>NW_026571404.1:34154182-34529182 GCF_026225935.1 Boleophthalmus pectinirostris | reverse complement strand
CAAGTAATCCAAAGTATTCAGATTACATTACTCACTTGAGGTAATTTAATGGATTACGTTACAAACTACATTTTGGGGTATGTAATCTGTAATCTGTAGGGGAATACATTTTAAAAGTCACCTCCCCAACACTGTCTGTGCATGGTAGTGTTCTTAGGCAAAACACTTCTCTTGCCTTGAAATGTGGTAGGAAACTATTAGGGTTTAACGTTAAACAAAAATCAGGGTTCAGTACGTACGTCGGTTTTGAGGTCACGGTTCGGTTCATTTTCGGTACAGTTTGGGAACAAAATCCAAAACCATTTACTTGTTGTTTATTTGAGTTTTTATTAAACCAACAATTTGTTTTAACGCAGATGTGTGAAGAATCCCTCAGTCGTCCAGGAAGAATCCACCACGAGGAGAAAATTCAGTTTGTCGACTGGACAAAAGTTAGTTTGGTTGAAGATGTTTCGCAGCTCATCCAAACTGCTTCTTCAGTTCTGGTCAGACACTGGTGGACACTTCCTTATATCTGCAGGGAGGAGCTAAACTAACTGAAACTAACACACCTGCTTGTTTACAGATTCTGTTTATTAGTTTGTCCTATTGACCCATTATGGCCATGAATTGTTATGATAATTAGACCCCACATCCTGCACAGGTCAATAGGCCGAACTAACAAAAAGAAACTGTAAACAAGTAGGTGTGTTAGTTTCAGTTAGTTTAGCTCCTCCCTGCAGATATAAGGAAGTGTCCACCAGCGACTGACCAGAACTGAAGAAGCAGCTTGGATGAGCTGCGAAACGTCTTCAACCAAACTAACTTTTGTCCAGTCGACAAACTGAATTTTCTCCTCGCCAGTTAGTTTTAACATCACACAAACTGAAAAATAAAATCAATGCAAAGTGTTGTTTGGTAATACTAATAAGTTCAATAAAATATTCTCAAATAAGCAACAAATGTATGAAATATTATAAAAAATAAATTCCTTGTAAACAGTAAACAAAAAGTTTTCAAAAGTAAAGTGCAGTACTAACACTTCCAGCATGAAGTTTTACTCAATCTTCATATTTTTGGCCAGAAAAAACAACTTGTCACATTGTCTGCAGTTAGTGCACATCTGCTGCAGTTACAATGTCCCCAGCAAATACACTTTCACATGGACAGAGGTGGTGGGACCACGGTGTGACGACCGTAGTTTTGTGAGGATTCATGTGGTTCAGAAGGACGTAGTCAAGGCGGGGGGCAATTGTTGTCAAGGCGGCCGCTCGAACTATAAAACGCTGCAGGAAACACTGCCCCAATCACGGACGAGATCCCTCGTGAATATTAAAGAGCCGAGCCTCCGTGTAGCTGCACATGTAGTGGCAGAATGTAAACACACACAAATTGCGCAAATTCACTTTGTGCACAGTCCTGTACTGAAATGAACGTCCTGTTCTGACACGGTCCGGCACAAATTCATGTACCGCTGTAGTCCTAGTAAGTACAGTGGACTCCAAAGCACACACAGTGTTCTTTAAAAGCTGCATCACTTTTCTGGTGGAGATTTGTCCTTCAAATGCTTTTCTCCACTGAGATGTCATTGCTCTATCTGGAATGTTCCACAATAGCCACGTCTACATGTTGTTTTTTTAATTCCGAATTTATTGTTCTGAATTAAACTGTTCTGAATTTAAATATTCTGCTTTAAATTTACATGAAAATAATCATTCCCAATTGAGGTTTACATGGAAAACACCTTAAATCACCTTTATTTGGAATTGGGGAAGGGTTCTGATTGGACAGAGACACGAACGTATTTACGTCTTTTTCGGTCATGTCGGTTTGTCGTTACGCCGCGGACGCAAACATGATCCAAACTTTTTCCGCAGTCGTTCCGATGATAATGAAGCAGCAGCTGGAGAATTCTCCCATCACGCTTTATGTACTGTACGTCAGCTGAGGAGGAAGAAGACAAACTGAGTCAACGGCTGCTCTACCTGCACCATTTCATTATTTGTAGTTCTTCAAGTGCACTTATTAAAAAAAAAGGTTTCAGCTCAAGGCCAAATGTTTGCTTCGGGCCACCATTTTGCGGTGCATCATCGCGTCAGAAGGGCGACCCAACAAACATGCGCTGAACGACCAGGATTATTTTTACGAAGAACGTTTAAATGATCAAGGAATAAATGAATTTGGATTTAAAAACGGAATAAACCACCCACTTACTTCGGAATTAAGTTTAATTCTGAATAATCATTACGAATTAAGTGTTTACATGGTCTTTTTAAAGCGTGATTCAATTTTATTCGGAATTAAAACTCTCATGTAAACGTGGCAGTTATGGCATTAAACCTTTCTATCTTCATGGAGACCAAACCAGGCCAAGTTACAGGTCAGATCTGTGGAGAGGCGACCCCGCTCACTGTCAGAATGCCTGTTTTTCTAGGTATTTTCAAGCTGTAATTGAATAAATGTAACGTAGAGCTGTTTAATGTCATACCGTGGAACATTCCAGGCAATGCAATGACATCTCCACAGAAACAAGCAGGTGATGGACCCTTTACCAGAAAAGCGAAGTGAAATTGCAGCTTTAATTGACCAATAACTTCCAGTATTTTTTGTTTTTTGTGTGTGTGTTGTTTTTTTTTTAGCTATTTTTCCCCAAACTGTCCAAATTTTAAAACCGAAATTTCAACTTCAAGAGCTCCACTCATCCCTTTTGTTCCCAACCACTCCGCCAAATCTCCCTCCTGTATTGCACCAGCCAGCTCGCATATTTATGCACTCTCCCTGGGCGGCGGTGGAACACTTTTCGGTGGTTTTGATCAGCCCCTATCCTTGTCGTAAAGAGAGGGCCCCGGCGCAGCGTTAGCGGGCGCGCTAGTCAAATATTCGCACATGAAAGCCCGGGATGAAGCATTTAGCCGGAGTCGTACTATTTCATTCGCCGCGCGGGGAGATAAACAGAGGAAAAATGGCCCCGGCGCTTCATACGTTTACAGGGGCCCCGGGGGAGGAAGGTGGGAGGGGGCGTCAGGGTGTGGAGAGGAGGAAAGGAGGGAGAGGAGAGGAGATTAGGAAGGATAGATGCGGCTATACGCGCTATTTATGATGTTCGCAGGTTCTATAAGATCTGCGCTTCAAGGTTTACCCCCCCCCCCCCGGTTTAGGTCTACTTAAAGATGCATTGTGTAACTTTTCTGGTGCAGGGTCCGTCAAACGCTTTTCTTCATGGAGATGTTATTGCTTTGTCTGGAATGTTTCACAGTTTGGCATTAAACCTTTTTATCTTATCTTATGTATTTTTGAACCACCTGTAATTGAATAAATGTAAAGTAGAGCTGTTTAATGTCATACTGTGGAACATTCCAGGCAAAGCAATGACATCATCATAGAAACAAGCAGGTGATGGACCCACCACCAGTAAAATTACACCTTTAAGTACTGGTTTAGACCTAGTGTAGTCCTGGTTTGTTTAGGCCTGGTGTAGTCCTGGTGTAGTCCTAATTTAGACCTGGTGTAGTCCTGGTTTAGACCTGGTTTAGACCTAGTGTAGTCCTGGTTTAGACCTGGTTTAGACCTAGTGTAGTCCTGGTTTAGACATAGTGTAGTTTTGCTTTAGACCTGGTTTAGACCTAGTGTAGTCCTGGTTTAGACGTAGTGTAGTTTTGCTTTAGACCTGGTTTAGACCTGGTATTATCCTTCTTTAGATTGATGTAGTCCTTTAGACCTGGTGTAGTCCTGGTTTAGACCTGGTGTAGTCCTGGTTTTAGACCTGGTGTAGTCCTGGTTTAGTCCTGGTGTAGTCCTGGTTTAGTCCTGGTTTAGACCTGGTGTAGTCCTGGTTTAGACCTGGTGTAGTCCTGGTTTAGTCCTGGTGTAGTCCTGGTTTAGTCCTGGTTTAGACCTGGTGTAGTCCTGGTTTAGTCCTGGTTTAGACCTGGTGTAGTCCTGGTTTAGACTTGGAGTAGTCCTGGTTTAATCCTGGTGTAGTCCTGGTTTAGACCTGGTGTAGTCCTGGTTTAGACCTGGTGTAGTCCTGGTTTAGTCCTGGTTTAATCCTGGTGTAGTCCTCATTTTGACCTGGTTTAGTCCTGGTTTAGACCTGGTGTAGTCCTGGTTTAGTCCTGGTTTAGACCTGGTTTAGTCCTGGTTTAATCCTGGTGTAGTCCTCATTTTGACCTGGTGTAGTCCTGGTTTAGACCTGATATAGTCTTGGTTTAGTCCTGGCGTAGTCACGTTTTAGTCCAGGTGTAGTCCTGCTTTAGATCTGGTGTTGTCCTCGTTTTGACCTGGTGTAGTCCTGGTTTAAATCTGGTTATAATCCTGGTTTAGACTTGATTATAGTCCTGGTTTGGTCCTGGTTTAGGGAAGAGTGTTGCAGAAGGGAGTAAGAAGACAAACTGAGTCGACGGCTGCGCTACCTCAGCCCACTCCTGCATCTTGCTCGAAATCCAATGAGACATGGATGAAATTCCCAAATCAGGACTGGTGGAACCGGTTCTTTCAGATCTCGTCAGAAGGGCAACTCAACAAGCAACAAACCTTTACATGATTGAGGAATAAATGAATTCGGCTTTAAAATCAGAATAAACCACCCACTTACTTTGGAATTAGTGTTTACATGATCTTTTATTCAGATTTAAATCATTTTTATTCTTAATTAAAGCAGTTGTCAGATTTTCTTCACCTCTACTTGAGCCTGATTTGAAACTTGCCGTTGTCCTTTTCGTGGTCCTGCTTTATACCTGTCGGCATGTACAGCTGTTGTGTTCCTGGTTGGCGCTGTGTGCATGGATGAGGGGGCTAAATAAAAGCAGACAGAATAATAAGAAGATGTAAACAAGGGAGTAGAGCGGAGATGTGAGAGACGACACGGGAGCACAGACTGAACAATGAAGCTGTGAGGCGAATACAAAACACACACGCACCACAAACTGCATCTGAAGCACTATCGCTATTTTAATATCCATGCATCACCATTTGACAGGCTCCAGTCGCATATAGGATTAAAGTACCTGACTGTATATGACAGCTCACACTTCCTATTTCATTTATTGTGTTTAAAGAGGAGTTGTTTTATTTCTGTAGAGTATTAATTGCAAACACTTAACATATTTAGATCACCGTGTTATCTTTTACTGTTTCAAAAATGCTTAATTTGCCGAAAATGTGATGATACAGGACTGTGTTTTTAAACTCCATAAACGTTCACGAGAATCATTTGGATAATTTCAGCCCTGGAACTGTCAATCTCTGCTGAACTAAAAGGTAAAAGGAAGCAGTTGAATTGAAAACAACCGCTTTGTGACGTCACTCAGTTACAGCAGTTTGACTATTACATGTTCAGAAAAATATAGTGTTACACACGAGACCGAGCTTGGTCTCCAGACCGTCCTCAGGACCGACTTTCGCGGTCTTGGTCTCGTCTCAGATTCGACAGAGTTTGGACTCTGTCTTGCCTCAGTCTTGAAGGCGTTTGGACTTGGTCTTGTCTCAGTCTCGAAGGAGCTTGAACTCGGTCTTGACTTGGTCTTGACTTGTCTTGAAGGAGCTTGCACTTGGTCTTGACTCGGTCTTGAAGGAGCTTGCACTTGGTCTTGTCTCAGTCTCGAAGGAGCTTGAACTCGGTCTTGACTCTGTCTTGACTTGGTCTTGAAGGAGCTTGCACTTGGTCTTGACTCGGTCTTGAAGGAGCTTGCACTTGGTCTTGTCTCAGTCTCGAAGGAGCTTGAACTCGGTCTTGACTCGGTCTTGACTTGGTCTTGAAGGAGCTTGCACTTGGTCTTCTCTCGGTCTTGAAGGTGCTTGGACTTAGTCTTGTCTCGGTCTTGAAGGTGCTTGGACTTGGCCTTGTCTCGGTCTTGTCTCAGTCTCAAAGAAGTTTGGACTCGGTCCTGACTCGATCTTGAAGGAGCTTGCACTTGGTCTTGTCTCGATCTTGAAGGTGCTTGAACTTGGGCTTGTCTTGGTCTTGTCTCAGTCTCGAAAGAGTTTGGACTCGGTCCTTGACTCGGTTTTGAAGGAGCTTGGACTCGGTCTGGTCTCGGTCTTGAGGTCTAACATCTAAAACATTGATATATTTGTGCCAAAATAACTGTAAAATACAAATAAATGTTGAAAATGACAAAGATGGTCTCGATTTGGTCTCGAGGGTTAGTGGTCTCATCTTGGCCTTTAAAAGTCTTGGTCTTGTCTTGATCTCGACTCTCACAGGTCTCGGTCTTGTTCTGGTCTCGGGACCCTGTAGTCTCAGACAGGTCTTGGTCTTGATTAGTGCGATCTTAACTACAACGCTAGGAAAAAAAAAAAAAAAAACTTCTGTCTACTGTGAAATTGTGTGAAAAAAAATCTAAATGTCACTACAAAAGTTTTCAGAAGACTCTTTCTCTACACAGACAAACTTAACAATCAAAATGACAAAAAAATATTCTCTCTGTTTACTGTGTGCACTGCCATTTTGCTGTGACGTAAATCCAACCGACTGCACTGAACTAGCCCGAGTTTGTGATTCGGAACCTCTATTTTGATTGGCCGTTCCATTGCACTTTCTCGGGCTGGAGGTCAGTTTTCCCCGAGTCCCGAGCACAATAGAACGCAGCATTACTCAAACATGTGTGAATGAAGCAAAACACATCTCCAGGTATGTTTTTGAAGAGAGAACACCATTATAACATGGCTAAAAGCTCACAAGAGTCAGTTCTGAATAATATAGAACCTTTACCTTATTCACTCTTCATTTTGTCCTCAGAGAAATAAGAGGCTAAAAGGGCAGCTCTGCAACTTTGAATAACTATAATAATCTCTCCTATTTATATGGTGCTTTTCAAGCCCTTTACAACAACACAATGCACACTTTTCACTCAAAGTAAGGTGGGTCTATAAAAGGCGAGGAAAAAAAAACAAACAAAACAGAACTAGTTTGTTTTAAATAGTTTGCAGTGGTCCAAAGTTTACCCCAACTTACCTTATGTATTCAGAGCACGCGAATGATTCACCATAATGTGTTTAAATATCTTTACACAACTTTCTGAGACCAGAGTTTGACTGTCTTGGTAATACTAACAACAACTTGCATGCTACTCACACACTTCCTGATCAATGGACAATTAAACACTTTATAATTAGATACAGACAGTACAAAAGGAGATATTTTGTTTGTTTGAAGACATATTTTGCTGAAATACATAAAGAAGTATTGAGGGTTGAAATTTTACTTTTTTCTAGAATATTTAGTTGTTTTTTAGTGTACAGACCAGAGGTGGGACCAAGTCGTTGTTTCGCAAGTCTCAAGTAAGTCTCAAGTCTTTGACCTCAAGTCCGAGTCAAGTCCCAAGTCGTCTGCTTTGAGCTTCGAGTCATTTTAAGTCTTTAAACCAAATATAACTTAGATTTTTTGCAATTTATATGACTTTTAAACTAAATTGTACTTATAAAGTCATAGTATATTTATATATGAGTATTTATAGAGTATATAAGAAGAAGTAGAAATGCAAATGTTTCCTTTTTAAATGTCTTGACAAGATCTTAGAGTGAATCATCACAGTCAGAATAGAACAAATTCAGATTTAAAAGTGCTTCTCAAGTCTTCTCAAATCACAGGCCTCAAGTCCGATACAGGCAAGTCCAAGTCGAGTCTCGAGTCACTAGCCCATAAGTCCAAGTCAAGTCCAAGTCGTCTGCTCTGAGCTTCAAGTCATTTCAAGTCTTTAAACCAAAGTACCAAATATAAGTAAGTCACATAAGTCACAGGCCTCAAGTCCGAGTCGAGTCCCAAGTCTTAGTCCATTTTATCAAGTGTTTAAATGTCTTTAAATGTAAATGTCTTGACAAGATCTTAGAGTGAATCATTACAGTCAGAATAGAAAGAATTCAGATTTAAATGTGCTTCTCAAGTCTTCTCAAGTCCCCGAGTCATTGACCTTCAAGTTCAAGTCGAGTCCCAAGCCTTAGTCCATTTAGTCAATTCAAGTCTCAAGTACTAAAAATAGTGACTCAAGTCTGACTCGTGTCCAAGCCAAGTCTTGCAAGTCCAGACCATTGTGGCTCCTCTGTGTTTTTAAAGCCCATAGACTTGTTTGGGTGATTTCAGACTCAGCTCAAATTGCCTCCACTGTGCAGCCAGCAACTTTGATTTAGTTTTGAGAAGTTCAGATGGCTGGGTCCACCTCTGTAATATGTTTGAGTGACAGCTGGATACAGCCAATAACGTTTCAGAGGAAAATGAGAGTAATAATCTTTGCCCTCGGACCGTCACAGATCACTCACACACCTCCTTTAGATTTGGCGTTGTGGGTGAAGTGTCTTGCCTAAGGACACAACAACAGCGTGCGGTTCAAACCCCTGCGAGCGTGTTTTAAAAAGCGCATTTGTTATGTTTCAGCGAAGTCTCAAATATCACTCCTCCAGGACATCGTTAAAATGTGCACTGTCATTCATAATTAATAAATGAACTGTTGTGATGATACAGCTGCCCGTGGGTTGCACAACAATCAAACAGTATGAGCGTTTCCATGGCAATTAACAATTTAAAGGTCACATATCATGCAAAATGTACTTTTTTGAGCTTTTAACTGTGCTACATTGTTGTTCCCTGTTTGAATACATTCCTGAAGTTGTATCCGGCTCCATTCACACTTGTCTTTAATTCATTAAAACAAACACAAACATGCTCTGTTAGCATTTTGCCCAGATTGTTGCGTCACAGGTAAAAATATGAACTTCTCCAGTGCAGTTTCAGACTTAAAAATGCTCCATTTTAACATTTGGGCCAGATTGTTGCATCACAGGTAAAAATATGAACTTCTCCAGTGCAGTTTCAGACTTAAAAATGCTCCCTTAGCATTTTGCCCAGATTGTTGCATCACAGGTAAAAATATGAACTTCTCCAGTGCAATTTCAGAATTAAGAATGCTCTGTTAGTATTTTTCTCCAGATTGTTGCATCACAGGTAAAAATATGAACTTCTCCTGTGCAGTTTCAGACTTAAAAATACTCTGTTAGTATTTTACCCTGATTGTTGTGTCACAGGTAAAAATATGAACTTCTCCAGTGCAGTTTCAGATCTAGAATTAAAGCCACAAAAAAAAAAAAAAAAAATAAATAATATAATAAAATAATAAAATAAATAAATAATAATAATAATAATAATAAAATAAATAATAATAAATAATAATAATAATAATAATAATAAATAATAAAAATATAATAATAATAATAAATTCAATTGGGCAAAAGTCCTCAAAACATAGCAAACATACATAATCACCAACTCTCCTTTACAAAAACTTTGGGCAGATAAACAATTAGTGAATAAATACATAGATTTTTTTTTTATGGTTACAATTTAGCAAATACCATGACAGTGCAGTAATGGCTTAGTGAATGATGTTGTCACTGAACCTGTTATATGGGAAATTATATAAGCAATTTGGTCTGAAATCCTGCCCAGTCACCCTGCAGTCACCTTGAGTTCTGACAGAGCTATAAGTTGTTATTGGCTGTTTGATGGGAAGTGTCACAAACTCCGGATGAAGCGTTCCGATTGGTCCAAAAGGATTTCTTGGTTTCGAGTGGAAATTGTCAAGAGGAGAAGCAATTCTGGAGTCATTTGAGCTCAGAATGTCGATACACTCTGTTCACATAATGACAAACGACTCGCTGGTTCAGATAGTTTAAAAGCTACTCAGAACTGACTCTTGTGAGATTAAGACATGCTATAATGTTGTGACCTCATCAAAAACATACTTGGAGATTGTGTTTTGTTTCATTCACACATGTTTGAGTAATCCTGGGCTACATCTCCAAAGCTCAAAATGTTCTGTTCCACCTTGTGATGTCACGAAGCGGTAATTTTAAAGTAAACAGCTACCTTCTACATTTTCTTCAGTACACATCGGGTAATTCTAGGGCTGAAATTATCAAAATTATTCTAGTGAAGGTGTATGGAGTTTAAAAACACAGTGGCGCACTTCCTGTATAAGCACATGACATCACAAGGTGGAACAGTGTTTTCCATTTGAGAGAAAAACACAGCCTAAATGTGCAGGATTTGTGTGTTAAACATGTGAATTAAATAAAACACTTCTCCAGGTATGTTTTAATCCGGAAAAAAGGAATTTCCTCAAACAAAAAATGCTCAGTTCCACCTTGTGATATGTGCTCCACTGTGTTTTTAAACTATACACTTTCACTAGAATCATTAGTTATTTCAGCTCTGTCAAACTTTACTGAACAAAATGTAAAAAGTAGCTGTTAAACTTGAAAACTACCACTTCATGACATCACAAGGTGGAACAAAGTGTAGACAGACTAATAATAAAGGATTACTCAAACATGTGAATGAAACAAAACATAACTCCTAGGGATGTAACAATAACAGAATTATCGTGATATCGTATCGTCAAAGTTCTCACAATAGTATCGAGGACCATCACAATATATCGAATTACAAGTCTCTTTGCTTAAAGACTGACAAATGAAATAATATACAGAAAAATTCTTATTCTTTGATATTTAACTCTTTATTGGTCCTTTCAACAAAATGTCAAAAAAAAAAAAAAAAGATAATAATTTTTACCAAATACCAAATAAATAATGTATCATATTTGATACGTTAAGCCTTCATGGACATTTTATAGAACCCAACCATGTTTATTTTAGGACCAAACTAAATTCTGTTTGATGCATTTAGAATTCAGAGAAACTTTTCTGAACATTTTCTTTTGTGTTTTTAAATGTCTGAACAGGACGATTTTTATTTTGTCATGTGGAAGGCGAGAAAACAGTTTCAATCCTTGTTCAAGCACAGATGTACATTACATTTCCCACAGTACACGTGTGTGAAATTATTATAAATATATGTAAAAAATAAATGAGTGAATCCTCTATATCCTCCGAATCAGTAAAATATAGATTATTAGTTACACTATTTTGTGTGTGAAAATTGAAGAGACAGAGGGAACTACATAGACCATGATCAGTTCTAAACACTTTTAAGTCTTAGTTATTTGGATTAAATCTTGTCAAGGCATTTTAAGAGGAAAAAGTAACATATTCAGTTTTGTTAACCTCCACAAAATACTGCAATAAATATCATACCGTGAGATATAGATCGTGAAAAACTGTACCGAGATATTTGGATATTGTTACATTGTGAGCCTCCCCACCAAATCATGATCTTCCCCACGATATCGCAATAAATATCGTATCGCGAGGCTCATACCTTGATGATATCGTATCGTGAGACTTGGATATCGTTACACCCCTAATAACTCCATGTATGTTTTTGATAAGATAACAACATTATAACTTGCCTTAAAGCTCACAAGAATATATTTTTTGTGAAGTATAGCCTCTTTAATAATCACTTTGCTTAGACACTCAAAGCCTTTCTAATCTCATTGTGAAAAATAGGAGCTTTTTACGAAAAACCTGCTGGCGCTGTGTTGTGGGTCCTATCAAATCCTGTGATAAATTACATGTTGTATTTTCGCAGTAGAGCGCATTTTGCTGCCGGCACAAGTTTTAAATGGACGCCCGTGTTCTTTGACTGACAAAATAATTATAGGCAGCCAACCTTTCCCCTTCACTCTGCGAGCCTGCCTTCTACCGTAAACCAGCAAAAGCATTCATGTACTTTTTTTTGCTTTGTTTTACTAAAGTGTTAGCCGTGTTCCACATCAGCACACATCTCCACAGGCTTTCAAAAGATTGGCCCAAAAATGCGTTCGTTTTCTGCGCTCAGAGGCTTTGATTTCTTCTCGGGCGAAGAAAAAAACCCCAAAAAAAACAGCTTTTAAGTTTTAGAAAATTCAGACACTTTTGGGGCCAGGGGCTTTAAGGAGACGTGGACGCGAGAGAGGTGAGAAGAATGGTTTATTGAAAGGATCAGCTTTGGGGATTAGACGGTGAAGGCGCGAAGAGATGTCAATAAATAAAGTGCGCGAGAACTCAAACGTGATATACAGAGGCGCGCTGTGGGGCGGTGGTAGTGATACAATGGTCAGAGCGTTTCAAAGAGGGAGTATTATACTTTGATGTGGTATTAATTATTAAAACATAACATATTGTATCTGGTGGTGTTTGAAATATCAGCTATATGCCAATTTGTCAGTTATGCCGGACATACACTGTGCAGTATTTTCGATCTTTTCACTCACAAGCTGTACGACCAAATCGCAGGGTTTAAAAGGTCACAGTTCCTGATTTATGTTTTTACACTATACGAACTACTTCAATAGTGCGAAACCCTCACCAGAGGCGACTGGATTTCAAACAGGTTTGATATTCTTGTGACCTACAATTAGCAGTCAGGAGCCGGTCGAGAGGGATTAATCAATTCTCGTTACCCCATGTAAACCACACGAAGCACGACACGCGATTAAGTGAAAACTCGGCCTGATCCCAAAAACTGTGGCACGAGTGAAAAATCGGCTCAAAAAGGGGCAAAAAAAAATAAAAATCGCCCAGCTTTAAAGAGCCATTAAACAATCTCCTGAAGCTTTACTCTGCCCCTAAACAAAATCTGAAAAATCCTCCAGAATGGGTGGTGCTCAGCGGGTTGGGGGGAACAGGTGTGGGCGAGCTCTGGAGCGATGATTGACAGCCCATCCACAGTCACAACAATCCAGCACGGCGTGGACCGGCGATCTCCGGAGTTTGAAACAGAGCGGACATTTGTTCTTGCCGTTTCACTTTTCTCCAGACAAGGCAACACAATTACGATGTCCGAATCCCAAAACTAAAATATGACAATATCAGAACCAGAAACAAAAGCGATATGGTTCAAATGACTTGAAAAGATCGACTTTGTAAATAGATGCATCCCACTGGGAAAACAAACATGGCGGGTTGATGCTCACTTTTTGGGAAAATCCTTCTCAATATGCATTGCACAATGACCGGAAGTCCGAGATTCTTGATGTGTCTATTGTGGTGTGTAGGAGGGTGCTGTCTGGAACCGCTGGATTGTCGGCGTGTTCACAGTGACTCAGTTGTTCAGTCGTGTCTACAAGTGGCACATTGCACTCGCTTTTTCAGTTCGTTCCTCCGTTCCGTTCCTCGTCCGTGTGGAGTGATGAGTGTGTCTGTGGGTGTGTTTCGTTGTGCGGTCGCTGTCTGCTCCGTGTGTGTTTGCGTGCGCTGCGGCTTTGTAGTTTACTGAAGTCGTGCTGGGACACCCGAGTGGATTCGTTTATAGGGCGCTCTGGATTGTGGGGCGTGCAGTCGTTTTTTGATGGACTTGGAGGCTTGTGAGTGCGCCCTATAGCCCAGAAAATACGGTACATATCTCAATACAGCGAGGTTACGATTCGATGCGATTCAATACGATATATTTCAAATCGATTTGATACAGTTCCACAAAAAATAAAGGCTAAATCATGGCTGCGATACTAAAAGTCTTTGTGAAACCACTTTTTGTGCAAAGTGAATATGAAACACTTTTACCTTTTACTGACATTTTACTGTGAAAATGTCAAATGTGTCGCATAAACAAGTTTTCTTCCTCTGAACAAGCAACAAAACTGTAGCACTGTAAGAAAATCATTTAGTAAAATATACCAAAAAATGCTCTTGGTGATATATCGATACAGCAGCCCACGATATCGATAACGTATCATCGCATTAAACGATACTATATATCAATATTTCAGTATTTTTGCACACCCCTGTTGGCGATAGTAACTCAAAATTTGGGAAAAGTGACAAAATGGCCCTGTTTTCTTTATCTAAATGTCAATGTAGTCTTTATTTTTTCCTTTTATAAATTGCCTATTCATTTGTGTATGATAATTTGTCTAACTTCATGAGAAAAAAGATGACATTTTAGCGTTCCGTTATGTTTGGTAGATCAATAGTTACAACTAGCTTCCTGTAAGTGACATAGATGCAATTAGAGTCACGTCCCATCGTCCTGTAAGTGTGAATAAAGCCGGGGTACAACACTTATTCCGACATACTGCCACTTCTACAGATCCCCCAATATTCCATCATTCTGACAACCCTCCATTCCGACATGTCCCCATTCTGACACTTTTTAATGCCGCCATTTCGACACCTTCATGTCGCCATTTTGACAACCTGGTTCATATAGTTTAGAGCGTTACCTTTTTTGCATTATATACACTGTGTGGACCGTGTCTTCTTTTATACACTGCATGAGCCTAAAACCAAGTCTGAACCAGGACTAAACCAAGACTAAAACCAGGATGAAACCAGGTCTAAACCAGGACTAAACCAGGACTAAACCAGACCTAAACCAGGACTAAAACCAGGAATAAAACCAGGTCTAAACCAGGACTAAACCAGGTCTAAAACCAGAACTACACCAGGACTAAAACCAGGACTAAACCAGGTCTAAAACCAGGACTACACCAGGACTAAACCAGGACTAAACAGGACCAGGACTAAAAACCAGGACTAAAACTAAACCAAGACTAAAACCGGGTCTAAACCAAGACTAAAACCAGGTTTAAACCAGGACTAAACCTGTACTAAACCAGGACTAAACAAGGACTAAAACCAGGTTTAAACCAGGACTAAACCTGTACTAAACCAGGACTAAACAAGGACTAAAACCAGGTTTAAACCAGGACTAAACCATACTAAACCAGGACTAAACCTACTAAACCAGGACTAAAGGACTAAACCAGGTTTAAACCAGGACTAAACCATTACTAAACCAGGACTAAACCAGGACTAAAACCAGGTTTAAACCAGGACTAAACCTACTAAACCAGGACTAACTAAAACCAGGTAAACCAGACTAAACCAAGACTAAAACCAGAAACCAGACTAACCAGTAAAACCAAAACCAGGACTAAACAGACTAAACCTAAACCATCTAAACCAGGACCTAAACCAGGATTTAACCAGGACTAAACCATGCCACACGAACCGCATCGCCTCCTATATGTGCCTCCTACACCCCGAGTCCGTGAAAATATTGTCCTAACAAGAGCTCAGCCGCAACTTAAAAACGATCTTGTGTGTTGGAATGGCAGAAAAAAAAGCTAAAGTGCCGCCACTCCAACCAAAGAGGTGCAGGGACGTTTGATCAAAAGAGGAAATGCCGCCACTCGAACATTAGACATCAATGTCGGAGTGACAGTTTGTAACCAATAAAGCCTATAGCGCCTGGTAACCTCACTGTTAGCGTCACTACTTCCTGTCCAATTTTATCTTTATGAAGTTTTGGCCGAGTTGTGCTAAAATGAATAAATATTTAAAGATAAGACAGCGACTCGAACGCTGACAACATGTTAAAAAGTTCACAAATAAAATACTTCAGCTCACGAGTCTTCTGTATTATGAAAGAGAGATGCGTTAATGTTAATTCTGAGGCATAATAAAGATCTCTAGATTACTCAAACCTTTGTGGATGACATAATATAACCTCTTGAAGGATATTTTTGATGACTGAACATTATAAAATGGTAGAAAGCTCCAAACTGCAGCTTTTACATAATGCCCCTTCTTTTTAAAGCTCTTATCCATGGGTTTTAAAGTCATGAATATTAAGGACTGTTGCCATAGCGATCTAAAACTAAGTGTTATATTATTTGTGTGAGAAAAAATCCTGAAAATGTCGCAGATAAGAAGCAGCTGAAGCCATTGCACTGATAGATTTCAAGCGACGTCTTCAACATTCAAAGCACTGCTCTGTCTGAAGCTCTGTTACTCAAATTAGCTTTGTTTTAACACAGTCTAAATTAAAAGAGCTGATTTGGTTGGAACGACAAAAGGTCCCTCTCAAATAACATTACAGTCACTAGCTTTACACATATTAGTCTGCAGTTTTTCAGTTAGTCACACTCTGTTTTGCTGAAAATGAAACACCTTAAATGAACAAAGCAAAGGCTCGAAATCATTGCAAACTCAGAAAATCTTAAATCTAAAATGTACTTATTATGTACAAATTTCATTATTTCACCAAGCAGCTCACTATAGTTTGACATGAACAAAGATCACATTTTCACAACATTTCAGATTCATAATTAGAACCTTTAAAAATGTGTAAACAAAATATTCTAAATTCTGCAATGGGGGCAACAAGATCTGAAAACCTCACAAAAAGTTGTGCAGACATGAGGACAATTATCTCGTGAGCTTTTTTTTTTCTCTCATATTTTTAAATTTGCCTTGGATAAAACTCCTCTTGAGAACCTGCTATTCCAAAAAGCAGTGCAAGCATGACAACAAAATTATAAAATGAAATTAAACCAAAAATTGTGAAGTCAAAATTATGAACTGAATGGCACAACATTATTAAAAATGTATATCAAAATTTCATCTTGTCTCATTCTTGTGAGACAAATCTCGTTTCATGCCTCGTCTTGTAGAAATTGTGTCTTGTCCCATCCCTAGATAGTCAGGCTGGCGCCACCTAGTGCCTCCACTCAATTTCATTTCTCTTCAGTGACTAGGTCAGGAATCAGAATACACTAGACGGTTTGCAAGTACCATGGAAGTTGTAGACCGGCCAATCAGTGAAGAGCTGTGAAACCATGGCGTCAAACTCAAGCGTCTCTCTGGGTCCCTTTTGTGGAACAGCACAACAGTAAACAAAGCGGTCGAGATGGATGTAGATGTAGTTTTTTTTTTGCACATTTAATTCGCAAGTTCGCCTTGCAGAAACGACAGTGATCGTTGACAGACATGTTCACTCTCTGCCGACAATTACTTGGACACCACTGAGCATTCTGGCGCATTACATACATCACGATCAAATAGCAGCGATTGAATTAAATAAAAGAAGTACCCGTCTACCATTGAAGCGAACAAATCCGAATGCTGTGAGGTCAGATGATTTCCATGAAGTGAAACTGGCTGATGAATCCAGCTAATCCCTAGAGGCAACCAGTGACAAAAGTGACGTGGAATACCATGTGGTTTCAATGGGGAAACTGGGATTAGTCACAGAAAATCACAAAATATGAAAACACAAAGAAAATTTGGCCAATGAAAACCACTCAGATACATGTGCGTGATATCAGAACCTGCTTTATCTGTTAATATAAGAAGAGACACTAAGCATTTTTGACAGGTTAGCTGGTTTTAGTGGTCAAATCCTTACAGAAACTCTGAGCTCACTACAGTTGCTCATTTCATGCTGATATATTACATGTTTCATCATAAATTATGCTTTTTGTGAAGCTGAAATACAATTTTGAGGTTAGTAAATTGTATTTTTCCATCCTTCTTCACATAGAAGCAAATTAACTAATATTTGTACCTTGAAATCAAAATAGTTTTTTATTTTTTGTTATAATGTTTTACAACCATTAGAGTTTAGATCAGTTCTTCAGTTAATCATTGAAAATACATTAGGCGTGCTTCACTGTGCTTTCAGAATTTTGAACATTCTGATGACATACTTTTAAAGCGTCTATAGAATATTGTTGCTATATTTAAAATAACTGAACAATCGACTCTGAACTACAAAAGCACTTGAAAATGTTTTGCAGTTTTTGTTATCTACAAATAAGGCAGCTTGATGTTTCCCTCCTCCTTCTTTTAAATGGAGGAAAACTGACTCTAGCGTTGATCACACATATGCAGGAATGTGTGTTTGAATAGTTGTCTGAAGAGCTGTTAAACTGGCTACGGCCCAGCGTGTTTCCTGACGTTTTGGAGAGACAGCAGATAACCCTGACCTCATGCACACATACATCTCACAATGCAATATGGAACACTTCAAAAACTTTGTTGTTTAATACATTTGCTATAAGGGCCGCTCTAAGTGCAGGCAAAAAGACAGCAGCGTTTTTGTATTCTCTGAACGTGGTCTTATACTTTTGAGTGTGCACAGCGTATTGTCAGGACTCTTGTCACAGCTATAAAAGGACACATTTACCCAAAGAAAAAACTGTCAAAGTCTCAGCTCTCTGTTAAGATTCAATTTCACGAAATAGGTTTGAAAATCATACTGCAAAGAACTCAGCAATGGCAGAAAGTTAATATATGCATTTGTCGAAGATTTTGACTTAGAGCTTGTAATCATGCAAATGTCTATTGCTGGTATAAAATGTTCTAAAGGTTAAGATATTCTTTATCTTAGTAGGGACATTTGTCCGCATTTGACCCGTCCTTCAGTGCAGCTGGAGAAACTTATCAGTAACCCATCTCTAGATCTTGAGCTAATCTTGGTCACGACTATCTTAGCTGGAGGATTTGACGTACTGTGAATTGAAATAAAATGAATATAAAAGGGTATAGAGTATAGAAGCTTTCAGAAATATTCATGTGCATAAGATAGAAATCCGTAGACTGATTTATCAGACTTCATACAAACCGTCTGACCTCGCTGCATTAGGATTCGTTCGCTCAACGGTAGTCGGGTACTTTTTTTATTTAACCAGTCGCTGCTATTTGGTCGTGATGTATGTAAACCACCACTAACGGGGCTAACTGGTATATTAACCTTTTCCCAAATCCCGTAGGAAGAAGGACAATAACATCTTTCCTCTTGATAAAATTCACCAAATATTCTCTTTGTTCTGGCATTAAATTCTCGATCTCTGAAAACGATGCCAACACAGAATGTTTGGCTCTTCGCTGATTGGCTGGTGCCCGAACTCACACTTCCAAGGTTCTTGCAAACCGTCAAGTGTATTCTGATTCCTGACCTAGTCGCTGGAGAGAAATGAAATTGAGCGGAGGCACTAGGTGGCGCCAGCCTGGAAATAAATCCGTGCATATTTGAGAAATCCGTACTTATTTGGCTGTAGTTGAGCATAAAATAAGTATTTGCACATTCTCAAATGAGTCCAGTCGTACATAAAATGTATTGTGTGTATTTTATCCATCAGAATACAAATTGAAAAGGTACAACATCAAGAATTTTTTATCCATCAGCTCATGAAATGAAAATGTACGATTACACTTTCTTCAGTATGAATACGAATTCACAGACGCGACTCGACTGTCAAAAACATGTCATCACTTCACAAGAATTATTTATTTAGCAGAAGAAACACTGATTGAGATGCCGGACTTTCGCGCCGCATACGAACCAGGACTGATCCCAGGACTGATCCCAGGACTGAACCAGGACTGAACCAGGACTGAACCAGGAGGACTAAACCAGGATTGAAACAGGAGGACTAAAACAGGACTAAATCAGGACTGATCCCAAGACTGAATCAGGAGGACTAAACCAAGAATAAAACAGGACTGAACTAAACAGAACTAAAACAACACTTGAAAACTTCTGCTTCATGACATCACAAGGTGGATCACAGCATTTTGAGCTTTGGAGATGTAGATATTAGATTATTACATTATCTAAATATAATAAAACAGAACAGAACTCGAGGTATGAGGAGGTAATAGCATTAAAGGGTCGATACAGGACCTTTAACAGATGCCCCCTGCAGACATAATGAGGAAATACACACAGAGGAAGCAGAGATCTGATGGAGGATCATTGACTGGTAGTTAGTATAATGAATAATTGGCGTTAGTGCATTTAGCAAAGGTCAGATTTAGTCACTAGTCTTACACAAATGTTCAATGTCGGTTTTATAAAGGGAGATTTGTTCGCAGTAAAACGCACTGGTTATACTCTATTTATTTGGTTGCCTCACAAATCCAGACTCTTCTCTCTTGTACAGTATGTTTTACAAAGATTGATCTCAGTCTGGTCTTCGTCTCAAGCCAGAACCAAACACGATCGTCCAGTCGGGTTTGTTTATTTCAATGACTGAAGTGAAACAAAGGAGCTCAGTGATCACCTGTGATTTCCAAATTTTAAAAACAAACACATTCTTCTCACCTCAGATAAACAGTATCTTGTGTTTTCCTCATTGATTCTACAGAAATCCACCATGTTTCGCGCCTGTCAATCACCCCCATCTGAAAACAGCGAGATTCACCAGAGACCAGACTCACATCTTCATAAAGTATTGAAGAAGAGTGTATTCTGGATCTCAGGCAAGTTATTTGGAACAATCCCCAAGAAAAACTGGTTTTAGGGTATTATTTATCCTGAAGGCCAGTGGCTCCCAACCCTTTTTGTTTTGAGTGCCCCTTAAGCGTTTTGTACCGGGGATTCTTTTGTTAATTCATTGCCAATTATAACTATTATATTTCCTTTTTTTAATACAATTTATGCCAATAATATCCTCCTGAAACATTCTCAAGGTCCTAACATGTACAACAAAGACTATTTTGCATTCACGCGCCATTCAGAGCAACCTTTCTCAGAGCAAGGTCTTATATTCTTGTGAGCTTTAAAACATGTTATAATGTTGTTACCTCCTCAAAAACACACCTGGAGTTTGTTTGTTTCATTCACACGTGTTTGAGTAACCCTTTATTATTAGTCTATCTGCATCTCCAAACCTCAAAATGCTCCGTTCTACCTTGTGACGTCATGTATTGGTAGTTTTTAAGTTAACAGCTGCGTTGTACTTTTAGTTCAGTAGAGATTGGGGATTCTAAATCGATTCTAGTGAAGGTGTGTGGAGTTTAAAAACACAGTGGAGCACTTCTTATATTACCACGTGACATCACAAGGTGGACCAGAGTGTTTGAGAGAAGAACTCAGCCTAAATATGCAGGGTTTGTGTGTTAAACATGTGCGAATGAAGCAAAACAAAACTCCAAGTATGTCTGGAAAGGAATCAACATCGTCCGTTCTTCAATGCAGCTGGAGAAACTTGTCAGTGACCCATCGCTAGATCTTGAGCTAGTCTTGGTCAGGACTAACCTGATTCATCAGCCGGTTTTACTTTGTAGAATTAGGATTCGTTCGCTCGACGGTAGGCGGGTACTTTTTATCATTGAACCAATCGCTGCTATTTGGGATTCACATATGTAATGCACCACTAATGGGGCTGACTGATATATTAAGCTTTTCCCAAATTATATAGGAAGAAGGGCAATAATGTCTTTCCCCTTGATGAAATTCACCAAACATTCTCTTTGTTCTGGCTTTAAATCCTCAATCTTGGGAATCATTGACAACACAGAATATATGACTTTTCGCTGACTGGCTGGTGCCCGAACTTGCACTTCCGAGGTTTTTGTGAACCGTCTAGTGTATTCCAATTCCTGACCTATTCACTGGATAGAAATGAAACTGAGTGGAGGCACTAGGTGGCACCAGTCTGACTAGGTCAGGACTATCTTAGCTGGAGGATTTGATCTACTGTGAATTGAAATAAAATAAATATTAAAGGGTATGGTGTACAAAAGCTTTGAGAATTATTTGTGGATAGGATAGAAATCTATAGCCTGATTCATCAACCGGTTTGACTTTGTGGAAACCATCTGACCTCGCAGCATTAGGATTCTTTTGCTCGATGGTAGGCAGGTACTTTTTTGTATTGGCACTTTTTAAGTTAACAGCTACCTTTTATTTTTAGTTCAGAAAAACTTAGCCTAAATATGCAGGGTTTGTGTGTTAAACATGTGCCAATGAAGCAAAATAAAACTCCAAGTATGTTTGGAAAGGAATCAGCATCGTCCGTTATTCAATGCAAATGGAGAAACTTGTCAGTGACTTATCGCTAGATCTTGAGCTAGTCTTGGTCAGGACTACCTTAGTTGGAGGATTTGATCTACTGTGAATTGAAATAAAATGAATATTAAAGGGTATGGTGTACGAAAGCTTTCAGAAATATTTGTGTGCATAAAATAAAAATCTTTAGCCTGATTCATCAGCCAGTTTGACCAGCCAGAAACCATCTGACCTTCCAACATTTGAATTCTTTTGCTCGAAGGTAGGGAGGTACTTTTTGTGTATTGGTAATTTTTTAGTTAACAGCTACCTTTTATTTTTAGTTCAGTAGAGATTGGCGATTCTAAATGATTCTAATGAAGATGTGTGGAGTTTAAAAACACAGTGGAGAACTTGTTGTATTACCACATGACATCACAAGGTGGAACAGCATGTTTGAGAACTCAGCCTAAATATGCAGGGTTTGTGCGTTAAACATGTGAAGGAAGCAAAACAAAACTCCAAGTATGTCTGGAAATGAATCAACAATATAACAGATCACATAATAGAGTCATATACTGGAGGCCCTTTAAATCTGAAATCACTCCAAGGTTCCTGTACCCCTGGTTGAGAAACTGAGCCGCGGGCCATAGTCTGGACCTGACTCTCGTAGAAGATTGATGTAGAAATGCTCAACAGTTTTCACAACATGGAGACAGGGCGGGTGAGAGACAGAGGTGCTAAGACTTCAACTGGACGTCTCTCTGATCTGTTTTGACAGTGTGAACTTGTCTTCAACTTGTCTCCTAAACCCCCCCCCCCTTACACCACACCCCAAAAATACTCAACCCCCCCCCTGTAAAAGCTGTAAAAAAAAAACACAACACAGAGGCGCTTTCATTCACCACCAGAGACCTAAAACCACCTGCTTCTTTCCACGGAGATATTATTACTTTGTCATGAAGTTCCACAGTATGGCATTAAACCTACAGTATGTACCTCCATGAAGACAAGCATGTAGCACCACCAAACCAAGTTACAGGGCAAATCTGTGGAGTGGCAACCACGCTCACAGTAACATCTTTTTCAAGATCTTTTTCACCTGTAATTTGGTAAATGCAAGAAAGATTCCAGCCAAAGCAATAACATCTCCATGGAAACGACCAGGTGGCGCACCCTCCTCCAGAAATAAGACAGGAAAATCCTTCACAGTCATATTCTTTTAATAAATGCATGCTCCCTAAGCCTATGTGCAGTTTTAATTGCACATTCTTTAAGCTTAGATGCAGTTTTGATTGCACTTTCTTTAAGCCTATGTACAGTTTTGGTTGCACATTCCCTAAATTTATGAACAGATTTGATTGCACATTTCCTTGACCTATGTGCAGTTTTGATTGCATATTTTCTTATTTTCTTGATCTACGTATGTGCAGTTTAATTGCACCTTGCTTAAGTCTATGTGCAGTTGGATTGCACATTCTTAACGCCTATGTGCAGTTTTGATTGCAAATTCTTTAAGCTTATGTGCAGTTTTGATTGCACATTCCCTAAATTTATGAACAGATTTGATTGCACATTCCCTTGATCTATGTGCAGTTTGATTGCACACTCCCTAAGTCTATGTGCAGTTTAATTACACATTCTTTAAGCCTATGTGCAGTTTTCAGTGCACATTCCGTTGACCTATGTTCAGTTTTGATTGCACATTCCTTAAGTCTATGTGCCTTTTTGATTGCACATTTCCTTGACCTGTGTGCAGTTTTGATTGCACATTCTTTAAGCCTATGTGCAGTTTTCAGTGCACATTTCCTTGACCTATGTGCAGTTTGATTGCATATTTTCTTATTTTTTTGATCTACGTATGTGCAGTTTAATTGCACCTTGCTTAAGCCAATGTGCAGTTTGGATTGCACATTCCTTAAGCCTTTATGCAAGAGGTGCCTGCATTGTCACTTACCTATAATGTGTTTTCTTTTTTTTTTTTTTTTTAACTGTGCTCTTTCAGTTTGGCAGATTAATTGCTAATGGCACAAAATGTTACATAGTGCATCTTTAACAAGTGTATCCCAACAGCGAAGTGACAAGACAAAATGGTGCTGGCTGCTTTAATGCCACACAGACAATGAGACGCCGTGGTGTTTAATGAGATTCAAATGAGAAGGCGAGGCGACTCACAGATAAACAAAAGGATCCGTGGAGGGCTCAGTGATGAACAGATGAGCGGAGAAAAGCAGGGTGAAGGGAAAACAGGGGGACATTTTCAATCTTTTATTTAGTTAGTTAAGCCGGCGTCTGTACTGTCCGCCCACGCACACCTTATCGCGAGAAGATTCGGAGAGAGGAAACTTTGTAGATGTGTTGTCAGGAAAAGGTCCACAAAGTTTTGACGCGAGCAGTGCGTTACCGTCAAAAGTTTAGACGCGTCTTTGCATTCAGTGTTTACTACTTTGTGTACTGTAGATGCACACTGAAGATGCCAAGTATAAGAAGAGAGATGTGTGGATTTAAGTAGCAAAGAAAAGTGAAATGACAAATGACTTCAGATTCCTCATAGAAGGCGCACTTTGCTTTGTTGACTATTTTATTTCCTTTAAACAAAATAAATTAAGACAAAACTGATCAAAATGTTATGTTACTTATCTCTCAAGTAACTACAGAACAACTTTGTATAAATAAAAGTTCAAACATTATGAGACTTTCTGAGCTGACGACGACCGATCAGTTTATGAAATCTGATATCCGATCCAGAACATCTCAACTTTTCTTTTTTTGCATTACTTTGGCATTATTGCAGCAAATAGCACCAAAATTGTGTATTTTGTGATATATTTTTTTCAATTTCTGTGTTTTCTTTCAAGATCACATTAATTGAACAGTCTATAATCAAAATATTCACACCCTTTCGTCTTTAGGTACATTTTTGTCCCGTTGACTTCCATTCAAAATCCCTTTTTTTTTTAAAACTGGTGTAAATTTGTCAGTATATTTTAACTTTTTGATTTATTTTTCTTTCTTTAGTGTTGAAAATCCTTCAATTTTTTTAGTTTTAATGTCTTTTAAAATTTTTACTGTGTGTCTTCCATTGCAAGGTTATATAATAGAAAGACATTTGTATCTGTACTGCATAAAAACATTGTGTTTTTTTTTTTTTTTTTTTTTTCGATTTTTGTCACGAAGGACCGCGGGTGTAACTATTTGAGTTTGCGCAAAAACTAAAACAATGTAAAAGTCTGTGTTGGCACTATTTTATGACATCCCCAGCCTCTGATAACAACAACAACACAAACAAATTAAAATGATTTGAAAAGTATAGAAAAAATCCAGTTCTTTAAATTTTTTTCATTCACAAAAATTTGGCATTTAAAGGGTTAAAATGTCAAAATATGATATAATATTTAGTATGTATGATTAGAGCAGAAGTAATTGAAGACAATGATATAAAAAAGTTGGACAAAAACCTATACTGCTTAATAAAATAAGGTATTATTTTTCGATGTACATTTTTGTCTCGAAGGACCACAGGTGTAACTATTTTTAAAGAGGTTTCACGGGGGTTAATAATAGAGTTCTCTTCCAAGTTCACATTTTAAACACGTCCAGGGGTATTGACAAAAGACTGAACAAATGAGCTGACATAATAATGCAAGAATCATATTTCAGAGGAAATTATTCTTCTGCAAAATCTTGGCTCAAGATGCCGGCTTATCCCATAACTCCATGAGACTGAAATGTGACAGTAAAGCTAACAACCCTTTTGCTTCTGATAATCGGACAATAAAACGCTTTATAATTAGGAGCAGACAGTACGCAGCCGACTCATTTTGACCTCAAGAGCTGTTTATACAATATAACTGTACTGGAGAGAGACATATTTTGCTCAAATGGCTCGAGGCCCCTTAATGATGGAAACTGAACCTGCGAGAACCTTCTTGCTGACTTCTTTGCCCCCTGTTTACAATGCCTTGGTGGAGGTCTCTTGATACTTTGCACTGACATCACGCTGGGGGTAGGCCTGTAACGATAACGATTTTGCTGGATGATTAATTGACCGAGAAATTATCACGGTAATCGATAATATTGATATTTTGAGACCATTTTCGACTAATATAATGACAATGGAATAAAAATGCAAAGACACCCTTTCAAAGATCAATAAACTTTACTTTTTTTAAATTAAAGACAACAGAATATAACATTTAAAAAATAAAACAACAATCAACATTTAACAATTACAATATTCAGCATAAAACAAAGACAAAAACATAAAGCAACACCCACAACACCACAACAAAGACAAAAAAAACAAACAAAAAAACATTTCCCCCCAACCACCCACACCAACACAAATTTGGCAAAAAAGAGTAACTGTATTCAGTTACAGTTATTGTTTCAGTGAGAGGTAATTGGATTACAGTTACTTTGTTGAAATAAATGGATTACACAGCGGTAATCCATTTTTCCTGTTTTAACCAGGACTAAAACCAGGTCTAAACCAGGTCTATAACCAGGACTAAAACAGGACTATACCAGGACTAAAACAGTACTAAAAGCAAGTCTAAACTAGATCTAAACCAGGTCTAAACCAGGTCTAAAACCACGACTAAACCAGGACTAAATCAGGACTAAACCAGGATTTAACAGGACTAAACCATGCTGGGCGGACGTGACTCCTCCTCTTCTATCAATAATATTTTTTTAATTTAGTTAAGTAAAGTTTGGGCTTTTTATTTTCTTTTAGCAGACAAAACATCTTATGTGAAGATTTCCTCGTCTTTGCTTCTCTACAGCAAATCAAGTAATCCAAGGTATTCAGATTACTTTACTCACTTTAAGTAATTTAATGGATTACGTTACAAACTACATTTTGAGGTATTTAATCTGTAATCTGTAGGGGAATACATTTTAAAAGTCACCTTCCCAACACTGTCAATCAGTCAGACTTTATTTATAAAGAGCTTTTCATACAAAAATGTAAAACAAAGTGCTTTACGGTGATTAAAAACAATCCCACATTTCCATCCACCCACTCATCAACCCACACAACCAAACAACCCAGACACACACACACACACACACACACACACACACACACACACACACTCTAACATGGTAAAAGACATAAAACTACCTATAGTAAAACGTGAGGCTGAATACAGGCAAACCAGTTGAGAAAGCACCAGTGTCACCAATATTTATTTATTTGCACATTTCCACCTGTCGTCCCTGGGCAGGTTCATTGATTGACTGTATTTAATTGACCTTATCTATGAACTGTTTAACCCCAACACTCATGCACACACCACTTTCATACACAGCAAAAACTGGAGGGTTAAAATTTCAGAGTGAAAAAATTCTGAGTTGTATTTAACACAAAAAGTTAGAAAAGTTGAATGGGGGTTCAAGTTGAGGTTATGTGCCAGAGTTGATATGATTGAAGTTAATTCAACTTCCCCAAGTGTTCATTCAACTTCCTTTAGTGTTCATTTGGCACCTCCCGCCCACCACTTCAAACTCCCGCGAGAGAAGACGAGTTAGAACCAGTTTTGTGCATAATTTCATCTTAAATGAACTCAAATAAAGTGGAAAAATAAACCACCTCTGAGTGTTGTTTAGCTAAATCAGGATAACTCTTCAAAGTGTTATCCGTTTACTCTCAAAACGTTAATATAACTCTTGATTTCAGGGTTAAACAGGAACTTTGGTCCACTGTTACTTAATTAACATTTCCAAAAATGTTAAATTAACTCTTAAACAGATTGGACTCATTTTAAACCCTGAGAAAATGTTAAAATTGATTCCGTAAGAGTCCATTTTAACACTACACTTTTTTGCTGTGTACTAGGCAATGTAGGTGAAGTGTCTTGCCTAAGGACACAGCTACAGTTTTTGCGACTGGCACCTCACTGTGGCGCCTGATTTTCCCAGCAGCCTCTCATCCAAGTACTAACCAGGCCCAGCTTTGCTTATTTTCTGACATCTGACGGGATCAGGCTTTGACAAACTGGTCTGACCACGGACCATTATCACTGATTATTACAGGACTAACTGGTAATGGTGGAATGTTCAGGAGTTACCATGGTGACAAAATGCACACTAAAGTTTGATGAAAAGTCTGAAAACTCAGGAAATGGATTTAAATAACAAATTTTTAGAACCTGTGATCAATGCGAGTGTTCATGGTCCTGTTAAGGTGTTTGATTTTCAGCAGAAAGGTGAGAGTGACTAAGTGAAAAAAAACTTGTGACTGTAATTGTACGTGTGAGAGATTTGCGCGTCACCTCGTCTGTTATAGTTCCATCTATGTCAGCGGCTCTTTCTGTTCAGATTGCGTTAAAACAAAGCTCAGATTAAAGACTAACTTGAGTAAAATAGCTTCTAAAAGAGTAGTGCATCCAGTTAGCTTCACAACCTCAGGGAATGTTAAAGATATGCTGTGGAACTTTTCAACTGGGAGTCCATCCTTACTTGTTTCTATGGATATGTCATTGCTCTGCCTGGAATGTTCCACAGTGTGACTTTAAACAGCTCTACTTTACTTTTACTCAATTACAAGGTGGTTTTAAAGCTCAAAAATACCAAGAAAAACAGACATTCTGACTGTGAGCGGGGTCGCCTCTCCGCAGATCTGACCTGGAACTTGGTCTGGTTTAGTCTCCATGACGATAGAAAGGTTTAGTACCACACTGTGAAACATTCCAGATGAAGCAATAACATCTCCATGGAGACCGGAAAAGTTACACAATGCACCTTTAAAAAAACACCATGAGTTTAGTAGCAAATATTTTTTTGTGATTTAATTTTTACTTTCACTTTAAAAACATTATTGAAAACCGCTAGTATCTGGAGAAAACAGATTCATCTTTATAACCTATATGAGAATGTACAGTATTTTCCGGGCTATTAGATGCACTCTTAAACTTCTAACCACATCAAAAAACAGACAGTGTTGGGGAGTAACAGATTACATGTACCGGAGTTATGTAATCAGAGTACAAATTATAAGTAACTGTATTCAGTTACAGTTACTGTTTCAGTGAGTGGTAATTGGATTACAGTTACTTTGTTGAAATAAATGGATTACACAGAGGGATTTTCCTGCTTTTACATTTTGGGCTAAATCCCTTTTTTTTCCCAAAATTCCACTAATTGCCGGATTCTAAACCAGGTCTAAACCAGGTCTAAAACCAGGTCTAAAACCAGGTCTAAACCAGGTCTAAACCAGGTCTAAACTAGGTCTAAAACCAGGACTAAAACCAGGTCTAAACCAGGTCTAAAACCAGGTCTAAAACCAGGTCTAAAACCAGGTCTAAACCAGGTCTAAAACCAGGTCTAAAACCAGGACTAAAACCAGGTCTAAAACCAGGTCTAAAACCAGGTCTAAAACCAGGACTAAAACCAGGTCTAAACCAGGACTAAAACCAGGTCTAAACCAGGACTAAAACCAGGACTAAATCCAGGTCTAAACCAGGTCTAAAACAGGTCTAAAACCAGGTCTAAACCAGGTCTAAACCAGGTCTAAAACAGGTCTAAAACCAGGTCTAAAACCTGGTCTAAAACCAGGTCTAAACCAGGTCTAAAACCAGGTCTAAAACCAGGTCTAAACCAGGTCTAAAACAGGATTTAACAGGACTAAACCATGCCGCGTGGATGTGTCTCCTCCTCTTCTATCAATAATATTTTTAATGTGGTTAAATAAAGTCTGGGCTTTTTATTTTCTTTTATCAGACAAAACATCTTACGTGAAGATATCCGAGTCTTTGCTTCTCTACAGCAAATCAAGTAATCCAAAGTATTCAGATTACGTTACTCACTTTAAGTAATTTAATGGATTACGTTACAAACTACATTTTGAGGTATGTAATCTGTAATCTGTTGAGGAATACATTTTAAAAGTCACCTTTCCAACACTGGTCCTAGGGATGTTAAAAATCTGGCAAAGTTTCCTGCTTGTAACATAAAAGTGAACAATTGGGCACCGTTTTTGGTCCTTAACAGCTCCAGTACGTGAAACAAAGCAAAGCAAAAACATCTCCGTGGACACCAGCCGCAAATACCTGCCAGTCATTCTTTTTCCTGTTATCTCTATCAACCTTTTTTTTTACAAACTTTTCCTCCATGAACTTTGCGTTGACCTTTCTGTCCCAGCCTCCAGTTTTGCTCCGTGGCAGTAACAGAGGTGGACCCCGGCGGACAGTCTTTCCTCAGGTGTGAATGGACGTTTGGAGCTGTGTGAGTGCGAGTCTGCCGCTGTGACCTGCATTATTCATAGTGTGTGTGTCGCTACGGGCCAAGTCTAATGTCATGTGTTGCCAAATAATAGGACATTTCTTCAGCGTTCGTTTTTCTCGCCGGCATCAGTATATTCAGGGATGCTTCATAGAGGTTTCACTCTACATGACTATACATATTTCTTCATGTTATAAGTAAAAATTGTTTGCCTCAGTATAGATACACGGTAAAAGCTACTCTTAAAGGTCCTATATTACGCAAAATTGATTGTTATGAGCTTTAAGTGATGTTATAATGTCGTTACCTCCTCGAAAACAAACCCGGAGTTGTGTTTTGTTTCATTCATACATCATTCATACGTCATATAATGGTCGTTTTTTAAGCTTCTTTTCACCTTTAGTTCAGTAGAGATTGGCATTTCCAGGGCTGAAATGATCTAAATGATTCTAGTGAAGGTGTATGGAGTTTAAAAACACAGCTCAGCACTTCCTGTATTACCACATGACATCACAAGGTGGAACAAGATGGAGTGTTTATCTGTTTGAAAGAAGAACTCAGCCTAAATGGGCAGGGTTCGTGTGTTAAATATGTGTGAATAAAACAACACCAAGTCTGTTTGTGATGAGGAAACTACATTTTACCATCGATCAGAATACAGCCTTATGTAGATAGACCCTTTAAGGTGAAAATGAGACCGATGTGGGCTGTCTCAAACTAATTATTTCACTTTTTAGAGCGTTCTACCATATTTTAACGTGCAAAAAAACAAGACATTTTAGACATCATCCACGCACGTTTTAGTGATCTGTAATCTCCTGGGGACTATTTGAACCCTCTTTATGGTTAGCAGTACAAGTTCCAACCAAATCAACTTTTTCTAGTCAGAGATTATGTTAAAATAAAGATTAAAGTCAGATTAAAGTCTAACTTGAGTAACAAAGCTTCTAACAAAGTAGTGCTTTCAGTTACCTTCACAACCCTAGGGAATGTTTAACTTGCACTATTTAAATTTTTTATGGGGCAAAGGAGAATTTCAATTTATCAGCTAGACAAACTTTTTTTTTTTTTTTGGTTGAATATGTTTTGCAGCTCATCAAAGCTGCTTCTTCAGTTCTGGTCAGATTGCTCAATATTCCCAGTTTACAGAAAAAACAGAAACTGTAAACAAAAAGCTGTGTTAGTTTCAGAGTAGTTTCAGTGTAGTTAGCTCCTCCCTTCAGGCAGATATAAGGCAGTGTCCACCAGCGTCTGACCAGAACTGAAGAAGCAGCTTGGATAAACTGCGAAATGTATTCGACCAAAAAACTTTTATCCAGGTGACAAATTTAATTTCTCCTTTGCCATGGATTCTACCTGGACGACTGAGGCATTTTACACACAACTTTTTGGTTGGGTGTCCATCCCTACTTGTTTTTTATGAATATGTCATTGCTTTGCCTGGAATTATTAAAAAAAAAATGCTTTCTAACATATTGTAACATGCAAAAAACAAGAGACTTTAGGTGTCATCCATACATGTTTTAGTGATCTGTAATCTCCTGGGCACTATTCAAACCCTCATTGAGGTTAGCAGTACGAGCCTGTACAATGCTCCGCCCACAAGACTACATCACCCATGCTCCCACACCACAATTCTCCTTAAATATACAAAAGTGTGATACACAATAATACACTACAGCTTCACAAACCTGGTGCGATGTGCTGTGGTTTCAAGGTGCATTGCGGTGCTTTTCTGGTGGAGGGTCCATGGTTACTGATGTTAATATTGGTCAAAAATACATTCATTCCTTCTGTGAATAGGGTTGCATCTCCACAGATCTAACCTGTAACGTGGCCTATACTCGTCTCCTTTAGGTTTAATCTCTTCTGTGGGACATTCTAGACAAAGCAATAACATCTCCGTGAAGACAAGCATTTGACGGACCCTCCACCAGAAAAGTTACGCAGTGCACCTTTAATTAGTATGATGCATGCTGATTGGATTTTTTTTTTTTTTTATTTGTTTGTAACACACCATTGAGTGTCCAAAGCGCTATATATAAGTCTGATGTATTATTATTATTGATTGTGTTGTGATAGGGCTCTGAAGGGGCAGTGACTTAGCATAGAGAGCAAAGGAAGGAAAATGAAACTAATGAAAAATCTGAATACGTTGTTTTGTCAAATATAGCATTTTCAAAACAATAAAAGGAAACACGGTGATCTAAATAAACTGTGTTAACTCTGAATACATCATTGAAGCGTAAATATTTACATCATCTGTAACACCGGTGCGCTGTTAGCATGCTAATTTGGGTTGGCAGCGGCTTGGTGATAAAACTCTCTGGTTTTTGAAAGTTGTGAAAAATGCTTAAAAACGAATCACTATGAATAATGAGGGTGATCTGAATGTGTGAGGAGACTGAGAGAAGATTCAAATCAAGTAAAGTATCAGGTACAGCACTTTTAAAATTGTAATAGAAGGAAACAGAAAAGTGAAGCATAATTAAAAGTTGACTTATGTGCACTATGTCACTTTTTGGTTGAGGGTCTGTCACCTGCTTGTTTCTATAGAAATGTCATTGTTCTGCTTGGAATGTTCTGCAGTGTGACATTAAACAGATCTACTTTACATTTATTCAATTATAAATGGTTTTATAGTTCAAAAATACCTAGAAAAACAACATTTTGACTGTGAGCGGGGTCGCCTCTCCACAGATCTGACCTGTAACTTGGCCTGGTTTGGTCTCCATGAAGATAGAAAGGTTTAAAGCCATACTGTGAAACCTGAAAAGTTACACTATACACCTTTAAATAAATATAGACGATAATATCTAAACCAAAAATTATCCACAAAAAAGTATCTTAAATCTAAATATTATTAAATATTGTTGAGCTGCATAAATAAATAGCAGAATGCAAGATTTAACTAATTTGTTTTTGTAATTTTAGTTCATAATTCAACCATGTACAACTCAAATCTGATCATATTGCAGAAAAAATAACCCAAAATGTCCCACTAAAACAAAGAAAAAGTACCATAATAAATACTGACCCCCAAAAATTATTGTTCTATTTATCACATATTGAATTAAACAGCTCTACTTTATTTTATTCAATTATAAATGGTTTTATAGCTCAAAAATACCTTAAAAAAACAGGCATTTTGACTGTGACCTGGTCTACTGTAGTTTGGTCTCCATGAAGATAAAAAGGTTTAATGTCATACTGTGAAACATTCCAGACAACACAATAACATCTCCCTGAAGAAAAATATTTGATGAACCCTCCACCAGAAAAGTTACACAATGCACCTTTAAATTGAACCAACAAAACTGTAATGAAGAGTTTGTTTTCTTACCATATCCATTCTGTTCAAAAGTTAATGAAGATACATTTGATTGTCTTGTGTATTTGACCCATTCTTCACTGCTGATGGGCCAACCTGTCAAGAACACTGTCCGGGTACCCAACTGGAGATCTTCAGTAAGGCTTGGTCATGAGTACCAAGCTGGAGGATTTGCTTCATGAGTATAAGACAAAATTTAGCCAGTGGTGGAAGAAGTACTCAATTTTGTTATTTAAGTAAAAGTACAGATACCAGAGCAAGAAATACTCATGTAAAAGTAGCATGTGAAGAATCTAATCTAATCTCTTTTGAATCTTCAAATGTAGTGATTTTTTTTTTTTTTTTAAAAGCCTGAATTTTGCTCGCTAGAAACAACTGAATTATTTTTTTAGCTGTTTTTATTTGTATATCTATTTATGAACTTGGTCAAAATAACCCCTAAGCCATTTCAACAGCTCTCAAACAATAATAAAAAATACTTTTACTTTTCAGTTCAAAAGTTCATCAGTTCAAAAATGTAGTGGAGTAGAAAGTACAGATGCTTTCTCTCAAATGAAGCAATAATGTTGGTGCCTCCTCAGAAATCTACCTGGAGTTGTGTTTTGTTTCATTCAGACATGTTTAAGTAATCCTTTATTGTTAGTCTGTCTACATCGCTGTTCCACCTTGTGATGTCATGAAGCGGGACTTTTCAGCTTCCTTTTAGTTCAGTCGAGACGAGGGCTGAAATGAACAGTGGAGCACTTCCTTCATTACCACAGTGTTTTCAGTTTGGAAGAAGAACTCAGCCTAAATTGGGGGTTTCTAAACGGCAAACGGTCACATTTTTCTATAGTGTTTTTCCACCTTCAAGGCACTTAAAGCTCTTTACATCAAGGAACCACTCGCCCATTCACGCACACATTCACACATCGATGTATGCACACACACACACACTAAGGGAGAGGTGGGTTAAGTGTCTTGCCAAAGGACACAACAACAGCATTCATCTGTGGGAGCTAGAATCACGCCGTCAACCTGTGGGTCAATAGATCTGACTGCTCGACCAATGACGCTTTTTGTATCGAGAGCAGGATTCGAACTGTCAAACTTTGGATCAGTGGACAAACATTTTTACCAACTGAGCTACTGTGTGTTAAACATGTGTGAATGAAACCAAACACAACTCCTTGAAATGTTTGTGATGAGGAAACAACATCATTTAGTTTGTATACATGCACATCATTCTCCCGGGTATGATGTTTTTTTTTTTTTTTTTTATTGAGTATCTCTGTTTCCTCATGGTTAATTTATACACAGTATCACGGTTTCAGTATCCCAAATATACCAGGTGCAGTAACCGGGACACTGTACCTGGTATTAGGGGTGGGCGATATATCGATATTTTAAATATATCGAGATAGTTTTTAAACTCGATATGAATTCTGACATATCGTATATATCGATATAATGCTTATATTCAATTCAGATTTCGCCGCTTCGCTTGTTTACCTTCTCTCTCGTCACCCGCGCCTCCCTGATTTTGTTCGCTCGTGTCTCCTTTACTCGTCACTATCGCCTTGAACGCCGAAAGTTGGTGCCAGTGAAAAACTTCAAGCACCACGAACCTTTTCCACCATTTACAGACAAAACCATCAGCAGCACATCCTCATATTCCACCGAGTCGCGTCCTTTATCCAGAAAGAAGCTAAACGAGCTGAGCTGCATGAGAAGTGCTGTTTATGCAAATGAGTCATGCGCTTAAGTTTTGTTTCTGTAAAATGTAAACACACGTGCGCAAAACTGCATTAAACACATTATTATCGCAAACGGGCTGATGTGGCTCTAGAGTCGTTATGCTTTATATATTGTAAAGTTTAGCAATGTAAAGTTTATTTATGCATAATATTTAAATTAATAATCTGCTGCAGTGTCACTTGTACAATAGTGTTTGGAAACGTTGGGTTTGATCTGCAGTGGATTGTGAGATTAAACCTCAGAGCTCCTTACTGCTGGATAGAAACATGGATCTATTGAAATAAGGAACATCCTGAGCTTCTGCTAAATGAGCTCATGGTTATGATTATGGTCTGGATAACAGAGTTAATGCAAAGATGAACTTGTGTTGAGTTGTTTTATTTATGAATGAAAAGAAGAAAATATGTATTATTTCTTTTATTTTACAGTTAAATTATTATTTATGTAATTAGGGTTTTTTGTAATCTTAAATGTTAAACTGTCGACCTCTTACACTTCAATTTAAAAAAAAGGACCTTGTGGAATTTGGCAGATTTGTTTTTGCAGTTTACAGTTTTAGGGGGTTATTTTTTCTTGCACATATATCGAGATATATATCGTATATCGAGATATAGCAAAATATATCGAGATATATTTTTTGATCCATATCGCCCAGCCCTACCTGGTATATTCCGATAGTAACCAGGATACTGTGACATGCAACATAAACATGCAACACTATTCAGTCTTTTCATCACAACAGTAGCTAAAATAAATAAAGTGACCGTACATGAGTGAAATGACTGTTAAAGAGCTGCTCTAAACCTGCACGTGTACAGTCTGCACTTGTATGATCTGCACATGTATGATCTCTGAAAAGTTAAACATGAACTATCTCCAACTCGATATACACACAGAACAGACTCACCATCATCAGCACCTCCTCTGTCTCAAAGAGAACACTCATATTCCACTGAGTCGTGTCCTTTAGTCCGACAGAAGCTGAACCGTAGCAGCGCACAAATAGGGAGCTGTTTTTTTCAGAGCTTATAGTTTATGCAAATTAGACATGTGGTTTTAAGTTTGGTTTCTGTAAAATGTAAACAAATGTGTCAAAGCTGAACTATATGATCAAACGGGCTGATGTGGCTCTGTAGTGGTTATGGTTTATTTGTTGTAAAGTTGAGTTTATTTATGCAGAAGATTTTAATTAATAATCTTCTGCAGTGAAGAACTTGCTCATTGGTGTTTGGAAATGTTGGGTTTGATCTGTGCAGTAGATCAAAGCTCTACAGCGGGTTAGGAGCCTCCCAACCTTCCTATGCTAAAGGAGCTCATGGTTGTTTGTATTTTTCCTGTTTTATTAAATTAAGTTAAATACATTTTTAAAATTATGTTAAGATTATATCAAGAAACTGGGATACTCCATCTGCCATCTGCATGTTTACACACTCATTATAACAGATCAGGAAATAGCGTCATATGGGCGCTTTAGGTTCGTACATTTAGGTTATGTTGCACCACAGAAAACAACAAAGAATCCAGAAATTCTTGCAGTCATTGAGTGTGTTTACATGCACATCAGTATCCCGGTTATTAGCCATATCCTGGTTCTGTCAGTATTCGGGATACTGTGTTTTCATGTGCACTAAGAAACCGGGATACTCAGATCAAATAGAGTATCCCGGTTTCTTGACATAATCTACATGAGCTCCTTTAGCAAAGGAAGTTTGGGAGGTTTAACCAGCGATAAGAAGCTATGAGATATCTCACAATCCACTGAGCAGATCAAACGGAACAGATTCTTCTTTAAAATTTTCTGCATAAATAAACTCAACTTTACAACATATAAACCATAACCACTACAGAGCCACGTCAGCAGGTTTGATCATATATTTCAGCTCTGATCACATTTGTTTACATTTTACAGAAACAAAACTTAAGACCGCTTGGCTAATTTACATAAACTGTTAACTCGCTCCTTGTGCCGCTGATGCGATCAGCGTCTTCCGGACTTAAGGACACGACTCAGTAGAATATGAGTGTTCTCTTTGAGACAGAGGAGGTGCTGATGATGGTGAGTCTGTTCTGTTTATCGCAGGAGATAGTTCATGTTTTAACTTTTCAGCGATCCTACTTGTGCAGGTCATACGAGTGCAGATTGTACGTGTGCAGGTTTAGCGCAGCTCTTAATTTTACAGTCATGTCACTCATGTACGGTCACTTTATTTGTGTTGGTCACTTTATTTATGTCGCTCCTGTTGCGGTGAAAAGACTGGAAAGTGTTTGTCTTTTGGACTCATGCACACTCAACTTTATGTTGCAGTAACCGGGATACTGTGGCATGTATACGCAGTATCCCGGTTACTGCAACATGAAGTTGAGTGTGCATGAGTCCAAAAGACAAACACTTACTATTGGAATATACCAGCTACAACCGGAATACTGCCTTATTTGGGATACTGAAACCGGGGTACTGCGTTTACATGCACCATGAAGAAACCGGGATACTCAAAAAACCCGATCATAACCGGGATTCTGATGCGCATGTAAACACACTCTTTCTATCCACTAAACTCCACTCATTTTCCAATAAATTGAAATCATTTTTGCTTAGTTTTTTATTTTGACTCCCTTCTCGTGATCCTTTAAATACTTTTACAACAATCTTTTCTCTCTTACCACCATTCTTAACCTCCATCTATTCAATCCAGACGTCTTACTTACTTCGTCTTTCCACTTTGCCCTTGCGGAAACCCAATCACGACCAACTCTTTTCCACATCGCCGAAACAGAATTAGCATGGCCGTGCACGCCAGCTAGCCTATTAGCCGCGCACGCTAGCCAGCCCATTGTCCCATTGTGGTGCCGCTCCTGCTTTACATAACTGAAATCAATTCTCCGTCATTTAAAAAGAGCCAGAAGATTGAGTGTTGTGGAGGGGCAGTTAATTTGTGTCCCGAGCAGCACAGGAAGTGGAGATGAAAGCGGCAGTCATTATTGGCGAGCCTTTTGAGGAGCTTGTTTATTTGCATACAGAGCGCTCCAGTGTGATTTGATCTGAAGTGGGCTCTGGAGATGCAATAGCGAAGCGTGCTAAATAATAAGAGTTAGCTTTAGCACTACACGCCGCGCATAAAAACATCAAAAGTTACAATCACGTTCGCGAGTCTCCTGAGAGATTGACGCAAAAGGGAGTGTCTCGTTGAAAGTGGATTGTGTAACTTTTCTGGTGGAGGGTCCGTCTAATGATTTTCTCCGTGGAGATGTGCTTTGTCTGGAATGTTTCACTGCATGGGCATTAAACCTTTCTATCTTCATGTAGATGAAGTTACAGGTCAGGTCTGTGGAGAGGCAATCCCGCTCACAGTCAGATTGTCTGTTTTTCAAGGTATTTTTGAGCTATAAAACCACCTGTAATTGAATAAATGTAAAGTAGAGCTGTTTAATGTCACATTTGCCACATTTATATGAGACCTATAATTCCGAATAAACATGATTTAATTAATTCCACTTAGGGATGGGCATTCGATTAAATTTTCTTAATCGATTGTCGGGAGAATTAACGATTGATTATTGATTAATCATTAACGTTTTTATATTAAAATGATCATCATTATTATTACTATCTGCACTACTAATCTGTATGAATAAATTCAACTTTACGACATATAAACCATAACCACTCTAGAGCCACATCAATCCGTTTGACATTATGTGTTTAATGCGCAACTCTCACAGAAATGAAACTTAAAACAAACATGGCAACATGGCAAATTTGCATAAACTAAGCGAAGAAAAAAAACAGCTCTTGTGTCGCTGATGCGGTTCAACTTCTGTCAGATTAAAGGACGCGACTCAGTGAAATACAGGTTAGTGTGACTATATTTGCGTTTGTCAAAACCAGGACACCGTACGGGGGGAGGGAGGTGGGGACTCGTCATCGACATTGCGCGACTCTCACCTGGTAAATATTTTTCCCACTGGACACCGAAACATATGTGCTGCTTTGTACACTGTGCACATGGACTCACACTTGTCCCGACCGGAATGGAAAGTGTGGAATTTCTTGTACAAATCATCGTTAAATACACATTTGCTCTTTGGCACGTTGCAGACTGACCGACTGTTTGTGTCTCGCTCCTTCTGAGTGCAGAGACACATGTACAGACCCTGTTTGGTCACGCGACGCACAGCAACCTACATTCGGTTTGTCGATTAAAATGAACATAATCGATGAAATTCTGAATGATCAATTATCAATTAATCGACTAATCATGCCCATCCCTAATTCCACTTTAAAAAGACCATGTAAACACTTCCTAATGAAAATGAAAAGTAGATGAGTGGTTTATTCTAGTCAGGCTGGCGTCACCTTGTGCCTCCGCTCAATTTCATTTCTCTCCAGCAACTAGGTCAGGAATCGGAATACATTAGACGGTTTACAAGAACACCGGAAGTGCAAGTTCGGGCACCAGCCAATCAGCGAAGAGCCATACATTCTGTGTTGGCAACGATTCTCGAGATCGAGGATTTAAAGCCGGAGCAAAGAGAATGTTTGGTGAATTTTATCATCTTCCTACGGGATTTGGGAAAAGCTTAATATACCAGTTAGCCCCATTAGCGGCGCATTACATACGTCACGACCAAATAGCACAGCGACTGGTTAAAAAATAATACCCGCCTACCGTCATAGAGCTGTTTAATGTTGCACTGTGGAACATTCCAGACAGAGCAAAGACATATCCATAGAAACAAGCAGGTGATGGTCCCCCAACCAAAAAGTTACAGAGTCCTTTCTATCTAAATTATGTATTGAAGTAAGGCTGTGCAATTATGTGTGTCAGATAATGTCCAAACTCATGTAATCGAGTTGAAACAATTTAAAGCTTATAAGTATATTTATTTTACTTTTTAAATGTAGAGATTGTAGAACAGCTGGATATATAGTTTATTTTGGATACATTTATGTTTTTCTATGCTTTATTTCATGTTAAAAGTATATTTTATTCATTTGATGTTTTATACATCGCAAAACTGCTCTAAGGTTCATATATGTAACTTATATTTATTTTCAGTTTGAAATTTTTGCATAAATGATCAATAACAAAGTGTTTTTTTGAGAGAGAAATGCTGAATTAAATGCACCGTGTAGCTAAAAAATAATCGTTTGAATAATTGTGAGTTTAATATTGACCAAAATAATCGTGATGATTTTTTCGATAATTGAGCAGCTTTATACTGAAGTCATTTTAATGGGTCGCTATTTTCTGATCTATGTTTTAATGTAGTTTCCTCATCACACGAACAGACCTGAAGTTGTGTTTTGTTTCATTCTCACATGTTTAACACACAAACCCTGCAGATATAATATATAGATATAGTATAGAAAACACTCTGTTCCACCTTGTGATGTCATGTGGTAATATAAGACTGCTTACACCTTCCCTAGAATTATTTTGATAATTTCAGCCCTGGAATTGCCAATCTCTACTGAAATAAAAGTAAAAAAGCTGTTCACTTGCAAACTACCTCTTCATGACATCACAAAGTGGAGCAGAACGTTTTGAGCCTTGGAGATATAGACAGACTCATAATAAAGGATTACTCAAACATGTGTGAATGAAACAAAACACAACTCCGGGTCTGTTTTTGAGGCGGTAACAACATTATAACATGGTTTAAATCTCACAAGAGTTCATTTTGCATCATATAGAACCTTTGTATTTATTTTGCATATAGAAAAGTGCATACATCAGTAAAACATAGGTTCCTTTAAGTAGCAGTTCAGAGTTGTGTCTTTGTCTTATTGTTTTTGTCTCGAGGTCTGTTCAAAAGTCCAAACGTCTGCTTCCTGTCATTGTGCGCGAGTTCAATTCCTCCAGAGCAGGACATGGTCGTGGATATGGCTCTCCACAGACCGGATGTGGCGCGTCGATGAGTTTGACAAATGTGGCTATTGTGCGAGCCCCTGCCTGCACTTAAGGCATTCTCTCAAATCTCGGGTTGTGATTTTCTTTATAAAATATAGGTTACAATGGACATTTTATTTAAAACGTCAAAAGCCAGACCCATGTTAGACTGATGAGGTTGTTGGTTTGATTCCAGCATCTCACCACTGTGCGTGAGTGAAACAAAACACAACTCCAGGCATGTTTCTGAGGAAGTAACAACATTCTAACATGACTTAAAGTTCACAAGAGTGCATTTTCTGTGATATAGGACCTTTGCCTTTTACATTTTATAATAATAATACGTTTTATTTATAGGCGCCTTTTGAAGCCCTCGAGGTCTCCTTACGGAGTAGATAAAAATCTGTTTAGGTTTTTATTCTTTTTTGTGTGTGTCCTGGAAGTACCTCGGGGTGTGTTCATACTTTCACAAACCAGGACTAAACCAAGACAAAACCAAGACTAGACCACTACTAAACCAGGACTAAACCAAAACTAGACCAGGACTAAGCCACGTCTAGGCCAGGACTAAACCAAGACTAAACCAGGACTAAACCAGATCTAAACCAAGACTAAACCCAGACTAAACCAAGACTAGCCCGGGACTAAACCAGATCTAAACCAAGACTAAACCAAAACTAGACCACTACTAAACCAGGACTAAACCAAAACTAGACCAGGACTAAGCCACGTCTAGACCAGGACTAAACCAAGACTAAACCAGGACTAAACCAGATCTAAACCAAGACTAAACCCAGACTAAACCAAGACTAGCCCGGGACTAAACCAAGACTAAACCAAAACTAGACCAGGACTAAGCCACGTCTAGATCAGGACTAAACCAAGACTAAACCAAGACTAGACCAGGACTAAACCAAGACTAGACCAGGACTTAGCCAGGTCTAACCCAATACTAAACCAAGACTAGACCAGGACTAAACCAGATCTAAACCAAGACTAAACCAAGACTAAATCAAGACTAAACCAAGACTAGACCAGGACTAAACCAGGACTAAACCAAGACTAAATCAAGACTAAACCAAGACTAGACCAGGACTAGACCAGGACTAAACCAAGACTAAACCAGGATTAAACCATGCCTAGACCAGGACTAAACAAAGACCTGACCAAAACTAGACCAGGGCAAAAACAAGACTAAACCAAGATAGACCAGGACTAAACCAAGACTAAGACCAGGACTAAACCAGGTCTAGGACAGCTTGTGAATGTATCCTTTGATGTTGTTTAGTCCTACTTCAGGTCCTAGTTTTCACTTGTACTTTAAAATCTCCTGCTTTATTCACTGTAAAACCGCCCAACTGTTTGAAATCGAACACCACAAGTTGCAGAAACCACACATCCTCAGCCCATTCTCGTGCACATATTTCCTCCTCTCAAATCCTGCAGAACCATAACTTTCGTACAGCATGTGGTTTTTGAAACACTAATTCCCCCAAATGATTCATTTTGTCTTGGCGCTCTGTGTGCAGTCTCTCTTATAAATAGCTGGGTTCTTTCACAGTCGGAGCAGGTGAGCATTCTCTCTGCTTCACTGGGGACTGGTGATGATTCAGACAAATTAGACATGCACCGGGCTGAAGGGGAGATACATCTGGAGCAGGGGAAGCAGACTCATATTTTTTCTTCTTCTGTGTTGTGTGTTTTCAGATAACTCGGCGGACATCTTGTTAAAGCAGGGCCCCTTCAGTTTGGACGACTCCAGGGACTACATCGTGGCGGTGAGAGTGGGAGACGGAGGCAGACCACAGCAGCTCACCAGTGTCACACAAGTGCACATCAAGGTCAGTGCGGGTTATGTTTTTACCTGTATGAGTTTGTGTTTGTAAAGGTGTACTCTGTAACTTTTCTGGTGGAAAGTCCACCCCCAACTTGCCTAATTCATCAGCCGGTTTCACTTCGTGGAAACCGTCTGACCTCGTAACATTAGGATTGGTTCTTTTGACTTTTTTTATTTAACCAATCACTGCTATTTGGTCATGATGTATGTAATGCACCGGAACACTCAGTGTTGTCCAAGTAATTGCTGGCAGAACTGCGAGGTGAACTTGCAAATAAAAGGTGCAATAAAAAATGCGTAGTTTGTATTTGACAAAGGAAGTCCAAAGGAGGACAGTGTATGCGCCAGGAGTCTCCAACCTGTAGCTCTGGAGCTACCAGTAGCTGTCCACCTCCTTCCAAGTAGCTCACCAAGGGATGTCTGAATTATACATATTGCACTGAATAACTCACATTTGATCGATTAAATGCTTATTTCCTTTGTAAATGTATAATTTTGATGTCTAAATTTGTGCACTGACAACTGGATAAAGGGTTATGTTTTATAGACATATAACTCTACCTCATCTTCAGCTTACCATGCCACGTATCCACTGTGTTGTTAAACCGTAGACTGTATATACAGTATGAATGGACAATGTGCCAAAGAAATGAGCCGATCATACATTAGCTGCATCGTTCTATAAGCCACAGCATTCAAAGTGTGAGAAAAAAGTCGTGCTTATAGTCTAGAAATGACAGTAATACAAATAATTCTCTGCTGTATACAAGAGGTCGTAATGGCATCAGTAATCATTCCTTTCACATGTAGTGGGCTTTACCGGCTTGGAAATGCCTTTCACTGCACTGTGATCTTTATTCACTCACTCCACATTGGGTCAAGGTAAATTACTGTAGCCACAGCTGCCCTGGGGCAGACTGACAGAAGCAAGGCTGCCAATCTGCGCCATTGAACCTTCTGACCATCACCTCCACTATGCACACATCAGATTTATACTGGGCAAAGTGTCTTGCCTAAGGACTCAACAACAGAACCTGGTTAAAGTGGGAACTGATCCTCTGACCTTCAGGTTGGTTGGAGACAAGATAAGTTTAATGTCATACAGTGGAATATTCCAGGCTCCATGGAGAGTCAGTGGGGTCCCCTCCACTAGAAAAGTTACCCAATGCCCCTTTAAGTGTTTATGAAAGTCATATCATGTGATTGTGTTCTTTATTTCTCTGATCATGTGTTATCCTCTGTTCCTCAGGCGTGTCACTGTGACCACAGCAGAAAACAGAGTCACTGTAAGGCTGCCGCTCGCAGGATGGGCGTGAGTGTGCAGGCGCTCATCGCCATCCTCCTCTGCATCCTCACCATCCTGGGTACGTCTCACTCTTCTACTTTCTGTGGCTCTTTTATTCACTCGCTGCTTTTGGCTCCAGAGATAAAAGGAGACATAATGATTGCTGTTTAAAATTCACTGGACACATTTGTGCTATTTTCACATTTTGTAAGTAAATATAATGAATGGAGGGAAGATTTGGCAGTTACAAACAGCGTTAACCTAAGAAAAATAATGATTTTTTATGGCACATTTTGTAAATGGACTCTGCACATACACAGTGTAGCAATCACTCAAATACATAAATAGAATATGAAGTAAAGTTAGTGGAGTGTCTTGCCAAAGGACACAACTGAGTGATAGCACAATTTCCACATATCTTTATAAAATCAATATTGCAGTAATGCACAACTTAAGCTTAAAATATTGAACAATTTGGCTACTAAATAAATGCATTTTTGTCTTTAAAGTTGCACTGTGTAACTTTACTGGTGGTGGGTGCACCACATTGATCTGGCTGTCATCAGACTGATCTGTGGAGCCTTATTATACTGATTTGTAACACCTTTTAGAATTTAGAACCTGCATTATGGGCTAGGTTGGGTTGGGTTGGGATTCTTGATGTGCAGACTGGGTGGTATAATTCCCTCATCCTGGTAAAGCATATTGAATCGGAGGAGGTTACGGAAACATGCCCTCTTCGATTCCAGTTGTTTGGAATTCCTTGACACATTGTTGTCCATGACTTGAGCGTAATACTCCAATGATCAGACCAAAGGAACCTCATTGTAGTTGAATATTACACTCAACTACGCTAAGACATGGACAACAATGTGTCATAGAATTCCGAAAAACAGAATTCCGAAAATTAGAACAGCTAGAACCAAATGAACCTTGTTGGACTGATTTGGAACTGCTGATTGGAAAGTGATCAGAACCAGTGAATGGTTTGTTCAAACACATGCTTCATGTTGATCGTTAGGAGCGTCTCAACAGCGGAACAAGCAGAAAAATCACTTTCGTAGGCTCAGTTCACGCTTATGTCACAAACCAGGAAGACATTTGGAAAGATGCGATGACAAGTTCTGGTGTAGTTACCAACACTGAACTCACCGACTGACTGTGATAAAACAGTAAATATGATCAGATGTAAACTGAAGACTGCATATGTATGTGCTGTTTGGAATCATCTTGAATTTGGCGCCTCATCTCTTCTAATCGCATGCACCCAGTGCGGCTCAGAGTTGTGTGTCAGTGGGGAAATGATGAAAACTGAGGTGTGGTTGTAACTGTTGATGAGCTGAACATAACAGAACACCACAATGACATTTAGATGAAGAAAACTGCACCTGGGAAGTTGTAATCACATCTTTCCAAATGTCTTCCTGGTTTGTGACGTAAGCGTGAATAGAACCTGTTAAATCCAGTGGAGAGAAAAGAACATCTTCCCCGTTCACTAATGCACAAAGCTCTTCCCTGTGCACACTTTTCAAAAACAAAATAGTATTTCCTCTAAAACAGGCCGAAGTATGTTTAGATTATCTGGTGTCTCCATGTTTGTTTTGGTTGTTTTGCGCTGGCTTCTCAAAAATCGTGAGAATTCATCTTCATCATCAAGGTTAACGTCACATGAGGTTCTCTGTAATCTTATTGTTGTTTTCCAAGAATATTCTTCAGTAAAAAATGATCCTGAATATCTTCAATTAGCAGTGTTGGGGAGTAACAGATTACATGTACCGGAGTTACATTATCAGAGTACAAATTATGAGTAACTGTATTCGGTTTCAGTTACTGTTTCAGTGAGTGGTAATTGGATTACTGTTACTTTGTTGAAGTAAATGGATTACACGACGGTATTTTCCTGTTTTCACATTTCGGGCTATATCCCTTTTTTTTTTTCTCGGTAATTCCACTCATTGCTGGAAACAAAACCAGGTCCAAACCAGGTCTAAACCAGGTCTAAACCAGGTCTAAACCAGGTCTAAAACCAGGACTAAACCAGGTCTAAACCAGGTCTAAACCAGGTCTAAATCCAGGAAACTAAACCAGGTCTAAAAACCAGGTCTAAAACCAGGTCTAAAACCAGGTTCCAAACCAGGTCTAAACCAGGTCTAAACCAGGTCTAAAACCAGGTCTAAACCAGGTCTAAAACAGGTCTAAACCAGGTCTAAACCAGGTCTAAACCAGGTCTAATAAACCAGGTCTAAAACCAGGTCTAAACCAGGTCTAAATCAGGTCTAAACCAGGTCCTAAACCAGGTCTAAACCAGGTCTAAACCAGGTCTAAATCAGGACTAAACCAGGACTAAATCAGGTCTAAAACCAGGTCTAAACCAGGTCTAAACCAGGTCTAAATCCAGGACTAAACCAGGTCTAAACCAGGTCTAAACCAGGACTAAACCAGGACTAAACCAGGTCTAAACCAGGTCTAAACCGGGACTAAACCAGGTCTAAACCGGGATTAAACCAGGACTAAAACCAAGTAAAACCAGGACTAAATCAGGACTAAACCAGGTCTAAATCAGGGGTAAACCAGGACTAAACCAGGTCTAAACCAGGTCCAAACCAGATCTAAACCGGGATTAAACCAGGTCTAAACCGGGATTAAACCAGGTCTAAACCAGGATTAAACCAGGACTAAAACCAAGTCAAAACCAGGACTAAATCAGGACTAAACCAGGTCTAAATCAGGAGTAAACCAGGTCTAAACCAGGATTAAACCAGGTCTAAACCAGGATTAAACCAGGACTAAAACCAAGTCAAAACCAGGACTAAATCAGGACTAAACCAGGTCTAAATCAGGAGTAAACCAGGTCCAAACCAGATCTAAACCGGGATTAAACCAGGTCTAAACCAGGTCTAAAACAGGATTTAACAGGACTAAATCATGCTGCATGGGCCGTGTTTCCTTCTCTTCTATCAGTAATATTTAAAATTTGGTTAAGTAAAGTCTGTGCTTTTTTATTTTCTTTTCGCAGACAAAACATCTTACGTTACGATATCCTCGTCTTTGCTTCTCTACAAATCAAGTAATCCATAGTATTCAGATTACGTTACTCACTTTAAGTAATTTAATGGATTATGTTACAAACTACATTTTGGGGTATGTAATCTGTAATCAACAAGCAAACACTGTCAATTAGTTCTTTTTATTGCAGAAACAAACACAAACATGGATTGGTATTGTGAACGGGCCCACGTCTGTACAGAATTCCTCGAGAAAAAGTTCCACAGTGCACCTTTAAGTCCACATAGGTACATCATCATGGCATTATTGAACCATCACATAAGCCTCTCTTTTGTGCAGTAAGTCTCCATCATATTGTTGCTATACCCCTTCTTAACGCGAGCAGTGAATTACACACACACTTCACTTTGGCCTTGCTATAAATACAGTGAGTATTTTTGCAGAGAAGTTTTTTGGCTCGTGGTGTTGTTAGTTTTATGAATAATGCAGCAGCGGATGTGGAAATAGTGCCTTGGGTGGCGAGCTGTGCGTTCTCTTTGATTCTCCACCTCAGCCCCCCCTTCCCCCCCACAAGAGCTCGGCTTATGGCACAGGGAAAAATAGATTCTGTCAAGTCGGGACGGAAACCGAATAGAAATCGTTGGTCAAATTGAGATAATTTGAAGACGCTATGGAAACAAGAGATTCGGGGGGGAAAAGATCTGATTTCAGCCCGGTGAGAAAATCGAGGTGGAGTGAATGAACTGAACGGAGCAGAAATGGAGGAGACGGATGGAGCGGCTGAGGAGGCTGGACGTTCTGCTGCTGTGCTGGAGATTGGGTGAAAGAATGTTGTTACTGAAATGGTTAGAGTAAGGCAATTCGTACTTAAAGTAATTCAAAGTGTTTTACAGAATAAGAAAGACATTCAAATCACAATACAAACAGATTAAAACATAAATAATCACCATAAAAGTAAGAAGAGAAGAAAGAGAGAGTGCATTTATATGGATTCAGAGGTGTAGAGGTAAAGTTAGCGGGCTGTGATTGGCTTAACATCAAAAGTCTGATCATAGAGTGTGTCTACATGCACATCAGTATCCCGGTTATGATCTGTTTTTTTGAGTATCCCGGTTTCTTCATGGTGCATGTATACGCAGTACTCCGGTTTCAGTATCCTGGTTATTAGGAACCGGGTTACTGTAGCTGGTTTATTCTGATAGTAACTGAGATACTGTGGCATGTAAAAGCAGTATCCCAGTTACTGCAACATGAAGTTGAGTGCGCATGCGTCCAAAAAGTCTTTTCACCACAACAGTAGTGACATAAATAAAGTGACCAACATAAATAAAGTGACCAACATAAATAAAGTGACCGTACATGAGTGAAATGACTGTGAAATAAAGAGCGGCGCTAAACCTGCACACGTACAGTCTGCACTCGTACGACCTGCATGTGTATGATCGCTGAAAAGCTAAAACATGAACTATCTCCTATATGATATACGCACAGACTTACCATCATTAGCGCCTCTTCTGTCACAAAAAGAACACACATAATCCACTGAGTCGTGTCCCTTAGTCCAGTTTATGCAAATCAGCCATGTAATCTTAAGTTTGGTTTCTGTAAAATGTAAACAAATGTGATCAAAGCTGAATTATATGATCAAACCTGCTGATGTGGATCTATAGTGTTTATGGTTTATATGTTGTAAAGTTGAGTTGAGTTTATTTATGCAGAAGATTTTAATGAAGAATCTTTTGATCTGTGCAGTGGATTGTGGGATATCTCGTAGCTCCTTACCGCTGGTTAAACCTCCCGAGCTTCCTCTGCTAAAGGAGCTCACGGTTTGTATTTTTCCTGGTTTATTAAATTGAAATTTAAGTAAATTTTTGTGCTTCCGCATTTGTAAGATTATGTCAAGAAACCGGGATACTACATTTGATCATGTATACAGGGATATGAGTGTCCCGGGATAGTGATGTGCATGTATACGCACTCATTGTCTGATTTTTGGACTTATCTACGGAAGCCGAGAGGGGTCACAACAAACGCAAACGCCGCAACAAATACAAATGCAACAACACAACAAAAAGCCGCAACACATCAAAAAGCCACAATGGAAGTGACCACTTCACTTGCCGCTTGATCGGTCCGTCGGAAAATATTATCCCGCGGTCACTTCCGTTGAGGCTTTTTAATGTGTTGTGGCTTTTTAATGTGTTGTCGCATTTGTATTTGTTGCGGCGTTTGCATTTGTTGTGACATCTCTCGGCTTTCGCACTTATCAGATTACTAAAACGTCATGAAAACATTTATATCTGATGTAAGTACTCTGATTTCTGTCTTACCCGGAATTTAGTCCAGGAGTGTCAGCAGCATGTAACGTCAGCAGAGCTGCACACGCTCGTACTTTTAAAACTTTCAATTTACACCAGAGGCAACAGAGCTGCTCCTGTGACTCCAGCCTCTCTGTGTTCTCACGTTTAAACAATAAACTTTTTAAATCGCTTTTGAAGTCATTGTTGATTGGATGAATTATGTTTTGAATCACAAAACAAAAGTTGACAACAAAAGGGAGACGATGCTTTGCAGCGATAACTCTCATTAATTAAGCTACTCACCACAACAACTTTGGTCGTCTACCTCATGAGCCTTTTCCTTCACAAGTTGTTCTTGTAAAGTTGCTGTCTGATGTCATAAAGTGTTTTATATTTATCCTCCGTGGCTGTAAACTTTTCATAGTCCATCACGAGTCGTTCCCCGAGCTCCTGATGTGACACACGGTGTTTACACGACTGCAGTGGTTTTAGAGAACGTATTTTCAAAGGACATCGGAAGTTTATTTTGACACCATGCCCATTTCCTGTCTTGTGGCTGCTAAAAAATAAACTGGAGACGCTCTGTTAATGCTGCAAAATTAGAACTCCAACCTGATTTGGGCAGTGTGTAGTGTCATGACGGTTGTAAGACACTGCTGGTGTAAACTGTCCGACCAGTTAAAATGGAAAGTGATACCTGCACTTGTTCTGCTGCATTTACGAGCTGTTACAGTCTGGTGTAAATTGGGGGGTTATTCTTCAGACCAGAGCAGGTTTTGACAAGAAAAATTATCCAAAAAAGCAAACTAAAGTGGCAAAACTCCAAAATGTTAAAGCCGCAGTATGTATTTTTTATTTTTTTGCTAAGCTTAAATAATGTGTATATTGCACAGAAAAGAATAAGAAAAAACATTCACTTGTATTGTAATTGGGCTTGCAACTCCACAAACCTGACTCTTCTTTGGTCTAGAGCAGGACCTCATCTTGCTTGTTTCCATGGAAATGTTCCTTTGGCTATAATATTCCACAGTATGGTATAAAATGTTAACCTTATTCATCAGCCGGTTTCACTTCGTAGAAACAGTCTGACATCGCAGCGTAAGGATTCGTTCGCTCGACAGTAGACGGGTACTTTTTATCATTTAACCAATCACTGCTATTTTGTCGTGATGTATGTAATGCGCCGCTAATGAGGCTAACTGGTATATTAATCTTTTCCCTAATCCGGTAGGAAGAAGGGCATTAACGTCTTTCAACTTTATGAAATTCACCAAACATTCTCTTTATTCCGGCTTTAAATCCTCGATCTCGGTAATCGTTGACAACACTGAATATATGGCTCTTCGCTGATTGGCTGGTGCCCAAACTTGCACTTCTGGGGTTTTTTGCGAACCGTCTATTGTATTTTGATTCCTGACCTAGTCTCTGGATAGAAATAAAACTGAGCGGAGGCAGTACCGTACTTTCCAGGTTATTAGGCGCTCTGGATTATAAGGCGCACTATCATTGAATGATCTATTTTCAAACTTTTTTCATAAATAAACCGCACCGGACTTTAAACGAAACACAACAGTTGGATGGATCAGTTGGACTTTGTTTGGTGCGTTCACGGTGACTCTGGGCTTTGTTCAGTTGTGGCGTGTAGGGAGGGTGCTGTCTGGGACCACTGGATTGTCGGCGTGTTCGCAGTGACTCAGTTGTTCAGTTGTGTCTAGAAGTGGCACATTGCACTCGCTTTTTCGGTTCATTCCTCCGTTCTGTTCCTCGTCGGCGTGGAGTGATGAGTGTGGCTGTGGGTGTGTTTCGCTGTGCGGTCGCTGTCTGCTCCGTGTGTGTTTGCGTGCGCTGCAGGTGGTGCGGCTTTGTAGTTTACTGAAGTGGATTCAAGTATGGGGCGCTCTGGATTGTGGGGCACACAGTCGTTTTTGATGGGGCTGGAGGCTTAAGAGCGCGTCTAATAGCCTGGAAAATACGGTAGGTAGGTATAATGTATCTCCATGGAGAATGTCCGAAGTATTGTTTTAACTTTCTATTTCCGTGGAATCCTACAGCTGACGTTCTACCTCTAGAAAGTTACGTACTATCACTTTAAAGATCAGAAGAGTTATTTTAAAATTCCTTGTACTTTCTTTTCCAAGTACAACTCTCACTCCACACATCCACTGATTCACTGACACGTGTCTCGAGGTGTTTGATGATCGGATTTCTCCGTGCTGAAAACACACACCAAAAATCTGAACTTATCATTGGTTTGTTATCTGATTATTCCAGTTATCAGATTTTTACTGCCCGAGTAAACACACTGACTGACAGATGCAGGAACAAGAAGGAAATACGGTGTTCCTGGTTGAATTCATTTGTGGGATTTAATAAGAGGAAGAGTCGAGGGTGTGAAGTCACATGATACAACATCTGGAGACAGTTGTAAAGTTCAAGTCCAGACGCGTTCTATACGTGTCCGCAACCAAAACCCAACAAAATGAGGCTAAAGCTTCATTTTCCACTGAGCGTTAGAACAGTTAGGATCCTATATATTATGTATTATTCATAATGTTTAAACTCATTGACTCTCTAGAAGCCGTAGTCTTTCAGATTGTGTAAGTCAGAGGTCTATAGAAAAAAAGTAAATGCATGTAAATGTAGATTATTATCCTGTGAAAATATAATGAAGGCTGCTCAGTGCTTGACATGTTCGACTTTGAGAAAAAAGTAGTTGTACGTAAAAGGAAAAAAAGCGTTGAAATAAGCTGCACTGTGTAACTTTGTGGTTGGGGGTCGTCCTGCTTGTTTCTATGGAGATGTCATTGCTCTGCCTGGAATGTTTCACAGGGACCACGATGATGTTTTTTAATTCCCGAATGAATTGTTCTGAATTAAATAGTTTGAAATTAAAATATTCTCCTTTAAGTTCACATGGAAATAATAATTCTGAATTAAGGTTTACATGGAAAACACGTTAAATCGTCTTTATTTAATTCCGCTTAACGTCTGGGGGTGGGGAAGGATTCTGATTTGACAGGGACACCGACGTATTTATGCCGACCGGATGAAAACACACACTTCAGCTGCTACCGACTTTTTTTTTTTTTTTTGTCATCTCGTTTTGTCATTACACCACGGACACAAACATGATCCAAACTTTTTTCGTAGTCATTGTTATGATAATAGTGCAACAGCTGGAGAATTGTCTCATCACTCTTTACGTCTGTCAGCTGAGGAGGAGAAGGGAAGAGGGAGAGAAAACAAACTGAATCAACGGCTGCTCTACCTCAGCCCACTCCCGCATCCCGCTCACAAATCCAAAGAGACGTGGATGAAAGTCCGAAATGAGGACTGGTGCAGCCCAATCGTCCGGATCGCGTCAGAAGGGCGACACAACGAGCATGCGCTGACGAACCACAATTATTTTTAAGAAGAATAAACATTTACATGATCGAGGAATAAATTAATTTGGCTTTAAAATCTGAATAAACCTTGCCAGATTCATCTGCCGGTTTCACTTCGTAGAAACAATCTGACCTCGCAGCATTAGAATTCTTTCGCTCAACGGTAGGCAGGTACTATTTTATTTAACCAATCGCTGCTTTTTGGTCATGACGTATGTAACGCTCTGCTAATGGAGATATCTGGTACATTAAGCTTTTCCCAAATCCCGTAGGAAGAAGGTCAATAACGTCTTTCCCCATGATAAAATTCACCAAATATTCTCTTTGTTCTGGCTTTAAATCCTCGATCGTTGCCAACACTGAATATATGACTCTTCACGGATTTGCACTTCCGGGGTTTTTGCAAACCGTCTAATGTATTTTGATTCCTGACCTAGTCTCTGGAGAGAAATGAAATTGAGCACTAGGTGACGTCAGTCTGTCTAGAATAAACCACTCACCTACTTCGGAATTAAGTTTAATTCCGAACAATCATTTTCATTAGAAATTAAGTGTTTACATGGTCTTTTTAATGTGGAATTAATTAAATTATGTTTATTCGGAATTGACATTAAACAGATCTACTTTACATTTACTCAGTTACAGGTGGTTTTATAGCTCAAAAATACCTAAAAAAAAAAAACTGCCATTCTGACTGTAAGTGGGGTCGCCTCTCCACAGATCTGACCTGTAACTTGGTCTGGTTTGGTCTCCATGAAGATAAAAATAGTTAATATGATACTGTGAAATACTCCAAAGCAATAACATCTCAGTGAAGACAAGTATTTGACAGATGCTCCATCAGAAAAGTTACACAATGTACCACACAAACTGTTAACACATCACATATTTAAATTACCTTTTATCCTTTTGAAAATGCTATATTCGCCAAAAATATTGTATCCAAATGTTTAATTTGTTCCAGTTTGGTTTGTGTCAGTAGATTTACTCGGCCTGTAAAAACACAGTGAAGGCTGCTTGGTGCTTTGTCATGATCGACTTCTGGATTAAAATCATTTGACTCTGAGCCACGGCAGGTTTTAAAATTCGTATCATGTTTGTACAAAAATTATTCATTAATTCAGGATTCAGAAAACAGCATAATAAATGTTGTAATCAATCAAAGAATTTGGGGCGAAAAATAAGTCCCATTTTCAGGCTTTTTAAGGCTAAATGAAGTAATGTCCTGTCCTTTACAATTTAAAGGTGCATTGTGTAACTTTTCTGGTGAAGGTCCGTCAGTTTTCTCTGTGGAAATGTTATTGCCTTGTCTGGAATGTTTCACAATATGACAATAAACCTTTCTATTTACATGGAGACCGGACCAAACCAAGTTACAGGTCAGATCTGTGGCAAGGCGACCCCACTTACAGCCAAAACCAAAATGAAAAAACAGATAATGATTTTTTTTTTTTTTTCAGTTTTGAAAGTTTTTCCATGAACCAGGATTAAAACAGGACTAAACCAGGACTGAACCAGGACTAAACCAGGATTAAAACAGGACTAAACCAGGACTGAACCAGGACTAAACCAGGATTAAAACAGGACTAAACCAGGACTGAACCAGGACTGAAACAGATCTAAACCAGGACTAAACCAAAACTGAACCAGGACTAAACCAAGATTAAAACAGAACTAAACCAGGTCTAAAGCAGGACTACACCAGAAGTGAACCAGGACTGAACCAGGTCTAAAACAGGACTAAACTATGTCTAAACCAGGACTAAACCAGAACTGAGCCAGGACTAAACCAGAACTAAACCAGGACTAAACTAGGTCTAAAATAGGACTAAACCAGGTCTAATCCAGGACTGAACCAGGACTAAACCAACAAATGAACGAATGATACACGGACACCTCTAAACACCTCTTAAAACTAAGTTAAAATGACTTAAATTAAGAACAGTTTACTTTATTTGAGTAGATTCAACTTGACAAGTCAAATTATCGATCAATAGAAAAAGTGTGTTTTTCTTAATTCAAGCAAGTTGCAAAAAGTTGTTTTTCTTACTTTAAGTGTAGCAAGATGTGTTTTCATATTTTAAGTACAAAAAGTCTTGATCCATTGGCAGATCATTTTATTTGTCAAGTGAAATTTACTCAAATCATGATCAAAGTTTCTTAATTCAACTCATCTGAACTTGACTAGATTTTGTTTGTTGCCCAGGTCTGACCTAAAAAAACAAGCATTCTGACTGTGAGCGGGGTCACCTCTCCACAGACCTGACCTGTAACTTGGTCTCCATTAAGATAGAAAAGTTTAATACCACGTAATACCAGTATGTGTGTGTGTGTGTGTGTGTGTGTGTACGGTACAAAATGGGAAAAAAAAAAAAAAAAAAAAAAAAGTTTTGGGGTTAAAATTATATTTCGTTTGCATAATATGTCATTTATTTTGCTATATGTAAATATTTTTTAAGTTCCGAGAGTAATGTACAGAAGCAACCACATACATTTTTAAACTATGTCATGTTCATATAAGTTTTTCTTCTTCCCGCTCCTTTTCGAGAAATGTGCTTTTCTGTTGTTTACAATGTTTATGTAGTATGTATGATTATTGTTTCTCTCTTGGCACAAACTCGAAATAAAAACGAATCAATCAAAAAAAAAACAAACACAATTTCCACATTTCCATTTCCATGGAGAAAAGCATTTGACGGAGCCTCCACCGGAAAAGTTCCACAGTGCACCTTTAAAGAGAGGATAGAAAGAGAGAGAGGCAAACCGCGTTACCGCTAATGCTAATGCTTTTCGACTCACAAAAGAGACTAGAGACCGAAGTGTGGGAACGGCCTGAGCGCTAATGAGAAGTTTATCTTATCGAGCCGCACCAAACATTATTAACTATTAATACACTGCACTATCTCTCCCCTCCCCCTGGGTCGCCCCTCTGCTCCCTTTATCTCCCACCTCCAACGCGCCTCCGATTAACTATTCAACGCCGCCGCCATTATCTAGCGCGCCCCAGAGCCATTTAGCGCGCGCGTTTTCTCACCGCGACGAGAATTGGACATGCCAGAGGAAGACGTTTTTCCCAGTAACAGAAGAAAGGCTGTCTTTTTCCGAAGCAGATACCGCGCTGGCTTATTACGGTCGGGAGCATGTGTTGTAAAAGATTAAAAGGTTGGTTTCCCATGCTAAAGTCGGATTGAGTGGCTTCGCTACCGGGGCGTATGCTAACGGGCTGGGCTAATGGGGGGGTTCATATCAGGACCGAGGCGGCGTGTCCAAAGTGTCCTTGCGAGCTCCTTCACATCTCAAAGTTGCGCTCGCTTTTTTTTCTCTATTACCGTCTGGTCGTGTCGAGTGCCCCGCCATAAAAGGGAAAGGAAAAACACGAAAGAAGTTAGGAATTTTGTGATTTAACGGGAAAAGTTGTAAAAAGTTAAAGGTGCGCTATTAGGGTGACCAGAGTTTCAAAATAAAAAACTGGGACATCTCCATTTTTTGATGAACAAGTACCATATTTTTTGGACTATATGTCACTTCGGAGTATAAGTCGCACCAGCTAAAAAATGTGTAATGAAGAAGAAAAAAAACATATAAGTCGCACCGGACTATAAGTCACACCTTTTGGGGGAAATGTATTTTATAAAATCAAAGACCAGAAACCAACATTTCATGTTGAAAGTCAAGTTCTAGTAATAACAACAGAACAGAGAACAACAGACTGTTAACGTCACATATGAACAGTTCTTCAGATAAACTATAACATGAACAACAGAACAGAACAAGTTTACCAAACTCTCCATCTCACTCCAAATCACTAAATCCATTCAATTCTTCATCCTCGGTGTCACTTCTCAACAACTCCACGACCTCCGGAGGTAAACAGAGCGACGCTTCCTCTTCTGCGTCGCTGTCATCAGACTCAGCATCAGTTCCAGTTAGAATTATTCTGGTCTTTCTGAATCCCGACAGGATGGTTTCAGTGTCACTGAAGTCCAGACTTTGTCCATCCATCCAGTGACTTCCAGGAAAAGTTTCATGATGCATCCTCCTGGTGTCACAAGTTTCTCGCTCCCTCCAAACTTTTATTCTGCTGCTCGATTACCGTTTTTGGCTGCAGATTTCGCTACTTGCAGCTTGTAATCTGCAAAATATTTTTAGGACATGTTCAGTTTTCTCAGTCGTCTTTATAAGTTTGTTTACATGTTAAATGTTCAGTGGTGCAGAAGTATTGGTGCGATCGACTGACATGATACAGACAGAACAGAGGCTCTTTCTGCAGGAGACATGCGCAGTAGAGCCAAGTGACAGTGGTACAGGAGGAACAGGAGCAGCAGATACTGACACACAAGACTGTCAGTGTGAAAATTGTAATACATAAGTCGCACTGAAGTATAAGTCACAGGACCACCCTAACCATGACAAAAAGTGTGACTTATAGCCCGAAAAATACAGTACGTAATTAAGGAAAACTGTTACGCCGAGACCATTCATGACTAACCTGAGTCAGGTCAGTATAGTCACATTTTCTTTGTGTTTTAGTCATTTTGAAGCAGGTTTTTTTTTTGTATTTTACCTAAACAAATGACAATTTATGCCTCTCTTTACTGTTGGCAGGTATCACTGGTTAAAATAGGGACACCTGGGGCATTTCTTGTATAAAACTGCTGAGACAAGGGACACAGGGCTCAAAACTGGCACTGTAATAGTAAATAGTAAATAGGGACGTCTGGTAAAATGTAATTTTTTGGCTTGGGGTCCGTCACCTGTTTGTTTCATTGATAGGGTGACCAGATTTTCAAAATTAAAAACTGGCATACACCCGTGCAGGGATGGTAGGTGTAAATAAAACTGTGAAAAAAGCGTGTAACATCGTCCATTCTTGACTCACATGTGGGTCAAACCAGGAGTATTTAGGCTGAACAAATGCAATTTATGCTTCTCTGGTTTAGTCCTGGCTTAGTCCTGGTTTAAACCTGAAATAGACCTGATATAGTCCTGGTTTAGTCTTAGTTTAGTCCTGGTTTAAATCAAATTTCTTCAAAAATAGAGACACCTGGGACATTTCTTGTATAAAACTAGGACAAATCACTGGTTTTGGATAAATCTGCTGGGACAGGAGACACAGGGCTCAAATCTGAAACTGTCCCCGGTAAATATTGATGTGGATGTGTCATTTCCCTACCTGGAATGTTCCACAGTGTGACATTAAACAGCTCTGCCTCACATATATTCAATTACAGGTGGTTTTATAGCTCAAAAATACCTATAAAAACAAGCATTGTGACTGTGAGCGGGGTCGCCTCTCCACAGATCTGACCTGTAACTTGGTCTGGTTTGGTCTCCATGAAAATAAAAAAGATTTAATACCATACTGTCAAACATGTTGGTTTTATTTATTCATTTATTTATTGATAGATAGATTCATTTTTTTTAGAGAATAAAAAACAAAAAAAGACAAAAACACATCAACAAAAGTACACACACATTTGGCAATATCAGATATCAACAAAAGTCCAATCTTGTGAAAATAGTCAAAAAGAACGTCCAAATCTGTTCAAATCCTGCTTGTTTTTTGTTTGTTTTTTTTAAAGTTAAAGCTATACTTCGGAACATTCTCCATAAAGATAGATCGGTTTTATTCCGTACTGTGGAAGATTGCAGTTAAAGAAACAACATTTCTATCAAAACAAGCAGGAAGAGGCCCTCCTTTAAACCACAAAAGAGTCAGGTTTGTGGAGATGCAAGCCCGCTCACAGTCATACATGTTTTTAGTGCAATAAAATCTAAAAAGTTACGCACTGGGGCTTTAAAGTGCCGACCTATCTATATCTAAAAACAGGGATCACACGCGAACTTCACTGACAAAAACAACCCACATTTCAAAAACGCAACCACATTTTGCAATTTTCCAACCAAACTAAAAGTACAAAACTGTGCTCTGTTTTTCAATTATTTCCACAGTGCGTGAGACGTGAAGCTCGGCGTATTTGTCAGTCTGATGATGCAGGAGCAGATGGCTGGCCACAGATTTCCTCTTTTATTTAACCACTTTATTTATCCCAGATTTGATACTACATCTGTTGGCGCAGCGTTTGGGGTTTTTCTTATCTGCTAACGCGCCCTTGTCAATCATAGCTTCACCTTACAAGCTGTTTTGGCTTTTGGCGAGCGAACCCCTTTTCCCATTCCAAACACATTTCCACGAACATTTTATCTCGGTCGCTTTCGGAAGATGAAAATTACGCTTCGACTGAGAGATTTAAAGAGACGCAGACAAATGAGTGAGAAGTAATGAGTTTGCCGAGTGAATTAAATTAAAATATCCGGACGGTATTTAGACAAGGATTAGACACAGAGGAGGAGACGGAGAGGCTGAGGAGGGTAATGTTTCTGCTGCTGCGGAGATAAAACACAATGTAAGATTTTAGTTTTCCAATTTCTAAAAGCTGCATTGCGTAGCTTTTTACACTCATTTCAATTTTACATTACATTTGAAGGCTTGTGCTGAATATTTAAAAAGGTGAAAATTTGATTCTGAATAGGAAATATTGAAAAAGTATACTTAAAATTTATAAAAAAGTAAAGAGTGTAAAAATTCAAAGTGAAAAATTCAGCTGCATTTAAAATTCTAAATCTGATGGAAAAAAAAAAAAGATCTTCCATAAACCAATTTTTCCACACACATTTATAAACTACCGTTCAAAAGTTTTAGAGCGCCGCACTTTTAACAGTTTTTTTCTATTTACTGTTGACGAAAACATATTCTAAACTTTTGATTCGTGAAAGTGTCCAGCTTTGGCAGATACAGATGTGTTCAAAATAAATAAAATAAATCAAACTTTGCTTTTCACATGTGGTTCAACAGAATCATTAGAAAAAACAAAATAATGAAACTGTGGCCTGGACAAAAATGATGGTACATTGAAAAAAAAAAAGGTTGCTGGATTTGCGTAAAAAAGTTCTGGAAAGCGGTTGCATGCAATAAAATGATGTTTAGACTTTGAAACTTATTTCGATCCTCTCTACACATATTTTTCTCAGAACATGAACGTCACTTTTTCATGTTGATGAAAGTTGATCAAATCATGCTGAATATGCATATTTATCTTATGTTACCTTATTGTGAAATATATAAGTATGTATAATTTTATTTAATTGATCTAATTCTGTAAAAGAATACAAAAACAGTCTTTAGTTTTCCACAGTTCTGTTTTGTCTTAAACAGAATCAAACACACAGAGACACACAGTTTGGAGCTGGACAATGTGAAGATTTATTCCAGTGAAGAAGCTCTGGTCTCTCTGGACAAAGAAATAACACATGATCATTATATTCTGACGATCTACTCTGTTGTACATGTTTAAATACACTTAAAGCAATTATTACTACAATAATGGACCAGAACAGAAGAACAAGAACATTAGAAGTGTATCTGCAGAAACAAAACTCACCATGTGCTGCTTTTCTTCCTCTAAACACAGTAACAGGGAGGGCATCTGGTATAAAGTCTCCTAGTGCCACATCACCCTGTAGAAACACGAAAACTGTTTCAATAGGAAGTTCATTTTGAAAAATCATTTTAAAATCATTTTAGTTGGTTTACTTACTTTGTTCATCTGTGGTCTGTGTTTTGTTGGTTCTCAAACATCTTCCTTTTTCCTGAAACATCAACTGTAACATTCATGAACTTCCCCACAGCTGCAGCAGAACCTGCACGTCACTCTGTGTTTGTAGACGACTCTGGAACAAACACATTCAAATCTGAGTACAACTGTCACACTCTTGTAGATGGACAGTCAAATACAAAGAGTCCTTACATTAACTCAAATTTCAAATAAAACACCACAAACAATGAAAACATTGTAGTCCAGAGAAGCATATAAAATCTTTAAAAAGTCTCACCTCCAGATCAGCTCTGATAATCCTCCTGCTCCACACTGTGTGTCCTCTGCTCCGGGATCTGTCCTGTGTCCTGTTACATTTGAATTTTCCCTCCAAAAAATGTGGGGAGGAGAATTCCAGAGGAAGGAGCCTCACCACAGATTATAATAAAGTCATGTTTCCTCAACTTGATTAAAACATGCAGGTTTAACATCGGCCACAATCACGTGACCTTTGTAAGATTTAAACATGCTGGACAGAGAAATGTAAAAAAGTCATGTTATTGTTGTCAAATTAGTTTTTGCAATTTGAGCAACCCCTTTTTTTCAGTGTACCCTTAACTTAATATTTTGTTACACAACCTTTTCAGGCAAACTCTGAAATCAAATGATTTGTGTAACTGTCGGTGAGACTTCTGCACTGGTCAGCTGGTATTTTGACCCACTTCTAATGAGTTTCACGGGCCCCGGACGGAGGCTGGCATCGCAGTGTGTCGAGGGTTGACCGGTCACCCCTCCGCCCCCACCAATCTGCAGATGCCACCTGTGGTAGCGGGGGTTTAAAAAGGACCATCTTCCGCCTGCTCGGGGCGGATCCCTACGGCCAGTTCGCCCTTTTTGTTTGATTCTTTGGTTGTCTCACTTTGTGGTTTGTTTTATGGCCGACTGTTGCCTCCGTTAGTTCTTTGAGACACCTTTTTGTTCACAGTGCATCTTTAGTTAGATTTTGTTACATTGTACTTAGTTAGGGCTCCTTACTTTAGTAGACTATTTTGTTTAAATCCTTTGAATTTTTCTCCCCAAAAGGTCTGTTTTTTTTGGGGGGGGGTTGTTCTTTTCCTACACTGTAAATAATAAATGCACAATTTTTAGTTAAGCCTTAAACATCCTGGTTTTATTCTCCCTAGCAAAGGGGACATAACAATGAGCAAACTACTCTAGTTGTCTCAGATTTGAAGAGTACCTTCTCCAGACAGCATGTTTTCTAATGATTCTGTTGAACCACAGATGAAAAGCAGAGTTTGATTTATGTTGGACCATTTTCAGTACCTGTATTATTGCTTTTATCAGTTTCATGTTATTTCAGTGATGATTGTTGATTTTTCTTTCATTGCCAGAGGGGCACCAACAATTTTGAACACATCTGTATAACAGCTGAACACAGTTGTGTTGTTCTTTTTTACAATAGAAACCAAATATTGTTCAGAAAGTTCTTCCCAAGTCTGTGGCAGAAGTTTCCATAAATGTGTGGCACTTGTAGGTTGCTTCACTCTTCTGTCCAGTTCATCCCAAACCAGCTCGATGGGGTTTAAGTCTGGACACTGTGCTGGACGCTCCATGTTTACCACCTGAGTTAGTTTTGGCAGAGCTTGGACTTGTGGTTTGTTATCTTTTATCTGGCTGTTCAGTTCTTACCTTTGTACCACTTGCACGACTTGAATTGCAATAAATAACTAAAAAAATGTGGGTTTTCCAAAACTTTTGACCAGTAGTGTAAGCAGACACTAGGGGAAAGGTGGGTTAAGTGTTTTGCGCAAGGACACAACATTCATCTGTGGGAGATGGAATTGTACCTGCTCAATCAGTGATGTTTATTATCCACTGTCGCCCAGACACTGAGGCCTGTCCATGTACTCTGCCCTACAAAAGCACAACACCATAACATTATGTTTGGTCAGAAATGAGTTCAGGTCATTTTGTTTGTATTTGAGACCTCCTTTATCATGTGAATAAATATCGTGAAAAACATTGAGCTCAAAATTGACCTTGGCAGTTCCTGTACTCTGGCTTTGGATCATGAGCCAAAAATAAAGCAAAGACAAAAGGCAGAAACTGTGTCAGTTACTTCAACTAGTAGGCCTACCAGGGGTGTAGTGCCCACTTATCCCGACATGAGACATAAAAAAATAACAAATACAAAATTGTCTACAATTTAAATGTCAAACTGGAGCTATTGGCAATAGTGAAAACAACCTGCATAGGCTCATGAAATCTGCACTGCTGTCCTATTGTGACCTGTGACATGACAGACCAGGACTGAACCAGGACTGAACCAGGACTGAACCAGGACTGAACCAGGACTAAACCAGGACTAAACCAGGACTAAACCAGGACTAAACCAGGACTAAACCAGGTCTATACCAGGACTAAACCAGGACTAAACCAGGACTGAACCAGGACTGAACCAGGACTAAACCAGGACTAAACCAGGACTGAACCAGGACTGAGTGTCGGGACAGGCCTGCAGGTGTGCACATGTAGACCATCGGGTGACTGCAGGTGAAAGGACCGACACAGAGCTCCATGCCCCGTGAGGCTAAGCTCAGCCATCGCCCGATCATGCTTTATGGACAACCTGCTCTACGCGGGGCTTTTTCCTCTCTCTCTCAAGTCCAAGACTAGTCCTGGTTCAGTCCTGGTTCAGTCCTGGTTCAGTCCTTGTTCATGTGTCTATAATTTCGGTTCTTTGGGTGATTATGAACTGCATTAATGTTAATAACATGATTTTGCATCATTTTGAGTCAAAGACCATCAAATATTACTGATGTTTACTGGGCTGGCACCTTTATGTTTGTTTGAGGGGGGTTCACAAATCGCATACCACCACTTAAAAAAATCCCCACTACACCACTGAGCTTTGAAGTCATGTTTCTCAGTTTCACACTCTGGAGAGTTAAGCTCTTTTGCCTTTGTAGGGCCGTACTGAGAAGGTAACAACATTCTAACATGACTTAAAGCTGCACTTGTTCTAGAGGAGGGTCTGTCACCTGCTGGAGATGTTCATGTTTGCCTGGAATGTTCCATGGTGCGACATTAAAGACATATATCTAGCATTTATTCAATACAGGTTTTTCTAATGCTCAAAAATGCAATAATTCTCTCTGCGACTCTCACAGATCTGACGTGTATAGTTGTTTCCCTGGAGATAGGTAGGTTTAATCTTTACTGTGGAACATTCTGCGCAAAGCAATAACATCTCCATGAGGACAAACAGGTGACACCCTCCACCAGAAAAGTTGCGCAATGCACCTTTAAAGCTCAATTTTGCATAATACAGGACCTGAGCAAAAATTCTCATAGAGACAAGTAGAAGATATTTCAATGTTTTTAATGTTTCAAAGCATTCCGTGCAAACTGTTCAGCCCACCCGCCCTGAAATCTGATCAGAACACCGATCCAAACTTCTTAGTCCGAACATGACCGTAATTTCAACAGAGGCATTAGCAGTTTGTATTCCACCCCACCAGAAAACTCTTTTAATCTTTTTTTGTTTAGCACGAAGTATCAGTCGCTCAAAGAAACCACAATGTTTGACCCACGAAGAATCCGGAAACCTAACCTGCGGAGATGACACGCTATAAGTACGGCGGCTACAGGGAGGTGCGCGCTAGAATTCATAAATCGAAATAAAACAAAGTCGTGATAGAAACCAGATGGGCCAGTGAGCAGATATATGGACGTGTTTGTGCCTCAGTTAAAGGTGCGTTGTGTAACTTTTCCGGTGGAGGGTCTGTCAGAAGCTTTTCTCCATGGAGCTTTTGAAATTAGACGACATATTTGACACTATCATTTAAATGCAACTGTGCGTAAAAGTATTCCAAGTATTCAGAACACAGTACTCTGATTGGACTTTGTAGCGGAATACATTACAAAATACATTTTAAAAGGTGCATTGTGTAACTTTTTTGGTGGAGAGTCTGTCAAATGCTCCTCTATCTTCATGTAGACCATACCAGACCAAGTTACAGGTCAGATCTGTGGAGAGGCGACCCCGCTCACAGTCAGAATGTCTGTTTTTAAGTATTTTTTGAGCAATAAAAACACATGTAATTGAATAAATGTGAGGCAGAGCTGTTTAAAGTCATACCGTGGAACATTCCGGGCAGAGCAATGACATATCCACAGAAACGCACAGGTGACAGACAGTCCACCGAAAATTTGACCTTTCAAGTCTATCTTTCTCCATATATTATGAAGCTCAGTGTGCTTTAATGTATCACTCAGTATGACACAGGAAATTGAATGTGCAGTCTCCCTCGTGTGTTTAAAGGGAACATATAAGGCAAAAATCAAGTTTTTTATTATGTCAGTAAAGGAAATAGTGCTGTATTTACAATTACTTTCTCATCAAAATTCATCTTCACTCTCGACTCGTCTGAAGCACATGTTCAAAAACTGAACTAGAGTACATTTGGATTTGAAAGTTCCGACGCTACACAACATTAACTCTCGTGAGCTTTAAGCCGTCTTATAATGCTGTTACTTTCTCACAAACAGTCCTGGAGTCGTGTTTTGTTTCACTCACAAATGTTTGAGTAACCTTTTATTTTAGGTCTGTCTACATCTGCAAAGCTCAAAATGCTCTGTTCTACCTTGTGATGTCATGAAGTGGTAGTTTTCAAGTGAACAGCTCCTTTTATCTTTTGTTCAGTAGAGATTGCAAATTCCAGGGCTGAAATGATAGAAATCATTCTAATGAGGGTGTATGGGATTTAAAAACACGGTGGAGCACAAGGTGGAACAGAGAATAACTCAGGCTTTGTGTGTTAAATGTGTGTGAATGAAACAAACACAGCTCCAGGCAGTGTTGGGGAGTAACAGATTACATGTACCGGAGTTATCAGAGTACAATCAGAGTACAAATTATGAGTAACTGTATTCAGTTACAGTTACTGTTTCAGTGAGTGATAATTGGATTACAGTTACTTTGTTGAAATAAATGGATTACACGGCAGTATTTTCCTGTTTTCACAGTTGGAGCTATACACCCCCCTCCTTTTTTTTTTTTTTTTCTCGGTAATTCCACTCATTGCCGGTCACGAAACCAGGTCTAAACCAGGTCTAAACCAGGACTAAACCAGGACTAAACCAGGACTAAACAAGGACTAAACAAGGACTAAACCTGGACTAAACCAGGACTAAACAAGGACTAAACCTGGACTAAACAAGGACTAAACCTGGAGTAAACCAGGTCTAAACCAGGACTAAACCAGGACTAAACCTGGACTAAACAAGGACTAAACAAGGACTAAACCTGGACTAAACAAGGACTAAACCTGGACTAAACAAGGACTAAACCTGGAGTAAACCAGGTCTAAACCAGGACTAAACAAGGACTAAACAAGGACTAAACCAGGACTAAACCAGGACTAAACCTGGAGTAAACCAGGTCTAAACCCGGACTAAACAAGGACTAAACAAGGACTAAACCTGGACTAAACCAGGACTAAACCTGGAGTAAACCAGGTCTAAACCAGGACTAAACAAGGACTAAACAAGGACTAAACCTGGACTAAACCTGGACTAAACCAGGACTAAACAAGGACTAAACCAAGTCCAAACCAGGACTAAACCAGGACTAAACAAGGACTAAACCAGGACTAAACAAGGACTAAACCAGGACTAAACCAGGATTAACCAGGATTTAAAGCAGGACTAAACAAGGACTAAACCAGGATTAACCAGGACTAAACCATGCTGTGTGGACCGTGTCTTCTCTTCTTCTATCAATAATATTTTTAAAGACTCGGCCTTTACATTTTCTTTTATCAGACAAAACATCTTATGTGAAGATTTCCTCGTCTTTGCTTCTCTACAACAAATCAAGTAATCCTAAGTATTCAGATTACGTAACTCACTTTAAGTCATTTAATGGATTACGTTACAAACTACATTTTGGGGTCTGTAATCTGTAATCTGTAGGGGAATACATTTTAAAAGGAACCTTCCCAACACAACTCCAGGTCTGTTTGTGATGAAGAAACAACATTAGAACAGATTAGAACAGAGGTCTCCAAACCTTTATCCTCTGGTGAGCTGTCTTTATAAAAAATGAAAATTCCAGAGAGCTACTCATTTTAGAGATCACAAGAAACTGAAAATGTAAAAGAGCCACAGCAGGCCTTAGACGGAGAACAGTTCGATGCCTATAAAACATAAACCATTATCCATTTATTAGAGCACAAGTCAGGAATCAAAATGATACATTTACAATGGGAATTAATTTGATTTTAGTTATTCACTGCAGTACATAATTTAGAAATCCCTTTACGAGCCAGTTGGAAGTGGGTGGAAGAGCTACTGGTAGTTCCCGAGCTACAGGTTGGAGACCCCTGGATTAGAAAATATCGTAGCATGTAACCTTCAGGTGAACTCAACACACTCATCAACTCCCTGTTAAGACCTGTGTGAATTCTATATATTCCCATAGATTATTGTGCTCTCCAACCATATCTTAGTTACACTATTGCGAATTGTGTAACTGTTCTGGCGGGGGGTCCATCAAATACTTTTCTCTGTGGCGATGTTATTGCTTTGTCCGAAATGTTTCACAGTATGGCAGGCGCCTCACTGGTTTTAACAGACATCAACACATGACCCTGTTTTACTTCCCTTCACCGGCCGCCTGTGTGTTTTAGAATCGATTTGAAGATTTCACTGATCACTTTTAAAGCTCGTTTAGGTCTTGCACCAAGTTACATTTCAGAACTTTTAATCCCGTACCAGTCCTCCCGTAGCCTCAGGGCCTGTTTACACGAACGCTTGTGGGTAAAACCAGCTAAATATTTTATCGGAAGTGCCTTTCGTGTAGACGGTGATGGTGTTTTTGGGGCTTAAAAAAGCAAAAATCTGAAACCACCCTCCAGAGTGGAAAAGTTGAATACACTCCGCCATAGCATTTTGGTCAGATCTGCTCATGTCGTGTACGCGTTTACGCCACTTACATCACCACCTAGTATCACCACCATGCAAACCCAATCGAATTCCACACACTTTCGCGTCGCCGTATGCACGCAGATTTCCTCCCGAAATTGCTCGTCTAAATGCAGAATAAAAAGTGAAGACGCGACGCCACTTTTGCATCTGTTCAGACTGTCATCGTATAAATGTAACCTCAGATCTTCAGCCAGGTCCCTGTGGCTGTTCCAAAGTCCAGGCTCCAGACGAAAGGTGATGGAGCCTTTTCAGTCCGGGCGTCTCGGCTTTGGAACGACCTGCCTGAGGAGATAAAGCTCACAGCATCAACATGATCTTTTAAATCATTTCTGAAAACAAACTTTTATCAGTTTGCCATCCTTTAACTGGTTTTAGCCTTATTTCTTTGTATTCTAGTTCTTTTTATTTATTTACTATTATTATACTTGAATGGTTTGCATCATTGTCTGTCTATTTTTATGCTTTTTTGTTTGCTATTTTTATGCTTTTGGTGTTGTTCTTCGTGGCTTGTACAGCACTTGGTAAACCTTGTTTTTAAAAGTGCTTTATAAAACAAGATTTCGTATTATCATTATTAGGGATGGGCATGATTAGTCAATTAATCAATAATTGATCATTAAGAATTTTATCGATTACGTTCATTTTAATCGACAAACTGAATGTAGGTTGCTGTGTGTAGCGTGACCAAACAGGGTCTGTACATGTGTCTCTCTGCATCAGAAGGAGCGAGACACAAACAGTAGGTCAGCCTGCAACATGCCAAAGCACAAATGCGTATTTAACGATGATTTGTACAAGAAATTCCACGCTTTCCGTTGCGTTCGGGACAAGTGTGAGTCCATGTGCACAGTGTACAAAGCAGCACATATGTTTCTGTGTCCAGTGGGAAAAAGCTTTACCAGGTGAGAGTCGCTCAATGTCGATGACGAGTCGCCATCTCCCACCTCCCGTACGGTGTCCTGGTTTTGACAAACGCAAATATGGTCACACTAACCTGTATTCCACTGAGTCGCGTCACATCAGAGCTCAAGAGCTGTTTTTTTTTTTTTTTTCGCTTTATTTATGCAAATTCGCCATGTGGTTTTAAGTTTTGTTTCTGTGAGACTTGCACAAAACTGCATTAAACACATTATAATGTCAAACGGGCTGATGTGGCTCTAGAGTGGTCACGGTTTATATGTCGTAAAGTTGAATTTATTTATGCAGATTAGTAGTGCAGATAGTAATAATAATGATGATCAATTTTAATATAAAAAACTTTAATGATTAATCCATCGTTAATTCTCCCGACGATCGATTAAGAAAATTTTATCGAATGCCCATCCCTAATCATTATTATTATTATTATGAAGTCTTCTTGGAGCCCAAACCAGACCAATTTACATGTCAGATCTGTGGAGAGTCAGCCTCGCTCACAGTCAGAATTCCTGTTTTTATTTGCATTTCTGTGCTATAAAACCATCTGTATTTGAAGAAAAGTAAGGTAAAGCTGTTTAATGTGATATTGTGGAACATTCCAGGCAGAGCAATGACACATCCATAGAAACAAACTGCTGACGGACCCCTAACGGAAAAAAAGTTACACAGTGCACCTTTAACGACTTGACAAATCTCACAGCACCACACAAGACATCACATTGTCAGTCTATACCATTTAACAAGCAGCCAACTGAAGAAGATGTGTCTAAGAATACCACTGTGGCTACCGCCGGAGGTGAAGCCCGGGGTGTTTGGCAATGATGATTTCCGTTCTCTTCTTCTTCCCTTCGCACGTCTTTCTCCAACTCTCACTTTGTTTATTTTCGCCTGAGCAACTGTGTGTAACCTTGGTTTCCCGTGCACCTGAACGTTCCACCTGACTGCGTGTGCCATCGACGGGTTCCTTTTTCTCGTTTTTGTGGGGTTTTTTTTAAAGGCTCGGGGGCAGGTATGGCATTGGCACAGACGTCCAACTAGGAGCGGCTCGTTTTTACCCGTTTTTCAGTTGCCAGATTGGGGGCATATTGCTCTACTTTTGCCTCTCTGGGACGTGGTAATTATTCTGATGTGGTTTCACAGGCAAAATTCACATGTGAGTTTTAGCTCGAATTCATTCATCTTCATTTTTTCGTCCGGTTACAGCCAAAAATAATAGGTCTATTTACTGACCAAATACTGAATACCTGCATTAAAGGTGGTTTTGTAAGTTTTCTGGTGGAGGGTCTGTCAGCAGTTTGTTTCTATGGAGATGTCACTGCTCTGCCTGGAATGTTCCTCAGTATGACATTAAACACCTCTACCTTACATTTATTCAATTACAAGTGGTTTTATAGCTCAAAAATATCAAGAAAAACTTGGTCTGGTTTTGTCTCCATGAAGATAGAAAGGCTTAATGCCATACTGTGAAACATTCCAGACAAAGCAATAACATCTCCAAGGAGAAGAGCATTTGATGGACTCTCCACTAGAAAAGTTACACAATGCATCTTTAAAAATGTATTTTGTAATGTATTCCATTACCAGTGTTGGGAAGGTTACTTTTGAAATGTATTCCCCTACAGATTACAGATTACATACCCCTAAATGTAGTTGTAAAGTAATCCATTAAATTACTTAAAGTGAGTAACGTAATCTGAATACTTTGGATTACTTGATATTGTCATGCTTTTTAAAACTACATGAATGTACCAAACACATCCTGAAAATTCTTGTTTGTTCTCTTCAAATTGGCCCTGGTTTAGTCCTGGTTTAGACCTGGTTTAGACCTGGTTTAGTCTCGGTTTTAGTCCTGGTTTAGTCCTGGTTTAGTCCTGGTTTTAGTCCTGGTTTAGTCCTGTTTTAGTCCTGGTTTAGTCCTGGTTTTAGTCCTGGTTTAGTCCTGGTTTAGTCCTGGTTTAGTCCTGGTTTAGTCCTGGTTTAGTGCTGGTTTACCCCAAAATGTGAAAACAGGAAAGTACCGCCGTGTAATCCATTTATTTCAACAAAGTAACTGTAATCCAATTACCACTCACTCAAACAGTAACTGTAACTGAATACAGTTACTCATAAATTATAATCCATTACTTCCCAACACTGTCCATTACATCAGGCATGTCCAAACTCTGGACCATGGACCAAATGCGGCCCTCTGACAATTTTTTCTTGGCCCTCAGACTTCCACGTGAATTGGCCCAAATGACCTTGCATCAATTAAAAATGAACTTACCTTTTTTTTTTTTTTTTTATCTACCTTAATAAAGCTCATATTTCATATTTAGTGTGTGATTTTAAGGACCTTAGCGTGAATAAAGTCTGACGGCTCATTCTAACGTGTTAAACATACACATATACTGAGCACCCGTCTATGGCCCTTGATCAGCCCTCTGCTTCGTCGGTGCTTGATGAAAAAGTTAGTAAGTAAAATCAGAGTACTGTGTTCTGAATACTTGGAATACTTTTACACACAGTTGCATTTAAATTATAGTGTAAAAACTTGTCAAACATGCCATATAATTAAAAACAACTTTCTTTTTCTTTTTTGCTTTACATCAATTTATGTATAATTACAGACAAAAACACTACAAGAGCTGTTTTCTTTTTTGTCACTATAGCCCAGTTTAAAGTAGGGATGGAACAATAACCGAAATATCGTAATATCGTATCGTCAAAAGTCTCACAATGATATCATGGACCATCACAATATATCAAATTACAAGTTTCTTCGATTAAATTAATAGTTACGGTGCAGCAATAGCTAAAAAACAGAGGGAACTACATAGACCATGATCCTTTGCTCTGTTTCAGTGTAGACTACATGAAGAAATAACTGTTCTAAGCACTTTTAAGTCTTAGTTCTTAAGTTAGGTTAAGTCTTGTCGAGGCATTTTAAGAGGAAAAAGTACCGTAATATAACAAAATATCGCAGTAAATATCGTACAGAGAGATTTGGACATCGTTACGTCCCTAGTTCAATGGCAGAATTACATGATGAAGTACGACCAAGTATTCGTTTGATTTTAGAAACGTAATAGTATTCTGAAAATCACCAAATGAAAAAGTAGATATACAGGTACTCAAAACTAGTATTCAGTATGCGTATTTTTCGTACATGTATTCAATGATGGACCAGAGATGGAGTAGACAAAAAATATAGGTACTCAAATAAGAATACTGTTACTTCAAAATGATAGAAGTATAAAGTACTGGTTGAAAAAATAAGTAAAGTAAGATTATTTTAAGCTCTACTCAAGAAGTGAGCGTAATAGACCCTTCTAGTGTTTGCAAACAGAACGCCGGGGTTCCAAATGCTGGTACTTAACATTAGCAATTAGCGCCGAAATTAGCATAGATGCTAACGACCACGTAATGAACACAAAGCACCGCGAATCCTGCATACATTAGTGAACTTTAGAAACTGGAGCTGGAAGTTAGTGACTGTTATTACCCGCTGCCAAATGAGCAAACATGTAAACAACCATCTATAAACGTCAAAATCTACGGTTTTATTTTGTTTTCCTGTTAAAATGAACGGGATAGAATGTTCTAATCTGTACCTGTGTGAGCAAAAATGTATTTATTTATTTTTTATTAATGAATTTATTTAAAGCATACATACATTTTAAACATTTTTAAATGCAATATTATAGGTCCAAAACATTAATAACGACACACGGATTTAAATGACAAAAAAAAAAATCTAAATAAATCTACAAAATCATTAAATCACACCAAGTTACAGGTCAGATCTGTAGAGTTTTTTTCTAGTTATTTTTGAGCTATAAAACCACATGTAATCGAATTAATGTAAAGTAGAGCTTGTGGAACATTCGTAGTGAGGCTGGCGCCACCTAGTGTGTAGGAGTGTGCAAAAATATTGAAATATCGATATATCGTGTCGCTTAATGTGCTGATACAGTATCGGTATCATGGGCTGCTGTATCGATATATCGCCAAGAGTATTTTTTAGTATAGTTCACTCAATTATTTTGTTATAGTGCTACAGTTTTGTTGCTTGTTCAGAGGAAGAAAACTCTTTTATGCGACACATTTGACATTTTTACTGTTTTCATGATTAAAATGTTTGTGTTTCATATTCACTTTGCACAAGAAGTGGTTTAACAAAGACTTTTACTATCACAGCCGTCATTTGGTCATTATTTTTATTCAACCGTATCGAATCATTTTGAAATGTATCGTATCGACTCAAAGCTCATTGTATCGAGGTATGTAGCGTATCGCCAAATTCTTAATGATACCCAGCCCTACTGGTGTGTCCACTCAATTTAATTTCTCTTCAGCGACTAGGTCAGGAATCAGAATACACTAGACGGTTCACAAAAACGTCAGAAGTGCAAGTCTGGGCATCAGACAATTAGCAAAGAGCCAGACATTCTCTGTTGGCAACAATTCCCGACATCAAGGATTTAAAGTCGTAAGAAAGAAAACGATCTTTGAATTTTATCAAGGGGAAAGACGTTATTGTCCTTCTTCCTACGGGATTTGGGAAAAGCTTAATAAACCAGTTCGCCCCTTTAATCAGCACATTACTCACGTCACAACCAAATAGCAGTGATTGGTTAAATAAAAAAAAGAACCTACCTATCGTTGAGTGAACAAATTCTAACACTGGGAGGTCAGATGGTTTCTATAAAGTGAAACCGTCTGATGAATCAGGCTAGAACATTCCAGGCAGAACAATGACATATCCATAGAAACAAGCAGGTGATGGACCCTCCACCAGAAAAGTGACACAATACCTTTAAAGTGTAGATATATGAAGTAAAATAGATATATAAAACGGTGTATTGCTTTTGAACTTGCAGTCAGATTGCTTAAACCATGTCATAAGCGCTCTGGAGATGAGAGCTGCTTTGTATTGAAACTACAGAGCTGTGCGATATTAAGAAAAGATGAAATATTCATGCGGGGTACGGGGCATGGCCAATATGAACTCTGCCACCTGAATTATACAGGGAGATTTGACAAGGCTGGGCTCACAGATACTACCAGTCAAAAGAACAGACACTCCCTCTCGTTCAGTGCTTCTTTATATCTACATTTTATATACTGTCAATTCAGGGCTATAAGCTGCTACTTTTTCACACTCTGAACCCTGCTGCTAATAAAACGATGAGGCTAATATATGGACGGATTCTTAGTTTGGCCTGAGTACAGAAGACGCTGCTGTCTGTGTGTTTACACGTGGATCTAGGCTTAACATGAAGTTGCTACACTAACTACTGATATTATCAGAGCACTCAGTTTATGGCCGTGTGATAAAATAAGTTATGATGCCAAATTAACATTAGTGAGGGGCACTGTTGGGCAAGTTACTTTAAAACTGTAATGCATTATTTATTCCTTGTTACAGGCATTTCAAAGTAATTTGTTACATTACAATATTACTGCATTTAAAATGTAAAACATTACATTAATATTGCAGTACTTTTAAGTTACCCTAACCAGAATAACTGCAAAAAATGCTCAACTTTTGCGCCATATAAGGACTGAACCAGGACTAAACCAAAACCAAACCAGGACTAAACCAGGACAAAACTAGGTCTAAACCAGGACTGAATCGAGGACTAAACCAGGACTAAACTAGGACTGAACCAGGACTAAACCAAAACTGAAGCAGAGCTGAACCCAGACTGAACCAGGACTAAACCAGGATTAAAACAGAACTGAACCAGGACAAAACTAGGTCTAAACCAGGACTGAATTGAGGACTAAACCAGGACTAAACTATGACTAAACCAGGCTGAACCAGGTCTAAACCAGGACTAAACCAGGTCTAAACCAAAACTGAACCAGGATTAAACCAGGACTAAACCAAGACTAAACCAAGACTAAAACCACGAATAAAACAGGACTGAACCAGGACTAAACCAGGATTAAACAGGACTAAACAGGACTAAACCAGGACTAAACCAGGACTAAAACAGGACTAAACCAGGACTAAAACAGGACTAAAACAGGACTAAACCAGAACTAAAACAGAACTAAACCAGGACTAAAACAGGACTAAAACAGGATTTAACAGGACTAAACCAGGACTAAAGTAACCTTCCCAACACTGTCCGCAGACATATCCCGCTGCAGTCTTTGCGGTCGATTTTAAGTCTCATAAGATTCTCCTCGTGTCTGTGGTGTGCGCTTTTTGTCGCACGTTTAAAAATCATTTAAGACCGAAAAATCTTGTAGTGTGAGAGTGCCTTAAGTGTACTTTTTCACACGATGGTATCAGACTTTTGAGGATTGGAAACCCCCCAAAATTGTATCAGAACAACACTAGAAATAACTCAATATTTTTTTTAATATTTTATGTTCAAATCCTTCAAGTATCCAGCCTTTGCTTTGTTGACAGCGCTGCAAACCCTTGGCCTTCTCTCAGAGTTTCTTCATGAATTCTCCTGAAATTCAAATTTTCACTTCACTGGTGTTGCCGGGTCAGGGTCAAGAAACACCAGAAGTGTAAACCAGTTTTCAAGGCAAAGAGTGGTTCTTTTTACAGATCTAAAATCTTAAACAGGTTTTTAATTATTTTGAGTTCTTCTTTCATAGTTTTGATGCCTTCATTGGGTAAGAAGAAAAATGAATGAAAACTGTACAAACTTTTGATAGTTCATGCAGTTTTAAAGGTGCTTTGTGTAACTTTTCTGATGGAAGGTCTGTCAAATGTTTTTCTTCATGATGTTATGGTTTTGTTTTGCTGGAATATTTCACAGTATGGCTTTAAACTTTTTCTATCTTCATGGAGACCAAACCAGACCAAGTTACAGGTCAGATCTGTGGAGAGGCGATCCCACTCTTGTTTTTTGGGTATTTTTGAGCTATAAAACCACCTGTAATTGAATAAATGTTACAAAATTAAGTAGCCCAAGTGTACTTCTTCACACTTTGGTATCGGACTGGTATCGGTATGGGCAAATACACCAATGCCAAGTATCGGTATCGGATTGGAACCCAAAAAACTAGTATCGGAACAACACTAAAGATAACTACTTTTTTTTTTATATATATATATATTTTTTTTATGCTCAAATCCTCCAAGAATGCCATACTGTGGAACATTCCAAGCAGAGCAATGACATATCCATAGAAACAAGCAGATGATGGACCCTCCACCAGAAAAGTTACACAATGCAGCTTTAAATCCAGTTTTAATGCAGTGGTCATGGATGGATGAACTGTAACCAAATGATGCTTTATCTTGGATTATTATTGAAAATATTTAAAGTTGGTCATGAAATAATGAAATAAATTTGTAAAGTAAGTAAGTAGAACATTAGTAAATATGTTGTTGACCTTGTACTAGAGCAGACTTAAGCGGCCACATACGGCCCTTTTGTTGACTCTGACCGGAATTACAACATTTTGGAATTACAAAATAAAGATATTTTATAGTTTTACCTTATGCATGGACTAAAGCTGCACTGAGTTTATTTTAGAGTTGGTTTTTTTTAAGTATTTTTTTAAGGCAGCCTCACTTTTTCATTGCTTAGTCATAACATAAACTCTTAACAGTCTGACCAGCTTGTTAAAATAAAGTTATTTACTGCTTTTTATAAAGAAATACAATTGATATTATGCAGAATTGAGTTAAACATTTTGGCTCGGTCCTTCACAATATTTTGTTTCTCATGTGGCTCCATGGAAAAAATAATTGCCCACTAGATAATTGGACTAAAGTATAGATTTGTTGTTCGACTGTCTCTGAATTAAACATTCAAAGGGCCATATGACGCTATTTTCTGCTCTGTGTTCTAATGTTTCCTCATCACAAACAGACCTGGAGCTGTGTTTTTGTTTCATTCACACATGTTTAACACACAAACCCTGCAGATATAGGCTGAGTTCTCTCAAACAGAAAACACTCAGTTCCACCTTGTGATGTCATGTGGTAATACAGGAAGTGCTCCACTGTGCTTTTGAACTCCATAAACCTTACGTGCTTTCACTAGAATCATTTGGATCTGACCTGGAATTGTTCATCTCTACTAAACTAAAGGCACGACATAACGAGGTGGAACAGAGCATTTTGAGCTTCTTTATGGTCTAATTCATGCAGAGTTACATTTAAATTATAGTGTAAAAATGTGTCAAACATGTCATATATTTTTTCTGCTTTTTTTTTTTTTTTTTTGCTTTTTGCTTTGCATCAACTTATGTCTGATTAGAGACAACAACAAAAAAATCTCACACTGCAAGAGCTGTTTTCTTTTTTTACCGCTATACACCAGTTCAAAGTGTGTGAATGAAACAAAACAACAACTCCAGGTCTGTTTTTGAGGAGGTAACAACTTTTTAACATGGCTTAAAGCTCACAAGCTAGGACCTTTAAGTCAGTTATTATTTTTATGATTAACTTTTTATATTTTAAACCAACTGGCCATACCAGTGTGGTAGAGGATTTTGACCCCAGGGTCAACATACCATATAGTATAGAAATAACAAAACTGGAGCGCTACACTGGATCAAAAAACGTACGCATACAGGTGTTCATCAAACCGGAGGGCGAGATTCTCGTAAATTAGAAAAAAGATGGCAGAGGCACTCTGATTTGCGGTGAATTTATTAAAAGTGATGCCAACGCGTTTCGACTACTTGGTCTTCATCAGGGCTCCTGATGAAGACCAAGTAGTCGAAACGCGTTGAATAAATTCACCGCAAATCAGAGAGCCTCTGCCATCTTTTTTCAAATTTACCATATAGTATTTTGACCCCGGGGTCAGAATCCTATTATGGTATGTTGACCCCTCCTATAGAATATTGACCCCCTATGAAAATGTATTAATTATTAATTTTATTAATAAAGAACTTGAATTCTATAGAAAATGTTTGAATATTTATACTATATCTGCAAATTAAAACATATTGACAGATTTAAAAGTGTTTTTTGAAGAACTCAGATGCATTTTTTATGTCAATTATAACTTTTGAATGTTAAAAATGACTTAGTTGTTTAAACACATATTTTACTGATCATAAGATAAGTAGTTATTAATTAGTTAGATAATCAAAGTGATGTATAAGTGGTGTGTGTGTGAGTGATGGTGGTCACAGGGACTCATGGTGCAGATTGGCAGCCTCGCTTCCATCAGTCTGCCCCAGGGCAGCTGTGGCTACAATTATAGTTTACCATCACTGAAGGTAGAGTGAATGGACAAAGATGTGTAAGGCGTCTTTGGGACATATGTCTGTGAAAAGCACTATATAAACCACAAACTTACTCACAAACTTACAACTTCCCTCCTGTTTTATCCACTGTTCTTATATATTTTCCTCACGTGTGTGTGTGTGTGTGTGTGTGTGTGTGTGCAGTGATCGTGATCCTGTTCGTGATGAGGAAGCGTTACCAGAAGGATCACCTGTCCAGTCTGAAACACAGCGGAGAAATCCACGAGCAGCTGGTCACCTACGACGAGGAGGGAGGTGGAGAGATGGACACGAATGGGTACGTACAAAACACACACTGTAGAAAGACGTGGACTAAGGGAGTGTGACGTCAAATGAAGCTCACGGGGCTAGCGTTTATTTACGGACAAAACAGCAAAGTAAAAACACCAGGATCATGTAGAGCGGGTTAATACGAACATTTTAAAACTTAAATGATGATTCTCACAGCAGCTGTTACAGAGAGAGGGGTGACAATTTTTCAATGTAAAGTCAATTGGAGCAGAGTCGATGGAGCCGGAAGCTCGCCCATGCTCACTTCCTGTTCAGAACACGGTGTCTTAATATATACAGTGGAAGGCTGTGTCCGTATTTAGGGGTCATGCCATTTTTAGAAGTGTTCAATATCTGGGTTTCACGTGACGTCACCGGGCTACGTTTGTCAGCACGCAAAATCAGATGGAGGGCAGGAAGTGAACTGACTGGAGGAAAATGCCAATGTGTTGTGTAGTTTACGGCTGTGCCAATCGTTCTAATCGAGAGAAGGAAAAGCGATTTTTTTAGAGTACAGAATATAGTCGTCCACAAAGGTCAGAAATGGGAAAAGCCGACAGAACAACACTGTAAAAAGTGGATTACAAACCTGTTTGCGGTCGGGAGGAGTAGAATTCGCTAATGCTCGTGTCTGCAGTGACCACTTCGACAAAGGTTTGTTACAAAGCTAAATTGTTTTTTGTGGTTTACCTAAACATAAATGAATCATTAACGACTAACGGCGAACGACGTTTGTTGACATTAAATAGTTCAGATAGAGGTTACTGCCGATACACTGCAGTTTTTCCCATAACGTCTATACACATAAAATAAGAGAAACACTCACCCCGGCGAAGACCAAACCATAATCATCATTTAGGCGTTTTGCACCAAGGTTGAGGATCCATCCACTGACAAAAAAAGTTCTATGCCTCCAAACTTTTGTACGTCTTCATCTGTTGTCTGGTGTAGAACGATGTCTGAAGAGCTAAATAGTTTGTGATCTCCTCTGCCTCGATTGTCGGCAAATCTTTTACTTTGGTTGAAAATTCTCTCATTTTCAATAAGATCAGGGTCACGCCCAATACATTTGTCGAATAATTGCTCCTATTTTTGCCTTGCTACTGGCTCTAAATCCTTACAATAAGAACTCTTCTCCATATCTGTGTTCTCCAGAGCCGTGTTTGTCGTGTTGTGTTCGTCTTCACTTCCTGCCCTCCACCTGAAATTGGCACATCATCGTGATGTGACTGAAACCCTCCTATTGTTCAGTTGGTGAAAAAGTAGTGCACTCAAAATTTCACGCAATGTACCTTGAAAAGTAATCGTTGGTCACTAGGGGTCAATATAGACCACAATGCATTGCGAGAGTCGAGAAAAGATGTTTAACTGCACACAACACGACTGAAGGAAGCAGATAAAAGTGCTGGTTTATGGCACTGTTGATCCGTGATTCTGAATAAAACAGACTCAAAATGATCCTTAGCTCCAGCTGTTAAAAGAGCAATAACTTCCAAATCTAAGACAAAAAGCGAATAATCCTGTCCATTTACGTGAAATCCAGCATGACAAAACCTCATATGATTATTATTGGTCCATAAACACTTGTGTAAGTCTGATCTGATCTTTATGTATGACACAAATCAAGTTTTATCAGAGTTTAGCTGACTTTTTCTTTTTTTTTTTTTTTTACCTACACGCCAGAATCATGTGACCCAAATGCAGTGTTGGGGAGTAACAGATTACATGTACCAGAGTTATGTAATCAGAGTACAAATTATGAGTAACTGTATTCAGTTACAGTTACTGTTTTAATGAGAGGTAATTGGATTACAGTTACTTTGTTGACATAAATTACACAGCGTTTTTTTCCTGTTTTCACATTTTGGGCTATATCCATTATTTTTTTTTTTTTTTTTTCGGTAATTCCACTCATTGCCGGACACTAAACCAGGTCCAAACGAGGTCTTAACTAGGTCTAAACTTGGTCTAAACCAGGACTAAACCAGGACTAAAACCACTTCTAAACTAGGTCCAAACCAGGTCTAAACTAGATCTAATCCAGGTCTAAACCAGGTATAAAACCAGGTCTAAACTATGTCTATGTCTTCCCCTTCTATGACTAATATTTTTAATCTGGTTAAGTAAAGTCTGGGCTTTTTATTTTCTTTTAGCAGACAAAACATCTTATGTGAAGATATCTTTGTCTTTGTTGCTCTACAAGTATCAAGTAATCCAACGTATTCAGATTACGTTACTCACTTGAAGTAATTTAATGGATTACGTTACAAACTACATTTTGATGTATGTAATCTGTAATCTATAGGGGAATACATTTTAAAAGTCACCTTCCCAACACTGTTTACACTAATATAAAATATTATTGATAGAAGACAAGGAGTCACGGTCCGCACGGCATGATTTAGTCCTGTTAAATCCTCTTTGAGACAGTTTAGACCTGGTTTAGTCCTGGTTTAGTCTTGGTTTAGTCCTTGTTTAGATCTGCTTTTAGACCTCGTTTGGACCTGGTTTAGTGTCCGGCAATGAATGGAATTACCAACAAAAAAAACAAAAAAAAAGGGATATAGCCCAAAATGTGAAAACAGGAAAATACCGCTGTGTAATCCATTTATTTCAACAAAGTAACTGTAATCCAATTCCCACTCACTGAAACAGTAACTGTAACCGAATACAGTTACTCATAATTTGTACTCTGATTACGTAACTCTGGTACATGTAATCTGTTACTCCCCAACACTGAGTGTAGAAACAGTGAGGTCTGAAATGTACACACAATATAATTTTAAAATCCAATCTGAAATGAATGGGGGCCAGTGTAATGAGGAGAAAAGAGGTGTGATGTGTCCTCTACCACATCTTCCAGTGAAGAGATGTGCTGCAGAAGTTTTGACTCACTGTAAGCATGACAAGTTTGCTTGGCTCATACCAGCGTACAGAACATTACAGGAGTCAAGACTTGTAGAGATAAAAGCCTGAATCACCCACTCCAAATCACTTACAGATAAAAACAATCTGAGTCTGGATACACAGCCAAGGTCTATTTAAATACAGAGCAAAAACTGGAGGGCTACAATTTCAAGGTAAAGTATTTCAGAGCACAAAAAGTGTTATTTTATTTTAATTGGAGTTGGGAGTTGATATAGCTGAAGTTATTTCACCTTCTCTTAGTTTTAATTTGTCACCTCCCACCACTTCAAACTCCTGCGAGAAAAGACCAGTTTTGTACATAATTAAATTAATTAAATAAAATGTAAAACACCTCTGTGTGTTGTTTAGCTAAATCAGGATAACCTTACAAAGTGTTATTCGTTTACTCTGAAAATGTAAATATAATAGGGATGTAAGAATAACCAAAATATCGTGATGTCGTATCGTTAAAAGTCTCACAATAATATCGTGGACTTTCACTATACATATATATCGAATCACAAGTTCCTTTACTTAAATGCATGGATTTATAGCAGCAACAGCTTATAAACATCAGAAACTACATATCCCATGATTCATTTCAGTGCAGACGACATGAAGAAATGTGTTTTTTACTTGAATTCTTGGGATTATGATGGAAATAATTCGCACCAAAATCTTGTCAAGGTATTTTAACAGCAAAAATGTGTTCCATCTTCAATTATTTTAGTCAGCCTCTTCAAAATATCACAATAAATATCGTACCATTAGATGCATATCGTGATAATATCGTAACTATTTGAAAGTTAATATAATGGAGATGTAAGAATAACTGAAATATCGTGATATCGTATCGTCAAAAGACTGTCACAATATATCGAATCACAAGTTCCTTTACTTAAATGCAGGTTTTATAGTAGCAACAGCTTATAAACATCAGAAACTACATATCCCATGATTCATTTCAGTGCAGACAACATGAAGAAATGTGTTTTTTACTTGAATTCTTGGGATTATGACGGAAATAATTCACACCAAAATCTTGTCAAGGTATTTTAAAAGCAAAAAAGTGTCCTATCTACAGTTATATTAGTCAGTCTCTTCAGAATATCACAATAAATATCGTACAGTGAGATGCATATCGTGATAATTTCATAACTATTTGAAAGTTAACTGAGAGTTTGAGTTGGGGTTATTTGCCAGAGTTGATACAGTTGAAGTTAATTCAACTTCCTTTAGTTTTAATTTGTCACCTCCCGCCCACCACTTCATACTCCAGCGAGAAAAGACCAGTTTGAACCAGTTTTGTACATCATTTCATCTTAAATTAACTAAAATATAGAGTAAAAATAAAACATCTCTGTGTCATTTAGCTAAATCAAGATAACCCTACAAAGTGTTTACTCTCAAAATGTACTGTAAATATAACAGAGATGTCACAATAGCCAAAATATCGTGATATCGTATCGTCAAAAGACTGTCTCAATATATCGAATTACAAAGATGCAAAAAAAAAACCCAAGGCACTCACTGGTTAAAATAAAATGTCTTTATTAATTTACAGCATGTCTTAACGGACAATTTACAAAGTCCCGACGCGATTCCAGTATCTAAAAAGTTATTATTTTCAAAAATATAAAATATATACAGAAAATACTATTCAGTTATAAAAACACAGAGAAGTCCAAATCTTCATTGAGCCCAGGACATTTTGTTGCCTGTAATTTATAAATCCAGTAGGTTTCACACTGTTTGACTTTTGCAATCCGCTTTCCTTTTCACAAAGAATCTAGTATGTGATCAATTCTTTGACCCTGCAGAGAAGCATTTCATTTTAACCAGTGAGTTCCTTGGTTTTTTACATCTTTTTACTGACTTTCCTTCCCAAAGAGCACCACTGAGTTGGATCTACTGTGTATTATCCTCTGGAGCTCCAAGAACCGCGTCTTCTGAAACCTTTTTTTATATCGAATCACAAGTTCCTTTACTTAAATGCATGGATTTATAGTAGCAACAGCTTATAAACATCAGAAACTACATATCCCATGATTCATTTCAGTGCAGACAACATGAAGATATATGTTTTTTACTTGAATTCTTGGGATTATGATGGAAATAATTTGCACCAAAATCTTGTCAAGGTATTTTAAAAGCAAAAAAGCGTCCTGTCTACAATTATATTAGTCAGCCTCTTCAAAATATCGCAATAAATATCGTACCATTAGATGCATATCGTGATAATTTCATAACTATTTGAAAGTTAACTGAGAGTTTGAGTTGGGGTTGTTTGCCAGAGTTGATACAGTTGAAGTTAATTCAACTTCCTTTAGTTTTAATTTGTCACCTCCCGCCCACCACTTCATACTCCAGCGAGAAAAGACCAGTTTGAACCAGTTTTGTACATCATTTCATCTTAAATTAACAAAAATATAGAGTAAAAATAAAACATCTCTGTGTCATTTAGCTAAATCAAGATAACTCTACAAAGTGTTTACTCTCAAAATGTACTGTAAATATAACAGAGATGTCACAATAGCCAAAATATCGTGATATCGTATCGTCAAAAGACTGTCTCAATATATCGAATTACAAAGATGCAAAAAAAACCAAGGCACTCACTGGTTAAAATAAAATGTCTTTATTAATTAACAGCATGTCTTAATGGACAATTTACAAAGTCCCGACGCATTCCAGTATATAAAAAGTTATTATTTTCAAAAATATAAAATATATACAGAAAATACTATTCAGTTATAAAAACACAGAGAAGTCCAAATCTTCATTGAGCCCAGGACATTTTGTTGCCTGTAATTTATAAATCCAGTAGGTTTCACACTGTTTGACTTTTGCAATCCGTTTTCCTTTTCACAAAGAATCTAGTATGTGATCAATTCTTTGACCCTGCAGAGAAGCATTTAATTTTAACCAGTGAGTGCCTTGGTTTTTTACATCTTTTTACTGACTTTCCTTCCCAAAGAGCACCACTGAGTTGGATCTACTGTGTATTATCCTCTGGAGCTCCAAGAACCGCGTCTTCTGAAACTTTTTATATCGAATCACAAGTTCCTTTACTTAAATGCATGGATTTATAGTAGCAACAGCTTATAAACATCAGAAACTACATATCCCATGATTCATTTCAGTGCAAACAACATGAAGAAATATGTTTTTACTTGAATTCTTGGGATTATGATGGAAATAATTCACAGCAAAATCTTGTCAAGGTATTTTAAAAGCAAAAAAGCGTCCTGTCTACAATTATATTAGTCAGCCTCTTCAAAATATCACAATAAATATCGTACCATTAGATGCATATCGTGATAATTTCATAACTATTTGAAAGTTAACTGAGAGTTTGAGTTGGGGTTGTTTGCCAGAGTTGATACAGTTGAAGTTAATTCAACTTCCTTTAGTTTTAATTTGTCACCTCCCGCCCACCACTTCATACTCCAGCGAGAAAAGACCAGTTTGAACCAGTTTTGTACATCATTTCCTCTTAAATTAACAAAAATATAGAGTAAAAATAAAACATCTCTGTGTGTCGTTTAAGGCTAAATCAGGATAAGCCTAAAAAGTGTTATCTGTTTACTCTTAAATGTTAATATAATGGAGATGTAAGAATAACTGAAATATCGTGATATCGTATCGTCAAAAGGCTGTCACAATATATCGAATCACAAGTTCCTTTACTTAAATGCAGGTTTTATAGTAGCAACAGCTTATAAACATCAGAAACTACATATCCCATGATTCATTTCAGTGCAGACAACATGAAGATATATATTTTTACTTGAATTCTTGGGATTATGATGGAAATAATTCACACCAAAATCTTGTCAAGGTATTTTAAAAGCAAAAAAGCGTCCTGTCTACAATTATATTAGTCAGCCTCTTCAAAATATCACAATAAATATCGTACCATTAGATGCATATCGTGATAATTTTGTAACTATTTGAAAGTTAACTGAGAGTTTGAGTTGGGGTTGTTTGCCAGAGTTGATACAGTTGAAGTTAATTCAACTTCCTTTAGTTTTAATTTGTCACCTCCCGCCCACCACTTCATACTCCAGCGAGAAAAGACCAGTTTGAACCAGTTTTTGTACATCATTTCATCTTAAATTAACAAAAATATAGAGTAAAAATAAAACATCTCTGTGTCATTTAGCTAAATCAGGATAACTCTACAAAGTGTTTACTCTCAAAATGTACTGTAAATATAACAGAGATGTCACAATAACCAAAATATCGTGATATCGTATCGTCAAAAGACTGTCTCAATATATCGAATTACAAAGATGCAAAAAAAAAACAAGGCACTCACTGGTTAAAATAAAATGTCTTTATTAATTTACAGCATGTCTTAATGGACAATTTACAAAGTCCCGACGCGTTCCAGTATATAAAAAGTTATTATTTTCAAAAATATAAAATATATACAGAAAATACTATTCAGTTATAAAAAACACAGAGAAGTCCAAATCTTCATTGAGCCCAGGATATTTTGTTGCCTGTAATTTATAAATCCAGTAGGTTTCACACTGTTTGACTTTTGCAATCCGCTTTCCTTTTCACAAAGAATCTAGTATGTGATCAATTCTTTGACCCTGCAGAGAAGCATTTAATTTTAACCAGTGAGTGCCTTGGTTTTTTTACATCTTTTTACTGACTTTCCTTCCCAAAGAGCATCACTGAGTTGGATCTACTGTGTATTATCCTCTGGAGCTCCAAGAACCGCGTCTTCTGAAACCTTTTTTTATATCAAATCACAAGTTCCTTTACTTAAATGCAGGTTTTATAGTAGCAACAGCTTATAAACATCAGAAACTACATATCCCATGATTCATTTCAGTGCAGACAACATGAAGAAATATGTTTTTTACTTGAATTCTTGGGATTATGATGGAAATAATTTGCACCAAAATCTTGTCAAGGTATTTTAAAAGCAAAAAAGTGTTCCATTTACAGTTATATTAGTCAGCCTCTTCAAAATATCACAATAAATATCGTACAGTGAGATGCATATCGTGATAATTTTGTAACTATTTGAAAGTTAACTGAGAGTTTGAGTTGGGGTTGTTTGCCAGAGTTGATACAGTTGAAGTTAATTCAACTTCCTTTAGTTTTAATTTGTCACCTCCCGCCACCACTTCATACTCCAGCGAGAAAAGACCAGTTTGAACCAGTTTTGTACATCATTTCCTCTTAAATTAACTAAAATATAGAGTAAAAATAAAACATCTCTGTGTGTCATTTAGCTAAATCAAGATAACTCTACAAAGTGTTTACTCTCAAAATGTACTGTAAATATAACAGAGATGTCACAATAACCAAAATATCGTGATATCGTATCGTCAAAAGACTGTCTCAATATATCGAATTACAAAGATGCAAAAAAAAAACAAGGCACTCACTGGTTAAAATAAAATGTCTTTATTAATTTACAGCATGTCTTAATGGACAATTTACAAAGTCCCGACGCATTCCAGTATCTAAAAAGTTATTATTTTCAAAAATATAAAATATATACAGAAAATACTATTCAGTTATAAAAACACAGAGAAGTCCAAATCTTCATTGAGCCCAGGACATTTTGTTGCCTGTAATTTATAAATCCAGTAGGTTTCACACTGTTTGACTTTTGCAATCCGCTTTCCTTTTCACAAAGAATCTAGTATGTGATCAATTCTTTGACCCTGCAGAGAAGCATTTAATTTTAACCAGTGAGTGCCTTGGTTTTTTACATCTTTTTACTGACTTTCCTTCCCAAAGAGCACCACTGAGTTGGATCTACTGTGTATTATCCTCTGGAGCTCCAAGAACCGCGTCTTCTGAAACCTTTTTTTATATCAAATCACAAGTTCCTTTACTTAAATGCATGGATTTATAGTAGCAACAGCTTATAAACATCAGAAACTACATATCCCATGATTCATTTCAGTGCAGACAACATGAAGATATATGTTTTTACTTGAATTCTTGGGATTATGATGGAAATAATTCGCACCAAAATCTTGTCAAGGTATTTTAAAAGCAAAAAAGCGTCCTGTCTACAATTATATTAGTCAGCCTCTTCAAAATATCACAATAAATATCGTACAGTGAGATGCATATCGTGATAATTTCATAACTATTTGAAAGTTAACTGAGAGTTTGAGTTGGGGTTATTTGCCAGAGTTGATACAGTTGAAGTTAATTCAACTTCCTTTAGTTTTAATTTGTCACCTCCCGCCCACCACTTCATACTCCAGCGAGAAAAGACCAGTTTGAACCAGTTTTGTACATCATTTCCTCTTAAATTAACTAAAATATAGAGTAAAAATAAAACATCTCTGTGTGTCGTTTAGCTAAATCAGGATAAGCCTAAAAAGTGTTATCTGTTTACTCTTAAATGTTAATATAATGGAGATGTAAGAATAACTGAAATATCGTGATATCGTATCGTCAAAAGGCTGTCACAATATATCGAATCACAAGTTCCTTTACTTAAATGCAGGTTTTATAGTGGCAACAGCTTATAAACATCAGAAACTACATATCCCATGATTCATTTCAGTGCAGACAACATGAAGAAATATGTTTTTTACTTGAATTCTTGGGATTATGACGGAAATAATTCGCACCAAAATCTTGTCAAGGTATTTTAAAAGCAAAAAAGTGTCCCATCTGCAGTTATATTAGTCAGCCTCTTCAGAATATCACAATAAATATCGTACCGAGAGATTTGGATATCGTTACGTCACTAAAATATAACTCTTGATTTCAAACAGGAACTTTGGTCCAGCGTTACTTAATCAACAATTACAAAAATGAACAGGTTGGACTCATATAAACCCTGAGAAAATGTTAACAATCATTTTGTGAGAGTCAATTTTAACACTTCACTTTTTGCCGTGTATTTTTGGAGAATATCATGTAATAATTGGTGGATACTGAAGATCAATTTAAGTCAAAGCAAAAACGGCAGTACTGTAGAATCACATAAAGGTTATTTGAGGTAAGAATTTCCCAAAAACAAACAAACTGTAAGTAGAGTTGAGATTGTCTTCTTCTCTTGAATCCATATTTATATCTTGGTGAGTGTTTGTAGAATCACGTTTTGCATAAACAGAACGATTAAGACGAAGAATTTTCGACTTTGAGCCTTTTTTGCGATTCCTTTGATGTGTAAAGTCGGGGGTACAGTGCAGATCACAACACCCCTCCTCTCCTCTTCCTTCCTCTTCCTTCCTTTTCCTCAGCTCTCCTCCTCTTCGTCACTTCTCCCTCCTCTTCCTTGATCTCTTCTTCTCTCTGTTTTCTCTTTCCTCTCCCCCTTCCTCCCTCTCCTCCTTCTTTTCCTTTCCCCCTCTCTCGTCGTCCTCCTCCTCCTCTCTCTTCTTTACCCCTTCCTCAACCTCTTTCCCTTTTCTGTCTTCCTTCTCTCCTTCTCTCTCGCTCTCCTCCTCTCTCTCCTCCTCTCTTTTTCTCTCTCTTTCTCTATCCTCTTCCCTTCCTCCTGAGCATCCATTTCTCCTCCTCTCCCTCCTGTCTCTCTCCTCTTTTGTTCTCTCCCTCCTCCTCCCTTCTTTTTTTTGTTTTCTCCATTCTTCTCTTCTCCCTGTTTTTTCTCTCTACCGCTCTCTCTCCTCCCTTCTCTTTCTTTCTCTCGCTCTCTCTGTCTCTCTGTCTATCTCTCTCCTCTTTCCCTCTCCTCTCCTTCCTCCTCCTCTCTCTTCTCTACCCCTTCCTCCGCCTCTTTCCCATTTCTGTCTTCCTTCTCTCTCTCGGCCTCTATTTCCTCCTCTCCCACCTCGTTTTCTCTCTCTCTATCCTTTTACTCTTCCTCCTGAGCACCCATTTCTCCTCCTCTCCTTTTTTTTTCTTTTCCTTTGTTCTCTTCCTCCTCCTCCTCCTCCCTTCTTTTCTTTGTTTTCTCCATTCTTCTCTTTTTCTCTACCACTCTCTCCCCTCCATTCTCTTCTCTCTCTCTCTATCTCCTCTCCTTCCTCGTCTCTTTCTCTATTTCCTTTTCTCTCTCCTTCTTCTTCCGTCTCTCACTCTATCTCTTCATTCTTCTTCTCCTCTCCCTTCTCCCTCTCTCTCCTTCTCTATCTCTATCCTCTTACCTTTCCTCCTGAACACCCTTTTCTCTTCCTCTCCCTTCTCCTCCCTCTCTTTCTTTCTCACTCTATCTCTCGTCAGCCTTTTCTTCTCCTCTTCCCTCCTCCTCCCTCTCTCGTCCTTTTTCTCTATCTCTATCCTCTTACCCCGTTCTCCTCCTCTCTCTTCTCCTCTTCTTTACTCTCTCCCTCCTCCCCCTCTCTCTTTTTCTCTCTCTCTCTCCTCTTACTCTTCCTCCTGAACACCCTTTTCTTCCCCCCTTCCTTATCCTCTCCTTTGTTCCCTTCCTCCTCCTCCTCCTTCTCTCTCTCTTTCTGTCTCTCTCCTCTTACCCTCTCTCCTGAACACCCTTAATGCCCCCCCTTCTCCTCTCCTTCATTGTCTCTCCCTCCTCTTCCTCCTCCTCCCCCTCTCCCTCTTTCTTTCTCTCTCTATCCTCTTACCTTTCCTCCTGAACACCCTTTTCTCTTCCTCTCTCTTCTCCTTTCCTTTATTCTCCCACTCCCCTCTCACTCTCTTTCTCAGTCTATCTCTCGTCAACTTTTCTTCTCCTCTCCTGCGTTCTCTCCCTCCTCCTCCCTCTCTCGTTCTTTTTCTTTATCTCTCTCCTCTTACCTTTCCTTCAGAACACGCCGTTCTCCTCATCTCTCCCTTCTCCTCCTCCTAGCTCTCTCTCTCTCTCTCTCCATCACTCTCTCTCTCTCTATCTTCTTCCCCTTCCTCCTGAACACCCTTTTCTCTCCCTCTCTCCTCCTTTCGTTTATTCTCTCCCTTCTCTTCCCTCTCTCTCTCGCTCATTCTCTCTCTCTCTATCTCTCGTCACCCTTTTCTTCTCCCCTCCCTTCTCCTCTCCTTCGTTCTCTCCCTCCTCCTCCCCCTCCCTCTCTCTTTCTCTGTCTCTATCCTCTTACCTTTCCTCCTGAACACCCTTTTCTCTTCCCCTCTCTTCCCTTTTCTCTCTCGCTTCTCTTTCTTCTCTCTTCTCTTCTACCCTCTCTTCTTCGCTCCTTTGCCTCTCTCTCTCTCTCTTTCTCTATCCTCTTACCCTTCCTCCTGAACACCCTTTCCTCTTCCTCTCTCTTCCCTTTTCCTTTATTCTCTCCCTTCTCCTCTCTCTCTCTCTCATCACCCTTTTTCTTCTACTCTCCCTTCTTCTCTCCTCTCTCACTCTCTCTCTATCTCTCTCCTCTTACCTTTCCTCCTGAACACCCTTTTCTCTTCCTCTCTCTTCTCCTGCGTTCTCTCCCTCCTCCTCCCTCTCTCCTTCTTTTTCTTTATCTCTCTCCTCTTACCTTTCCTTCAGAACACCCCGTTCTCCTCATCTCTCCCTTCTCCTCCTCCTATCTCTCTCTCTCTCGCTCTTTATCTTCCTCCTCTCCTCCTCCTCCTCTCTGGGTGATGTGATGTAAGCTCAGGGCTGCTCTTACACAGACACAGACGCTCACACGCGGGTTTGAGTGTGTGTGTGTGTGTGTGTGTGTGTGTGTGTGTGTGTGTGAGAGTGTGTGAAGTGGGGGTATAATAGATGCTCCCAAATGACAGTCCCGATGCCAAATTGTGTTAAGATTATATTAAAAATACAAAAAGAGCAGTTGCATCAGTTTTTTTCCATACTGTGAAGTAGACCCCACTCCTGAATTATTCCCATGGATGATTAAAGCTGCACTCTGTCACTTTTCTGCTCGTTTCCGTGGAGATATCCCACAGTTAGAGCATTAAATGTATATAACTAAACGTGTCTTGCTCCGGGACAGATATATTGTATAGCAGCAGCGCTTGAGGTCAAAATATGTCTTCTTTGTCCTGTCTTGTAATCAGGGAGTGCGCGTTAGCATGCTAGTTGTTGTTAGCTGTGACAAAACTTCGCTCTAACCTCTGAAAAAAGCGTTTATAATTACGACGCTCTGAATGTTTAAAGGTTGTAGGGAGGATTTTTTTTTGTTTACTTTCAAATTTAAAACAGCATTACAGAGACGCAGCAGCTTTGTAATTATGATGACAAAAAAAAAGAATGAAAATCTATCAACTGTGGACGTAGCGAGGCCAGATAAACATCAGCCAATAGATAACAAGGCTAACTCATTTTCTATTGGCTGTTAGGTTGTCAATCAAACTCCCTATGTTTCTAGTGTAACTGACTCGCGTGGATTAGGTTAGGGTGACCAAACGTCTGTTTTTCCCCGGACATGTCCATATTTTGCATCCTGTCCTGGGAGTCTGTTTTTTGTTTGTTTTTTAAGTGATGCAAATGTCCGGGTTTTCTTTACCGTTCATTGGGGCATTAAACTGAGCGTCTCTCGTAGAGTCTGTGACTCAGAAGGAGCGAGACACAAACAGTCGATCAGTCTGCAACATGCCGAAACGCAAATGCACATTTAACAATGACTTGTACAAGAAATTCTCTGTTTTCCATCCTGGTCGGGACAAGTGTGAGTCCATGTGCACAGGTTGTGAGGTGAGAGTACAGTGTCCCTCGTTTATCGCGGGGGTTCCGTTCTAAAAATAACCCGCGATAGGTGAAATCCACATAGAATAATTGTAAAATATAAAGTTGACTATCTGTGTTAAGGCTGTAAAACCCCTCACACTTTACACACTTTTCTCAGACAGGACAGGTGCAACCCTTTGTGCATCCTTCTTAAAACTTATTCCTGCTGTCGTCCTTATGTTATTTTCCTCCTTCTTTATGTAACAAACTGAAGATTCATTTATTCCGTAATAGAGCCGACAGCGCGAGTCCTGTACTAGTCCATTTTTGGAGACCCGCAGTACAACACCGCACCCACCCGTTAACCCGAGATTATATCAAACTTTTGAGCTGCCTACGCCACGGACTGAACCAAGACTAAACCAGGACTGATTCCAGGACTGAAGAGGAGGACTAAAACAGGACTAAAACAGGACTAAACCAGAACTGAAACAGGACTCACTGTCAGGACGGGCTCGGAGGTGACCGCAGGAGAAAGGACCGTTTTCACAGATGGAAATATGGTCACCCTAGACTACGTGGTTTATGCAGCGGTTCTTGGCAACTTTTTTAAACTGTAGCTTCCTCGCATTTTGCACAAAGTTTGTTGAGATGGCGGACGAGAATCCACGACCAGTTCGCCGCAAAAGAAAGTCTCTTTTTGAGGTCGCTGAAAGAAGAAGAGAAGGGGAAAAGGAGCAAAGCCAAACTGAGGCGATTCTTGGAGATCTCTTCCAGCGATGGCGCAAGTGATTTTCTAGAGTAAGGAAAGGAAGGCGGGAGGAGGTGTTTCTACTGTTTCTGATGTTTTTTCCTTAAAAAAGTCTATCACCTTTTGTTTGTTTCTATGGATTTGTCATTGCTCTGCCTGGAATGTTCCACAGTATGACATTAAACACCTCTACCTTACGTTATTTATTCACTTACTGGTGGTTGTACTGCTCAAAAATATCTAGAAAAAGAAGTATTCTGGCACATTCTCCACAGATCTGGCCTGTAACTTGGTCTGGTTTGGTAAATAGAAAGGTTTAATGCCATACTGTGAAACATTCCAGACAAAGCAATAACATCTCCATGGAGACAAGCATATGAACCTCCACCAGAAAAATTACACAACACCCCTTTAGTTATTTCTAGTGTTGTTCCGATACCAGTTTTTTTGGGTTCCAATCCAATACTGATACTTGGCCTTGGTGTACTCGCCCATACCGATACCAGTCCGATACCATAGTGTGAAGAAGTACACTTAGGCTACTTCATTTTGTAACATTTATTCAGTTACAGTTGGTTTTATAGCTCAAAAATACCTTGAAAAACATTCTGACTGTGAGCGCAAGTGCCTCTCTACAGATCTGACCTGTAACTTGGTCTGGTTTGGTCTCCATGGTTACGTGTAGGCTCCGTTTACACATACACGGGTATTTTTAAAAACTGAGACATTTTCCTTCATTTATACTCATCTTTTACACGCAAACTGCAAATTCGCCTCTGAAAACGAATCTTTCTAAAAACTCCAGCTAGAGTGGAGATTCTGGAAAACTGTGCTTTGGCGTTTGTGTGTAAAGTGAGCTGAAAGTGCAACCAGTGTTTCCCTTTTGCTCTGATCAGGATGATGAAGTATTCAGAGCAGCTGTCGCATTTGTTCTGGTGCAAACACTTTTCATGTGTTTGCATTTGCACACACAGCTGATGTTTCATATCCGTGACCTGAGACGAATGAGGTTCAGAGGTCAGCGATTTTGCCACTTCTTTAACACATCTGTGGAGAGGCGAGCCCGCTCAGTAATGCACGTTTTTCAAGGTATTTTTGAGTAATACTTACAACTGTAATGAAATAAATGCTACAGGTTTGAATCCTAGTGTAGTTACGATGGCGCGCGATGGCGTATTTATGCAGGTCGATGTAAATGAAAACTTTTTTGAAAACGATGCTCTGTGCACGATGTTATTTTGGAAAACGGAGGGAGGGAAATATTCGTTTCTCAACATACCCGGCGATGTGTAAACGTACCCTCAGACTGCAGCCTGAAGTGACCCACATTCGATTTTTTTGCACCTATGCTCCTGTATCTGATCTTTAATTGACACAGATCCATCTTTTTCACTTGGATATGTGCTCCTAACACCAATGCATATCTACGGAAGCCGAGAGGGGTCACAACAAACGCAAATGCCGCAAAAGTAAAGAAACTGAGAAGTTGGAAACATAAGTAAAAGTAATTTATTGTTTTAGAATTATTTGTTTCACGTTGTAGTTCTTCTTCTTCACTTGTCTCTTTATCGGTCAGAAAATCCCGCGGTCATTTCCGTTGTGGCTTTTTGATGTGTTGTGGCTTTATAATGTGTTGCCGCATTTGCATTTGTGTTGTGGCGTTTGTATTTGTTGCGGCGTTTGCATTAAAATAGAGTCCCGCGGTCATTTCCGTTGTGGCTTTTTTTGGTTTGTAGTGGCTTTTTGTTGTGTTGTCGCATTTGTATTTGTTGCGGCGTCTGCGTTTCTGGTGACCCCACTCGGCTTCCGTACATATCTGATTCTTTGACATGTGACTTCAGTCTGAACGGCCAGGTCACATTCATCCCACCAAACCTAACTATTCCGCACTGAAGTTGCGAGCCTGTACAGCCCAACGTCGACATGTTTGCTCACCAAAATAGGCTGCCTAAGATGCGTTTCCTCCTTCAAGTGTGGTACAAGTAGGCGCTCACAAATGTACACAAACATTCTTCTCGTCATACGAAAATTGTGTCTGAACTCTAGTGAGTGAAGCAGTGAAGCACATCACAATCCCACCGCTCTCAGCTGCGACTCTGCACCCACATGTTCCTTTCTACGGACGTTGTTGCCACTGCCCCAGAAAAACGCCACGGCCAAAAACCTCATCCTTCTCCTTCTCAATCTCTCAATCCAAAATGTAGTTTGTAACGGAATACATTAACTTACTTAAAGTGAGTAACATAATCTGAATACTTTGGATTACTTGATTTGTTGTAGAGAAGCAAAGACGAGGAAATCTTCACATAAGATGTTTTATCTGATAAAAGAAAATGAAAAGACCGAGTCTTTAAAAATATTATTGATAGAAGAAGAGGAGACACGGTCCACACAGCATGGTTTAGTCCTGTTAAATCCTGTTTTAGACCTGGTTTAGTCCTGGTTTTAGTTCTGGTTTAGTGCTGGTTTAGTCCTTGTTTAGTCCTGGTTTAGTCCTGCTTTAGTCCTGGTTTTAGTCCTGGTTTAGTCCTTGTTTAATCCTGGTTTTAGACCTGGTTTAGTCCTGGTGGTTTAGACCTGGTTTTAGTCCTGCTTTAGTCCTGGTTAATCCTGGTTTAGTCCTGCTTTAGTCCTGCATTAATCCTGGTTTAGTCCTGGTTAGTCCTGGTTTAGTCCTGGTTAGTCCTGGTTTAGTCCTGGTTTAGTCCTGGTTTAGTCCTGGTTTAGACCTGGTTAGTCCTGGTTTTGTCCTGGTTTAGACCTGGTTAGTCCTGGCTTAGTCCTGCTTTAGTCCTGCTTTAGTCCTGTTTTAGTCCTGGTTTTAGTCCTTGTTTAATCATGGTTTTAGACCTGGTTTAGTCCTGGTGGTTTAGACCTGGTTTTAGTCTTGCTTTAGTCCTGGTTAATCCTGGTTTAGTCCTGCTTTAGTCCTGCATTAATCCTGGTTTAGTCCTGGTTAGTCCTGGTTTAGTCCTGGTTTAGTCCTGGTTTAGTCCTGGTTTAGTCCTGGTTTAGTCCTGGTTTAGTGACCGGCAATGAGTGGAATTACCGAGAAAAAAAAAAGGGATTTTGCCCCAAATGTGAAACCAGGAAAATACTGCCATGTAATCCATTTATTTCAACAAAGTAACTGTAATCCAATTATCACTCACTGAAACAGTAACTGTAACCGAATACAGTTACTCTACTCTATAATTTGTACTCTGATTACATAAATCCAGTACATGTAATCTCTCAGGGGCTCAAAGCTGCGTCCATGTTTAGCCGACTTCCGTGTGACGTCGTCGTGTCTCCAGTGCACACGCGGGACACTTTTGGAGCGTTTAAAGTTCACACTGGAGATCACATACAAGTCACATTTAATTGGAAAGGTGAACGACCTCGCCAAAAAGTCTGATTTCACAAAAAAATCCGAATTGAGCATTAAACCCTGCAGTCAAAGATGAAAGAAAGGCTTTAATATCATACTGTGAAACATTCCAGACAATTTTGCGTTTTTCCAACATCGTAAAAATCAGGTACAGGGTCTTTAATGGTATTTTTTGACTACCCTTTCACCACTGACAGTATAGTAATCCCAATTTTACTGCAAAACTCCCGCGTGTAGTTTTAACACCCTTATAAACCACTAAGGCTAATTCAATTCAAAACATGCACTTAAATATTTATTATAATGCTTTTTCATCTGGGTGTACTCGCGCTCCGTCTGTAGGCCCTCCCCATGTTAATCTCCTCCATATTTATTTACACCGCAGATCTGCTGACCCACTTTATGCAAAACAATATATTAAACATTAATGTAATCCAAATCTGATCTTAAAACCGAGCGCAGTCCTTTATTCTCGCCTTCGTATGTTGTCATAATGATGTATAGAGGGGTCGGCTCAGACGCTCCACGCTGAAAGACCAAAATCTGGACTAGATCAGTTGTAATGAAACACGGATGCGCTCAGAACTTTGAAGATATAGTTTCCGCAGTGTTCATATCCGAGACTGTTTGTGTTCAGTCATGTTAAAGGCTCCATGTTCTGCCAAACTCATGTGAGCTTTAAGCCGTGTTATAATGTGCGCTTCATCAAAAACATACCTGGAGTTGTGTTTTGTTTCACTCACACATGTTTGAGTAACCCTTTTTTATTAGTCTGTCTACATCTCCAAAGCTCAAAATGCTCTGGTCCACCTTGTGATGTCATGTAGTGGTAGTTTTTGAGTTAACAGCTACATTTTAACTTTTCTTTAAGGGCCCGTCTCATGCAAAATAACTCTTTTCACATTGTATCTTCTGCACATAAACAAGCACAATTTAGGTTTTGGAACATCCATTACACAATAGTTCTGAATCTCACTGATTTCTTGGAGACAGTCACAGACCAGGAACTATGAAAGGCCGACTATTGCTCCTCCCCCCCCGTCCTGAGAAAGCACAGGCTCCGCCCTCCAAACGTGACGTGAGTGAGCCGCCCTTCCTCCGCCCATCTCAGGGAGGGAGGGGGAGACAGACGTGCACCCTGATAGTGGTAGGAATAAACTTTTATTCATCATGGTGGTTCATACAGGTGGAGGTGGGGCGGAGGAGCGGAGGGGAGTGGGTGCAAAGCACTTTCTGCTACTTCAAACACGTCATAGGTGTAGCTGGTTGTGTCATCTTTGTAGCAGCTTTAGTTTGTTGTCATGTGGGAGGGTGGCAGAAATACACTGCAATTTGTTTTTAAAAAAAAATGCCGAATCAATCTAAAAACCACTTCAGCGACATATACAAGGCCCACACATCACTCTTAGAAGGTAGAAACCTCTGAAAAGTTGATTTTGCATGAGATGGGCTCTTTTATTTAGATTGGAAATTCCACGGACTGAAATCATCTAAATTACTGTAGTGTGATTATTTAAAGTAAAGTTAGTATTAACTATTAGGTGATTACTATTATATGTAATATTATTATTTAGTTTAAAGTTTATGTAACTTTTCTGGTGGGAAAGTCCTGTATCTATGGAGATGTTGTTGCGTTTTCTGGAAAATTCCACAGTATCCCATTAAATTGATCTGTTTTGGATTTATTTATGGTAAACTTACTATGAAAAACATTTTACTGAGTGCACATTAGGTCAATATATCGTATCGTTTAATGTAATGATACAGTATCAGTATCGTAGGCTGCTGTATCGATATATCGCCAAGAGTATTTTTTTGTATATTTTACTATATGATTTTGTTACAGCGCCACAGTTTTGTTGCTTGTTTAGAGGAAGGAAACTTGTTTATGCGACACATTTGACATTTTCACTGTTTTGAGGATTAAAATGTTTGTGTTTCATATGAACTTTGCCCAAGAAGTGGTTTAACAAAGACTTTCGTATCACAGCCATGATTTAGCCTTAATTTTTTATTTGACCATATGAAATTGATTTGAAATATATCGTGTTAAACCGAAAGTGCACTGTTTTGAGATATGTATCGGATCGTGGTCTATGTATCGAGATATGCATTGTATCGGCAACTTCTTAATGATACCCAGCCCTAGTACACACTTTTAACTTGGTCAGTCGGCACTGCCTTTTTGTCTCCATAGTGATAGATAAGTTTAGTGCCATAATGTGGAACATTCCAGGCAAAGCAATAATGTGTGCTTGTTACAGGTCAGGTCTGTGTAGAAGCGTCCCCGCTCGCTGTAAGAATTCAAGCTCAAAGTATTTCTGTTTCTGGGAATTGAAACAGCTGTAACTGAATAAATGCAAGATATCTCCATATATCCATAGGTCAAGTTACAGGTCAGATCTGTGGAGAGTCGCCCCCGCTTACGATAAAAATGCAAGTTCAAGGTATTTCTGGGCATTAAAACAGCTGTAATTGAATAAATGCAATATGGATGGATGGATGGATATATACTGTATGTTTAAGGTCATACTGTGAACTCTACATATCCATAGGCCATGTTACAGGTCAGATCTATGGAGAAAAATTGCCCTGTCGATTTGAGCTCCTAAGGCAGAAGTAGAGTAACAAATAACATTATAAAAGTGTACTGGTTTTATTGTATGTTTGGACCAGTTAAGCATCGACATTGCGGCAGAATACCTCCGTTAGATGATTGAATAGTTTGGATTTAATATTTGATTTTTTATCGTTATCATTTTCACTACATTGTATTTTATTTTATTTCCATGTGTAGAAAACGTTGTAACTTTGTTTAGAAAGACGTTGCATAAATAAAATATCATTATATTTTAATAAGAAATTCACACTGTAGCATATGATATTTATATAATCTAAAGATTTCAGTGTTTGCAGTCATTTCTTTCTCTTATATAGTGGGAGCCTTATTTGATAGAGGATATAGGCCTGTCGAAATGAGCTATCTCTGCCCAAATTCATAGAAATAAGTGAAGTGGGAGCATTATTCGATGGCTAAATTGGCCTGTCGGTATGTGCTTCCTTTAATCATAGCCCTGTTTGAGCAGAATACGACTATCCAAATGAACTACCTACACAGATTCATATAAATGAGTTGAAATTTGACATAAATAAGGCATAAATTCTGATCTCCGTGTGCAAACAGCATCAAACCCGCATCTCTAATCCAAAGAAATATGTTGTAAAACTGGGGAAGTTATTTTAATTGGATCTACACAACTGTAAACGGAAAAACTTAAGGTCGCTTATTTCAACGGGGCAGCCCATTTCGACAGAACACCGGCCGTACTCTCTGTAAGAATGCAGGTGTTCAAGGTATTTCTGAGCATTAAAACAACCTGTAACTGAATAAATGCAAGATACATGTATTTAATTTATCTACATCCACAGGCCAAGTGACAGGTCACATTCCCGCTCACAGTCGGAGTGCAAGGTATTTTTACGCAATAAAACCAACCCGATTATACTTAAGGTCATATTGTAAAGCATTATAGGTAATGCAATAACATCTCCATGGAAACACGCCAGTTGACTACCCCCATTCATTAAAAACAGATAATTAAAGTTGTATTGATTTCCATGGTGCAGACTATAAGCACGTCTTTATTTGTAAGAGTAATTAGCTGAAATTGAATGAGCATTAGGGTCGAGCTATAGGTGTAGATAGAAAATGGCATTGCTGAATAGACATTATTTATTTATTTATTTATTTACTTATTGTATTATCTGATCATTTGAGTGACATCTATGAACCTACAGTAAACGGCGCTTAAATACAATATATTAGAATTATTGACAGTGTATAGATGTGTTCACATATGTAACTGGCGTAGTAGTGGCCCATATTAACATTGGGTATTTTGTTCCTTCTTCCAATTACCGAGGAGACGTATAGAGTGAAAATGTCAAGGATATCGTTGCATTTATACGTTTTAATTCTGACCTTTGAAACAATGCCTAGTACATCTTTTACTTCTGTTTACAACCCACTCATTGTATTTACTGATGACACACGGCTCTAAGAAGCAACGTTATGAAGGAAATAGTAAAAGCAACTACAATTTACAGTTAAAGGTGGTTACTAAACAGCTCTGCCTTACATTTATTCAATTAAAAAGTGGATTTATAGCTCAAAAATGCCTAGAAAAACAAGCATTCTGGCTGTGAGCGGATATGACTCTTCACAGATCTGACCGGTAATGTGGCCTGTTTTGGGCTCCGTACTGTGAAACACTTCAGACAAAGCAATAACATCTCTACTAGGGATGGGAATTCAATAAAAATTTTCTTAATCGATCGTCGGAAGAATTAACGATCGACTTAACGTTTTTATATTAAAATGATCATCATTATTATTACTATCTGCACTACTAATCTGCATAAATAAATTCAACTTTACGACATATAAACTGTGACCACTCTAGAGCCACATCAGGCATTTGACATTAAAATGTGTTTAATGCAGCTTTGTGCAACTCTCACAGAAACAAAACTTAAAACACATGGCTAATTTGCATCAACTAAGGAAAAAAAACTGCTCTTGTGTCACTGATGTGGTTCAACTTCTGTTGGATTAAAGGACATGATTCAGTGGAATACAGGTTAGTGTGACCATATTTGCGTTTGTCAAAACCAGGACACCGTACGGGGTGAGGGAGGTGGGGACTCGTCATCGACATTGAGCGACTCTCACCTGGTAAAACTTTTTCCCACTGGACACTGAAACATATGTGCTGCTTTGTACACTGTGCACATGGACTCACATGTGTCCCGACCGGAATGGAAAGCGTGGAATTTCTTGTACAAGTCATTGTTAAATATACGCATTTGCACTTTGGCATGTTGCAGACTGACCGACTGTTTGTGTCTCGCTCCTTTTGAGTGCAGAGAGACACATGTAAGGACCCCTGTTTGGTCACGCGACGCACAGCAACCTACATTCGGTTTGTCGATTAAAATGAACGTAATCGATGAAATTCTTAATGATCAATTATCGATCAATCGACTAATCATGCCCATCCCTAATCTCCACATATAAAAGCATTTCACCAGAAAAATTACACAGTGCACCTTTAACTACATTTTTGTTTATATCTGTGATTTTATTTAGGGAATTGTTTTCAATGCGCTTGAATTTCCCATACAATTTCACAATAAAACTTTGAATGAATGAATGTTTATTTGGACAGTAATACATAGAACATGCATAGAGAACATAAATACAAAGATAGATCACATAAAGTAAATATTTCTTTTCTGTAATAATAAGCAAAAATAAATGCCACGCTTGTTCATACTTTTCATTATTTCATACCATAAGATCCCCATATTATTTAAACTTTATGGTAATTGCTTTGCTTGGAATATGTCACAGTATGGAAAAAACCCTATCCACAGACCATCCACCAAAAAAGTTGCAAAAGATAAGAAAAATAAAAAGGTAAACTGTAGATGTTGACTTGGTTTTCTTCTGTAGTTCCAGGTTCAGTGATAGTGTAAATGTGCCCTTATTACACTTGATCTTAAAGGTGCTTTGTATGTGCATTACTTTCTTTATGTAGTCTGCACTGAAACGGAGCAAAGGATCATGGTCTTTGTAGTTCCCTTTGTTTTTTAGCTATTACTGCACCATAACTATTCATTTAAGCGAAGAGACTTTTAATTTAATATATTGTGATGGTCCATGATGTTATTGTGAGACCTTTAACAATACAAAATCACGATATTTGAGTTACTGTTACATCCCTAATTATTTATCCTCTTAGAGTTGTATTTGGATGTTTGAATAATCTTTAGTCGCTTATTTTCAAGATGCCATTTTGCCAATCAACCTGTATTTTCTGCTCTTACTTCTTTCTCCAATGTGTGTAGAGTCGCTCGGTCGTCCAGTTAGAATCCGTGGCAAAAAAGAAATTCAATATGTCAACTGGACAAATGTTTATTTAGGTCAAAAACGTTTTTCGCAGCTCATCCAAGATGGTTCTTCAGTTCTGGTCAGACGCTGGTGGACACTGCCTTGTATCTGCCTGCAGGGAGGAGCTAACTACACTGAAACTACTATTTTATTTTCTTAATCTGTGCTATGTGTAGGCTTCAGCAGCACTTGTAGTAATTTTGGTACAAATGGGAAAATAATCAATGGTTTACAACGACATCAGCTCCTATTGGGCACCACAGTTTTCTAACACAGAATTCAACAAACAATTTTCTTTTATTAAGTAATTTTAAATGACTATTGCTATTCAAAATGTCCAAATTATAACAATGATCCGTCGGTGTCGTAGATTATAATTACAGTATACAGCACACACAAGCACAATAAGTCTTCTTAAAATTGTGCAGGACAGGTTTTTCAAATTCTCTCATTTTAACTTAATCTGGTGGGATAAAAATTGTTGTAAATATAAATTATAATTTTACACCAATCAAGAAACAATTTGTGAAGAAAAGTTGAAAAATCTGTTGATAATTATAGGAAGTAGTGAGTTTTATTTTAGACAGTCACACAGTAATGACATCACACTGGGAGAATTCTGTCGAAAATGTTTATCAGAAGAAACACATTTTCCTGACGCTATGAACACCGTTTCACCAGAAAATAAAGGTGTTTTCTTGTATTTTTGTTTGCCAAACAGCAGAACTGTTGGTGTACATCAGAGGGGTTTGGGCCTAGTCTACTACATGGTTGCTAGGAAATAGTAGAAAGTAAAATTTCAAACCTACAAATTGGCCCAAAGAGTGAAATTTGATTTTAAATCTTGACTATAATGATCTTAACTGTGTTTTGATAAAATGAGTACCATACATAATGAAGAAGAAAAAAATACATACAAGTCGCACCGGACTATAAGTTGCACTTTTTGGGGGAAATGTATTTTATAAAATCAGAGACCAGGAACCAACATTTCATGTTGAAAGGCAAGTTCCAGCAATAACAATAGAACAGAGAACAACAGACTGTTACCGTCACATATGAACAGTTCTTCAGATAAACTACAACATAAACAACAGAACAAGTTTACCAAACTCTCCAATTCCCTAAATCCATTGAATTCTTCATCCTTGGTGTCACTTCTGAGCAACTCCGTGACCTCCGGAGGTAAACAGAGCGCCGCTTCCTCTTCTGTGTAGCTGCCGTCAGACTCAGCATCAGTTCCACTTAGAATTATTCTGGATTTTCTGAATCCCGACAGGATGGTTCCGGCTGTCACTGAAGTCCAGGATTTGTCGATCTAATGACTTTCACGAAGGATGCATGGTGCACCATCCCGGTGCCACAACTTTCTTTCTGCTGCTCGTTTACCTTTGTCGGCTGCAGATTTCTTTACTTGCAGCTTGTAATCTCCAAAATATGATTTTCTGTTTGGAGGCATCTGTATTCAGTCTTCTCAGTCATCTTTATAAGTTTGTTTAAAGTTTCAGGACAGGACAGAGGCTTTTTCTGCAGGAGACATGCGCAGTAGAGCCAAGTGACAGTGGTACAGGAGGAACAGGAGCAGCAGATATTGACACACAAGACTAGAGCCTCTCACAGCTGACAGTGTGAAAAGTTTAATATATAAGTTGCACCTATATGTATAAGTACGAGTATAAGCATAAGTTTGAGTATAAGTTGCAGGAAACACCCAAACTATGAAAAAAGTGTGACTTATAGTCTGAAAAATACTGTAGTCTAATCTATCATAGGCATTTAAAGGTTCAGTAGAACTCATGCTAACATAATCAACGTGTTGTTTTTCATTACAGCTATGACGTCTCCATCCTCACCTCCGCCTGCCATGACGGCTCTCTGCTGCGTCACCCGGACAACCACCCCCACCCCTCCCTCTACGCCATGGTCCAGAAGCCCCACCCCCACCAGCCCAACGCCTGCAAGGGAGACATGGCGGCCATGATCGAGGACAAGAAGTTCGAAGCCGACCACGACCGCGACGGCTTCCCTTACGACACCTTACACATCTACGGCTACGAGGGCCCCGAGTCGCTAGCCGGCAGCCTCAGCTCGCTCGATAGCTCCTCCAGTGGCTCGAACTTGGATTACGATTTCCTCAACGACTGGGGCCCTCGCTTCAGAACCCTGGCCGAGCTGTACGGAGTAAACAACCACGAGTATTACCACCAGTATTGAGATCCAAAAAAAACAAAACGCATCGCAAAACGGTGGTAAAAATGAGCCATAAAATTTCAACTGCCGTAAAAAAAAAGAAAAAAAAAAAGAAAAAAAAACAAAACAACAACAAACATAGCCAATATCTTCTTCGCGACTGGCTGTTGATCATTGAGTTCTTAGCTTGTCGTGTCTTGTCCAGGCCCCCAGTCTGTTCTCTCCCAATTACAGCCCCGTCCGAAGACAGCGGGTTCCTGACGAATCAAAGGGGCCCTGATTTGGTTTTGATGGCTCCGTCCGTCCTCTCACAGATGTTGACGAGAAACATCAAGAGGCAATTCAAGCGGAGCAAGCGAAAAGCGACTGCAGACGAGCGAGGAGATAAAAGCTAAGACGGCTACTCTGATGTGTCTTTTTTATACATATATATATATATATATATCTATTCCACAAGTGAAGAGTGAAGATATAAGCCTATTATTTTAATGTCCCTAAGATTTTTATTTTTTTTTTCTTTTTGTTTCTAGAGGCAATCAGTGTCCATCTTGTATTCCCATGACAACTGCGAGCCTTTAATTAACATTCATGGATCTAGGATTTGGTTTGACATGGCAATGATTGTACGCATAAGTGGATGAAAATTACGTTAATATGATTTAGAAATATGTAAAATGTAACACTGAATACTGCAACTATATATCGGAGTTGCCTAAAGGTGTGTTTAAAGGTCTTATATTACGCAAAATTGACTCTTTAAGACATGTTATAATGCTGTTATTTCCTCAAAAACAGACCTGAAGTCGTGTTTTGTTTCACATGTTTGAGTAACAATTTTTCATTAGCGTGTCTAGTAGGGATGTAACGATAACCGAAATATCGTGATATCGTATCGTCAAAAAATCTCACAGTAATATCGTGGGCCATCACAATATATCAAAATTTCAAGTTTATTTGCTTAAATTCATCGTTATGGTGCAGCAACAGCTAAAAAACAGAGAGAACTACATGGACCATGATCCTTTGCTCTGTTTTAGTCCAATCTACATGCTGAAATAACTGTTATTAAGCACTTCTTTGGTAGTTTTTTGTTTTTTGGGGGGGGGTTTGTAATAAATATCGTATCGTGACATAGTTATCGTGAAAATATCGTTTCGAGAGATTTGGATATCGTTGCATCCCTAATGTCTACATTTCCAAAGCTTTGTTCCACTTTGAAGCGGTAGTTTTCAAGTTAATACCAACCTTTTACCTTTTGTTCAGTTGAGATCAGCAACTCCAGATCTGAAATCATCCAGATGATTGTAGTAAAGGTGTTCGGAGTTTAAAAACACAGTGGAGCACATCCTGTATGACCTGTATTTTCAGTTTGAGAGAAGAACTCAGCCTAAATATGCAGGAGTTTGCGTGTTAAACATGTGCGAATGAAACAAAACACAACTCTGGGTATGTTTGTGATGAGGAAACATTAAAACTCAGAAAATAGCGTAATATGGGCCCTTTAAATTCTCATTCTATGTCAAACCAACTCACTCCTCGCTTTTGACTGCATTTGTTTTCCAGAACTTTCTCTTGTCAGCCTGTAATCATTTTTTATCTTTGATGTTCCCTCCTTTTTTCTTTCAAACCAAAGGACCAGAGACAAAGGCTGTTTTTTTTTGTTTTTTTACTTTTGTCTTTCTTTTTTCCCTTTTTTTTGATCCAGAAGTTGATGATTGGATTTGTAAATAGGGAATTTTATTGTTTGAGGTGAAAAACTTCTGAACAGCCAGGAAAGACTAAAGTCAAAGAGAGCGGGTGTCTGTTTGATCAGACGTCCTATTTTCATTTTTGTTTTTGAGAATCCAAAAAAGTGCAACTTTTAGCCTTAAAATGAAAGACAAATCCAGGCAAATTAATGTAGGATGGTCCAATATTGATATTTTTCATTTCAACCGATACCAATATCCGATATTCACCTTGCTGTTGTGACTGATTAACCGATATTTGATGGTGTCAGTGATTCAAATTCTATTGAAGTAAAGATAGCTCAGTTTACAGATTATGTAGGGATTGTGCGATACTGATATTTTTCATTTCAACCAATACTGATATCCGATATTCCCCTTGTTGTTGTGACCGATTAACTGATATCTGCTCGTGTCAATGATTCAAATTCTATTAAAGATAGCTCAATGTATAGATTATGTAGTAATGATGCGATATCGATATTTTTCATTTCAAACAATAACGATATCCGATATTCCCCTTGCTGTTGCTGATATCTGCTCATGTTAATGATTCAAATTCTATTGAAGTAAAGATAGCTCAATTTATAGATTATGTATGGATGGAGCGATATCGATATTTTTTCATTTCCACCGATACCGATATCCGATATTCACCTTGCTGTTGTGAGCGATTAACTGATATCTGTTGGTGTCCATGAAATTCTATAGCAAAGCCAAACAACCGAAGTAAATATAGCTCAATTTATCAATTATGAAGCGATGGTGCGATATCAATATTTTTCATTTAAGTCGATACCGATATCCAATATTCGCCCTGCTGTTGTGGCTGATTAACCGATATCTGCTGGTGTCAGTGATTCAAGTTTTATAGCAAGGCCAACCAAATGAAGCAAAGTTAGATCAATGGATGATGCAATATCGATATTTTTCATTTCAACCGATACCAATATCCGATATTTACCTTGCTGTGACCGATTAACTGATATCTGTTGGTGTCAACAAAATTCTATAGCAAGGTCAACCAACTGAAGCAAAGTTAGATCAATGGATGGTGCGATATCGATATTTTTTGTGTCTATTCTAAGTTTTTTGAGATTTTCTGTACATTTTCAGTTCACTAAAGGCTTTCACATAAGAAAAACCCTGAGCAAACCCACCAGAAACCTCTTTGTACTAGTGTCAAAGACTCATTCTATGCCTCTAACTGGCCAATTTCCAGTTATTTTTACTCTTAGCCGTCAGAAGACAATAGCCAACCCGGACAGAGGAAATGGTAGTGGACTAGTGTGGACAGAATTACAACATTTTCATAGGTTTTATTTGACACGGACCATCGCCAGGGTCATTCACAGAGACGAAAGCTCCAAATCCCAAAGGCCCACTCGAATACAAGTCATGCAGGAAACGAACAGTGGCTGAAGGCAGATATTTCAACACTGGATGGCCCCTATCGTTTTAACCTCTTATCCCCTTTGGCACAAACGGGCACCAGTACAAAAAAAAAAAAAAGCTCCTCACCGGACAATATCGTAACATAAAAGTCCAGGTGATTGAGGATTTTAATAAAATCTTTTCTTCTGGTGGTGAATTCGATACATGTTTAGTGAGAGGAGTTGGTAAGCCGGAAGCACTACGGAATAAAAACAAGATAAATTTCGTTTTTAGTATGATATTTTACGGGCATATATTAATGAATACAGATGGGAGGCAGAAAAAATGATGTTGTAATATTCTTGGGTTTAGTCAATAATTGAAAATACAAGGCTGAGCATTTGTGAATTCACCTTTTGGATTATTCATGACAAAGATCAATAGGGAAAATCTGACTCATCATCACATTTTAGAATCTGAAAACCACCAATATTATATGTTATGAATTGCTACAGGGGCTAAGTACATTTAAAGTTACGCAAAACAGTGAAACTAACATGGCAGGGACCAGCCTCATTCATCAGCCGGTTTCACTTCGTGGAAATTGTCTGACATTGCAGCGTTAGAATTCGTTCGCTCAACAGTAGGCGGGTACTTTTTTTCATTTACCCAATCACTGCTATTTGGTCGTGATGTATGTAATGCGTCGCTAACTGGTATATTAAGGTTTTCCCAAATTCCATAGGAAGAAGGGCAATAATGTCTTTCCCCTTGATGAAATTCACCAAACATTCTATTTGTTCCAGCTTTAAATTCTCGATCTCGGAAATCGTTGCCAACACAGAATGTACCCAAACGCAAACGCACCCAAAGCTGACTCTTGTTGGTTCCAGTTTAGCCACAATTTTGACACGGTGATTATGAAAGTGTGAATGAGCTCTAGAGCTTTTTACCGTATTTTTCGGACTATACAGCGCACTTAAAATCCTTCAATTTGCTCAAAAATCAACTTGTAATCCGGTGCGCCTTTTGTTTATGTTTATTAGTTCTATTTGTGCTTACTGACATCACTGAGTCGTGTCCTTTAGTCCAACAGAAGCTGAACCGCATCAGCGCACAAGAAACGAGCTGTTTTTTTCAGTGCTTATAGTTTATGCAAATGAGCCATGTGGTTTTAAGTTTCATTTCTGGAAAATGTAACCAAATGTGCGCAAAGCTGCATTAATAACATTATTACTCCATGTATATTTGAGTCGTTCTCATAGGAAACAAAAAAACAAACTTAAATGATCCACCCACATTCACATTCATAATCCACATTCACCAAGACAAGGAGACAACGGCGGGCGAATTATGCCATGATCTGCCAGTGGATAGTGGATGCCTGGGCTAAGGGATCAGTCTCAAGTGTTGTTTGTTTGTTTCTCTTAATGCGCCTTATAATCCGGTGCACCTTATAGTCCAAAAAATATGGTAAATTTTTTGTTAACTTGCTCAAAAACTGTAGATTGGAAGAAGTAGAGCTGCAGCTATAATGATTATTTTGGGGATAATTACTTTGATTTATCAGAGAGTTTTACTAAATTTGACCCAGATGTAGGTAAAGCGAGGACGATGGAAAATCATTACATCTTAGCTCACGGCATGCTTTGGAGTCCAGATGACAATGATTCAATTACTAAATTTGATTAAAGATCCTACATTACGCAAAATCAACTCGTCTCCCAAGCTCAAAACGCTCTGTTCCACCTTGTGACATCAAGAAGGTGTGGAGAAGACATTAAAACATAGATCATAAAATATTGTAATATGTATAATTGTGATTTCTAAATTGTGTCGTTCTTGTCGGTGCCAAAAAGTTTCCATTCAAGGTCCCTGTAGAAAAACATAACAAAAGTAAACAGGTCGTAAGTCTGTTTGAAAATGTGGATCTCTTCAAAGTGTTCTGACTTGAGAAAGTGTTCACAGCCCAAAGAAACGTTGTCTTTTGTGATGAAAACTAGGCCAACACAATAGAACGGAACACACAAAATGGAGGTCTGACATTCAAAGGATTTATCACAAAAAAACAACAATAAAAAAAACTGAAAATGACAAAAATGTATCTGGAGATATTCTGTCTGGGCGACTTATGGATGCTATTTTCTGATCTATGTTATAATGTTTCCACGTCACAAACATACCTTTCATTCACTCATGTTTGACACACAAATCCTGCATATTTAGGCTCTGTTCCACTTTGTGAGGTAATGTGGTAATACAGGAAGTGTTTTCAGTACGTTTGCAAACTCCAAACACCTTCATTAGAATCATTTGGATGATTTCAGCCGTGGAATTACCAATCTTCGCTGAACTCAAGGTAAAAGGAGCTGAACATTTTGAGCTTTGGAAATGTAAACAGAATATAAATAAAGGATTACTCAGACATGTGTGAATGAAACAAAACACAACTCCAGGTCTGGTTTTGAGGAGGTAACAGCATTCTAAAATTGAAAAAAATGCATAGCGAACTCAGATGGCCGATGTCCCAAAGCTTTTTTAATTTTTAAAGGGCCATTAAACACCTTTCCAAAGCTTTACTCCAGCCCTAAGCAAAATCTGAAATATCTGGAGCGATGACTGACAGGCGACCGATATCCCCAACAATCCAGCACGGCGTGGACTGGTGCACTTCGGACTTTGAAACCGAGCGGACATTTGTGCTCAGATCACGCCGTTTCTTTTTTCTCCAGACATGGCAGGACATCGCGGTGACCAGCAGTACCAGGTTGGGGCTAAGAAGGGCTCCTCACGTCCCGCCCATAGACGCCAGTGGCTGCGCTCGTCACGGCAGCCGTTAGTCCAGTCCAGTCTTTCTCAGTTATTTTCTGTCACGCCCCCTCTAGGTAGAAGAAAACATTTCATGCTACCCCACTCCACAGAACCACTACCATACGTGGACAAATCGCACTCTCGCCTTCAGTCGCCTACGTACGAGAGCAAACAGTTTAGTCGCATCTCCAAAACGACTCCCGGGACACACGCAGCATGTGTTCGTCCGTATTCCATGCCGCGCTCACCTGCGTCATGCGCCGTCCACCCCTGTGTCCTCCTCATCTTTAAAGATGATGTCTGTGTTATAGTTCCGGGCACTTGCATCATCCAGCGTGACAGAAACCACGTCTAATGCTGCAGCAGAATCAGCTCCTCTGCTGTTTGGTACGTCACCTTATATGATACTAACAGAGCTCGCTGGTTTACTGAAGCAGCATTCACAAAGCTGGATGTAATGTCTTTAAGCAACACTGTAATTTATTTGTCTTCATGCTGTCCGCTGCCAACATTTTTAGACACAGTGAACACAGTGGTCTTTAATCGTTTCCTATCATAGTCACAGTGAAGCTGAGCGCTACACATGCTTTACATACAGTTTGTTCTCTGCACTTCATATTTCCTGCTCTGTGTTGTGTGTGCGTTTGCTCAGTGCAAAAAACCCAACACTATAGCACTAATACTCCCTACGCACACTCTGACAATGAGAGCGTCACTGCCAACTACTGGAGTGGATGTGAAATAACACTTTAGTCTAGTAAGACAAAAAAGCATGTTCCCCAAGGTCAGATGTGCCTCTCCTGGCATTGCACCATGCCCCTCCTGTTTGAGAAGGCAGTAGTCCAACCCAAAAATTCAAATGTACTGGCCATAGTTGATCGTAAAGAGGCCGTTACAGACACGGCATTTGACCCAGAAGTCAGATTTTTAACAAATATGCACTAAAATGCCAAAATAAGGCCAGGGATAGGTATAGATTTCTATTTTAGTCCCACCCAAACCTTATTCATCAGCCAGTTTCACTTTGTAGAAACCGTCTGACCTCGCAGCATTAGAATCCGTTCACTCAACGGTAGGCGGGTACTTTTTTTTTATTTAACCAATCACTGCTATCTCTTTATTCTAACTTTAAATCCTCGATCTCGGGAATCGATCGGCTGGTGCCCCAACTCGCACTTCCGTGGTTTTTGCGAGCCGTCTAGTGTATTCCGATTCCTGACCTAGTCACTGGAGAGAAATGAAACTGAGCTGAGGCACTAGGTGGCGCCACCCTGGCTACTTTTACACAGCTATCAGTAGAAAAAAGTGATTTTGGTGTTTAGTGACCCTTTAAAAAAGCCTTGTCAGATCATTTTTCTTGCATTCAACATTCTAACAAACGACCTTTAAGTTAAAAAATAATAATAATACTGAACTCAAATAGTGGCACAGTGGGTTAAGCAGTCACCCACTATCTGGACCTCATCCCTTTGTTGTTGTTGTTGTGTCCCTGGGCAAGACACTTCCCCTATATTTCCCTAATACATTCACGACTCATGTAACTGGCTGCAACAGGAACCCAGAATGAAAAATATCTGCATTTTCCATTCAGATTCATTCAACTCCACTGCACTTTCGGGCACATTTGAAAACTCAATTACAAACCAACTTCTGGAACGTTCCCTTGTAGAATTATACGAATCAGTTCCTAAATAGCACCTTCCAAGACAAACTCGCCGCCGAATGATCAATGCTGTGACCTTTTTACCTTGAGTATAATTACCTTGAATAATGGCTCCGCGGACTGGCCGACCTTTGACCTTCAGTTGTTTAAATACTCGGTAGAATTTACGAGCGCGGGCCGGTGCCGTGCGCAGATAAATCTCTACCTCTGCGTTTAGAGCGGCGTCTCATTTGGGTCACTGTTTTAATAGCCGGACATTAATCAAACCGTGCCAGACTGTTCACCGGCGCACCCACACCTAGTAGCGTGGTTACAACATCGGGAAACTGTTACGTGAATTTTTAGCTGGATTTGAGTTGAAATTTCAGTTTAAAGATGCATTGCCTTCCTTTTCAGGTTGGGGGTCTGCTCAGTTGGAGATGCTTTTGTTTTGGCTTTGACCAGACGTCCCTATTTACCCGGGACAGCCCCACTTTTGAGCCCTGTCCTAGCAGATTTATCCAAAACTATCGATTTGTCCCAGTTTTATAAAAGAAATGTCCTTGATGTCCCTATTTTTGACCAATCTGATCCCTGTCAAAACAGTAAAAAGAGACATACATTGTCATTTGTTTCGGTTAAATACAAAAAAGCTGTTTAAAAACGACCAAAGCGAAAAAGAAAATGTGACTATTCTGACTCACATGTTCGTCATGAGTGGTCCCTGCATAACAATTTTCTTTAATTACGCACTCGTTTCACAATTTTATTATTACCAACCACCATAAAAATGAAGATGTTCCAGGTTTTGATTTTGAAATTCTGTTCACCCTTCTCTAATTTTTCACAATATGATTTCAAACTTTTATGAGATACATTTATTCGATTATGAGGGTTTTTATTGGGAAAAATTGCTTTAAAACCTGCATTCTTACCTTGAGTGGGGTCGCCTCTTCACAGATCTCGCCTGTAAATTGCCCTGGTGTCGTCTCTTGCTTTTTTCTAAGTAGATTGAACAGATTAACAAAAGCAGCATTTACAGAAGAGAAAAAAAAACAAATCAAAACAGAACAAAAGACAGACAAAGACATTCACACAACACACAGACAGCATTCATACTATACAGTCCAGGATCCTAAGGTATACATACATCGCTCTGATTTTATCATCACCACACCTATATTTGTAAATGAATGGGGAAAAAAAAAGCAACTCTATGTATAACAAAAAGTACATAGAACAAAAATGTATTTTTATCGAAAACAGGAGCAGGATGTTTGTAAGTGTCTGAAGACTGATGCCTTAAAATGGTGGATTGATGTAATTGATCGAATTGAGGAGGGTAAGCTGTTCCATTCATCTGGAGCTTTGAAGTTTACAACTGATGTGTTGTGCGTTTTTGTAAAGCTGCACTATGGAACTTTTCTCACTGCAAAAAAAAAAAAAACTTGACCAAAATTTAAGATATAAACACTTAAATATATCAGAAAATGACTTAAAAGTAGTGAAATTGTCTGATCTATGTTATAATGTTTAATGTTTAACACACAAATCCTGCATGTTTAGGCTTTAGAGTTCTTCTCTCAAACAGAAAACGTTCTGTTCCACCTTGTGATGTCATGTGGTAATACAGAAAGTGTTTTCAATATGTTTTTAAACCAAACTATCACTAGAATCATTTAGAAGATTTCAGAATCACCAATCTCCACTGAATGAAAGGAAAAATGTAGCTGTTAACTTGAAAACTACCTCTTCGTGACATCACAAGGTGAAACTGAAATTGATTATAACAGAACTTATCTGTCCATGCAGCAAGATCATTTTACTTGACAAGTTCTCTTAAAACAAACTAAGAAAACAGAATCAGAGAAATTTGCAGTGTTAGAGGAACGATCTACTTGTTTCCATGGAGATGCTGCTTTGCCTGGAATGTTCCACAGTATGGCATTAAATTTATGTATTCATTGGTGAAGTTTTATACATTTACTGGTGGAAAAAAAATAACTTGAAAGAACTGTGAATGAGAGCGCCTCCTCACAGATCTGACCTGTAACGTGATCTGGTGGCACTACTGACCTGTCTGTGGAGATAGATAAGTTGCAATACTGTGGAACATTCCAGGCAAAGCAACAACATCTCCATGGAAACAAGCGAACCATTCTCTAGCACTGCAAATTTTTCTGATCCGGCTAAGATTTTAAAACTTTTATCAGGTCTTGTGTTCAGATTTATCTTCTTACTAGTTTTGAGACGCTTCATTCTAGTCTATAGGTCGTTTATTGTAAGAGAACTTGTCGAGTAAAATGATCTTGCTGCATGGACAGATAATTCTACAACTTTTACGTCATTTTCTGATTGATTTAACTGTTTATATCTTATATTTTGGCCAAGCTTTTTCGCAGTGAGAAAAGTTACATAGTGCAGCTTCACAGAAACACTTAACACATTATCTTTGAAAGTGCACTGTGTAACTTTTTTAACTGAGCGCCTGCGAGTTACTTGCAACGCAATTACATCTCCATGGAGACAGCAAGTGAAGTTTTAAAGTCTGCTAAACCACCTGCCTGCTAGCATCGTGTAGCTAAAATTAGATAATAATGAAATAATTTTTAAAACATATTTTATTCTCTACTAACACTAACACACGATGCAGATACTAGTCAAAGTGTTCACTGTGTGCTTTCTTTTTAACAATGTTGCAAAGATTTTCAATTGTTAAAAACAGGAGTGGGACATTAACACGTAAAGAAAATAATGCATTAAAAGTATGAACGCATTTTATTGCAGTTTGCCAAACAACGCGGAACCTTGTCAGTTGTCAGTGCACCGTGTTGTGGGACTTCAATTCTACTGACGCACACCGCTTTGACTGCAACAACGGAGCACGAAAGCGCTTTGGGTTTGCTGGTCGGTAAATTTCTATTCAAAAAAAGAGCCGATGGAAGTACCGACAAAGGCAATGACATTTCGTCATTCCGACAGCCCTCCATTCTGACACTTTTTGATGCCGCCATTCCAAAATCTTTTACGTCGCCATTCTGACAGCTTACTCATAGTTTGAAGCGTCACTTTTTTTGCGTTGTATACGGCTCGTGGGTCGCACCTCCTCCCGTACGCTGCGTGAACCGTGTCTTCTCGCGTACGCTGGGTGGTCCGCGCTTCCTACGCCGCCAGTCTGTGAAAATATTGTCCCAAAAAGAGCACCGCTGCAACTTAATAATTACATTGTGTGTCAGAATTGTGGAATGAGGAAAACAAAAGCTAAAGTGCCGCCACTCCAAACAAGAAAAAAAAGTGTAGGGACGTTTGATAAAAAAATTAAATGCCGCCACGTCTCGCGTACGCTGCGTGTCTTCTCTTGTACATTGTGTGCACCGCGCCTCCGACGCCGCCAGTCCGTGAAAATATTTTCCCGAAAAGAGCGCCAGCACAACTTAATAATTTCGTTGTGTGTCAGAATTGGGGAATGTTGAAAAAAAAAAGCTAAAGTGCCACCACTCCGACCAAGGCAAAAAAGATGTCGGAGTGCAGGGACGTTTGATAAATAATGTAAATGCCACCACGTCTCACGTACGCTGCGTGTCTGCAGGTCTTCTCGTGTACGTCCATGAAAAGTCCATGAAAATATTGTCCCGAAAAGAGCGCGGCCGCAACTTATCAATTACGTTGTGTGTCGGAATTGGGGAATGTTGAAAAAAAAAAGCTGAAGTGCTGCCACTCCGACCAAGGAAAAAAAGATGTCGGAGTGCAGGGACGTTTGATAAAAAATTAAAATGCACCACGTCTTCTCGTGTACGCTGCTTGCACCGCGCCTCCTACCAGTCCGTCATAATATTGTCCCGAAAAGAGCGCCGCCGCAACTTAATACTTACCTTTTGTGTCGGAATGGCGGATTGTTGCAAAAAAAGCAAAAATGACACACTGAACAAGGAAAAAAAAAGTCAGAGTGGAGGGATGTTTGATAATGGTGGCATGTAACCGAAGAGTTTGCAGAGAAGCACCTCAACCCTAGAGTACAAGAGTGTACAAACTCGAACAAATGACGGGCTTCAGGAAGAAAATGAGTAAATGAGTAATACAAATATTGTTGTGCAGTTAATTTAGATGAATTCAAGTCCCTGGTTAAAAATAAAACCAGATGTCTCCTCGAAATTCAGAAACATACTTTATGACTGACAGCCATCTTTGTTTTGAAAATCCTGCTCAAATTAACAAACGGCGTTTATTTAACCTGTCGTTTATTCTGTTTTGCTTGGCGCGATCCTATTTTCCTTAAACCTCATCCACAATGGGAGGAAGCGACGTCACATGACTTCCCGTCCACTTCACATACACTCATGATGTTTGCATCCAGGCCGGGCTTCTCTAATCACCTAAACTAAACAACGAGGTCCATTTCCCCATCTGCCCCGGCTCTGGCCCCGCCCCTTCCTGTCCGCCTTATCTGCCTCATTGTGCCGGCTTCCTGTTAGCGAGTGGGAAACGGCGGAGCGGATGAGGCGGCGAGGAACCCAAAAGCAAAGATGGTGAGAACAATGCGGAGTCGAGATGAGGTTTGCATGCGTTTTTTGAATCAAAGACGCTGGTGTAGCGTTCCCCCGGGGTTGTTTACATCCTGGCGTTTTCAAGAACCAATCACAAGTCCACAGAAATAAGTGGGACAAAGGGACGGCGGTTGCTCAAGTTTTGAATCAATACAAGATTTTTTTAAAGGGCCCAAATTACGCTGTTTTCTGGTCTATTTTAGAATGTTTTTTCCACATACCAGAGTTGTGTTTTGTTTCATTTACACATGTTTAACACACAAACCCTGCATATGTAGGGTTTAAGAGTTTAGAGTCCACCTTGCGATGTCATGTGGTAATACAGGAAGTGCTCCACTGTGTTTTTAAACTCTACACTTTCATTAGAATTATTTGGATGTAGTGTTGTAGTCAAAATCGCACTAATCGAGACTAAGACCTGTCCGAGAACACAGGGTCCCGAGACCAGGACAAGACCAAGACCTCTGAGGGTCGAGACCGAGACAAGACCGAGACTTTTAAAGGCTCAGATCGAGACGAGACTGAGACTTTTAAAGGCCGAGACCGAAGCAAGACCGAGATGTTTAAAGGCAGAGACTGAAGCAAGACCGAGACGTTTAAAGGCCGAGATGGAGACAAGACCAAGACATTTAAAGGCCGAGACCGAGACAAGACCGAGACTTTTAAAGGCTGAGATTGAGACGAGGCCGAGACTTTTAAAGGCCGAGACCGAGACAAGACCAAGACTTTTAAAGGCCGAGACTGAGACTTTTAAAGGCCGAGACTGGGACTTTTAAAGGCCGAGACCGAGACAAGACCTAGACTTTTAAAGGCCGACACCGAGACTTTTAAAGGCCGACACCGAGACTTTTAAAGGCCGACACCGAGACTTTTAAAAGCCGACACCGAGACTTTTAAAGGCCGACACCGAGACTTTTAAAGGCCGAGACCGAGACGAGACCTAGACTTTTAAAGGCTGAGACTGAGACAAGAGCGAGACTTTTGTTTAAAGGCTGAGATCGAGACAAGACCAAGACTTTTAAAGACCGAGACAAGACCGAGACTTTTAAAGGCTGAGATCAAGACAAGACAGAGACTTTTAAAGGCCGACACCGAGACTTTTAAAGGCCGACACCGAGACTTTTAAAGGCCGACACCGAGACTTTTAAAGGCCGAGCCTGAGACTTTTAAAGGCCGAGACCGAGACCTAGACTTTTAAAGGCTGAGACTGAGACAAGAGCGAGACTTTTGTTTAAAGGCTGAGATCGAGACAAGACCAAGACTTTTAAAGACCGAGACAAGACCTAGACTTTTAAAGGCTGAGACCGAGACAAGACTGAGATTTTTAAAGACCGAGACTTTTGTTTAAAGGCCGAGACTGGGACAAGACCGAGACTTTCAAAGGCCTAGACTGAGACTTTTAAAGGCCAAGGCCGAGTCCAGATGCGTTCGAGTCCAGGACAAGACCAAGACCGCTCGAGAAATATAACACTATAATTTAGAACTGGAATTGCCGATCTCTACTGAACAAAAGATAAAAGGTCATTTGAAAACTATCGCTTGAGGACATCACAAGGTGGAACAGAGCATTTTGAGCTTTAGAAACAGAGTAATAATGCAGGATTACTCAAAAATGTGAAACAAAACACAACTCTGGGTATGTTTTTGAGGAGGTTACAACATTCTAGAACGGCTAAAGCTCACATGAGTTCATTTTGAAATAGTTTTGATTCATATTACCGTCCAAACATAGCTACTCCTCCCATGTTTATTCCATAAGAGGAAGTTTTTTTAATGAGCATCCCAAGACTTTTACGCTGATAAATATTTATAACGGTGGTATCGGTTGAAAGAGAAAATATTATGGCATCCCTTTCCTCCATGATGCAAATGAAAATGTCCTCGAAAAATTCTTACACATGATTAAAAACAGTTAGGAATGCTCTTTTTTCTTTTAAATTTTTTTTTTCTTTTTCATTATTTTGATTCTGTTAGTTTTATCAGACAAAGACAATGTTTTCTAGATGTACGGATGACTGAGTGAGCTTGCTGCCTGTACATACTTTTCAAAGCAATAAGGAGAAAACTAAAGGATTCACCAGATTAAAAAGAACAAAAATGTCCATAAAAATGTAAAAATGCACATTCCCTTATTTTTTATGCAGTGTAAAGGATTGTAAAGGAATATTTTTAAGTGCCATGTTTGTCCGAATCAACTTGTCTCTACTTATGTGCGTGTTTTTGTCTTTACAATTTTTTTTTTTTTTTTTTGTATTTGGGGAAAAAAATGTGTAGCTTTCATCTCAAACTCGAACTATCTCAACTCAATCGAAGTCTGGCTTTTGTTCGACGCTCTAATGTTTTGTTATTTCTTAAAGGTGCATTGTGTAAAATCATGATAAAAGATGCCGATCCAAAGAAATAAATGAACACTTCATGAAGAACTCTATATGAATTAAAGTTAAGAGACATGAATGCTTTAATTTTGCATAAGGGTTGATTTTAAAGGACACATATTTGTACATTTGAGTTTTTTTGTATTTTACCTATATTGTTGCGTCAAAGGTAAAAATCCAAACTTCTCCTGTGCAGTTTTTTTTTTTCTTCTTTTTTTCATTTTGTAGTGTACCCATATTGTTGCATCATAGGTAAAAATCCATTCTTTTCCAGCACAGTTTTCTGTATTTTACCCATATTGTTGCGTCATAGGTAAAAACCCAGACATCTCCTGTGAATTTTTTTTGTATTTTACCCATATTGTTGCATCATAGGTAAAAATCCAGACTTCTTCTGCATTTTTTTATTAGTTTGTTTTTAGTATTGTACCCATATTATTGCATCATAGGTAAAATCCAGACTTCTCTCTGTTCAGTTTTTTTTTTTTTTTTTTTTTTTTTTTTTTTTTACAGATATTGTTGAGTCATAGGTAAAAATCCAGATTTCTACTGCTATGTTTTTGTATTTTGCCCATATTGTTGCATCATAGTTAAAATCCAGACTTCTACTGCTATTTTTTATTATTATTACTATTTTTATTTATTTTTATTTTTTGGGGTATTTTACACATATTGTTGCGTTATAGGTAAAAATCCAGACTTAAGTTTTAAGAGTTTTTAAGTCCATAAACCATCACCAGACTCATTTATTTTCCCATTATTCATTCCCGTAGCTGACAGCAGAGGGAGCTTCAACACCTAAAAGCCTCATTGGAAACAAAGGTGTAGTTTTTAAATTACATGTTTAGATTATAACTGTTATTTAAAGTTAGAAAACGTGAAATACCCAAAATGACCAACACCCTTCGATCCTTATATGCACGAATCACTCCAAATACAACTTCAGAAGGGGTAACTGGTGAAGGGAACTATAACTATAACATGGTTAAAAGCTCTGAAAAGTTGAGTTTGCAGAATAGGTCTGCTTTAAAAGAGAATTCAAACCACAAAAATGCATGATATGTGTTCTTTAACTTCTCTGTTACTATGGCGTCTACCCCAAACCACAGAATGTCCATATTTTGGCTTACAAATGTAATTCCCAAAGTGTCCAGTAAAGTTTTGCCAAAGGGCTACACACTGCACCTTTAACGTTTGTATCTATTTGAGCACCACTGTTCTTCATATATTTCATACGTGTGTACAGAAACATGTGCCTAAAATATTGTTCTAAAGAGGCTCACTTGAATCTGTAAAAAGAATCATTTTTATTGCGTATGTGTGTGAGTTTGTGATGTTCTTGTTTAAAATGCACCTATGGGCGACTGAGCACCCATAGAATTAAACAGCAGCAGTAAATATTGTAAAAAAAAAAAAAAAAAATGCAAGGATCTTTAACTAAACATGTGCCTTTACTTGGATGAAAAAAAAAAAAAAAAAAGAGTGATTTTTGACAGTGAACACAATGTTTTTCTATATTGTTTTTATGGTGTATAAACTGACTTTTTTTGTACCAGACCTTTTGTAAGTGTAAAATAAAGATGAATTAAACAAAGTACTGTGTGTATTTAAGTTGAATTCATGTGATTAGACTGTAGACTGTATAAAGAAGTGGATTAAGGGAGTGTGACGAACCCATGGTGCTCGGCTCCAGTCAAATGAAGCTAATCGAGGCTGAGGCGCTGTGCATGCCAAGAACTGAACCAAAACTAAACCAGGACTAACCTACAACTGATTCCAGGACTGAAGAGGAGGACTAAACCAGGACTGAACTAGGACTAAAACAGCAGTAAACCAGAACTAAACAAGGACTAAACCAGAACTGAAACAGGACTCACTGTCGGGACGAGCTTGGAGGTGACCGCAGGAGAAAGGACCGGCTCAGCTCCGCACCTCATGAAGGTAAACGTGGTAGTAGCCCGATCGCACTTAAAGTCCTGGTTTCAGCAACTATTTTCAGGTACCCGATCTGGTGCAAGATTCCGCTACAGCGCATAACTTCTACCTTCTTCAGCATGTCCAGAAGTCCAACTTTTTGTGTGATGGTTTGCATCTTCCTCTGCCTTTTGGGTGCGAGCGCAGGAGCCTTTATCAGTGCAGAACGTTTCATCGACATTGTGGGTTTTGTCAGGGAGAAAACTCGCAAATATACAGCACTTCAGAATCACACTGCTAGAGATCCAACATTTATCTAAATTTGGCTGAACGCACTCTGTACTGTGCAGGAGACAGGAGTCCCTTAGCCAATCAGGACACAGCGAGATAAACGCAATACGTGCTCATACACTGTAAAAAAAAAAAAAAAAAAAAGGCATGCAAAATTGCACAAAAAAAAAATCTGTGAAACAGTGAGACCGTGAAAGGTGAATCGCAATATAGCGAAGGACGACAGTAAACTTAATTTATGTAGTACATGCTATAATGGAATTCAATTTCAACGCGCTTCATTAAATAAGTGAACTTATTCCACTCCCAATTTTAAGTCATAATAAATGAAAATAATTGAGCTGCCTTAACAGAAACTAAGAGTCATATTAACTGTAAATATTTGAGTTGAGTTAAATATGCACTTTTAATTCAGCTGTTATCAAAACTTTTAATGTTCTGGAAGATTGTGACTTTTAACTTCATCAGCTTAAAATAATTGAGGTAATCGATTGCCTAAATATTTTTTAGTTCAGGTAACTTGTTTTGGTTTACAGTGTATACTGCCCTACAAAGGCAGAACGTTGTAAAATCATGTTTGGTCAAAAATGAGTTCATGTGATTTTGTTTGTATTTGAGATCTCCTTTATCACGTAAATAAATATCGGGAAAAATATTGAGCTCAAAATTTACCTTTGACCCTTATTTGTCACTTCCTGTACTCTGTCTTTGCATCATGAGCCAAAAATAAGGAGTCGTGTAAAGACAAAAGGCAGAAACAGTGTATGTTTTGTTTGTGATTTAGTTCATAAATATATTTTATTGTAAAATTCAACCTCTCACCTCCTTCTTTTTGTTGTGGCCTTGGCACAGGGTCTTAACACATTCAATAAATACACCTTTGTTTTCAATGATACTTAAATGATCTTTAATGTGAAAGTATTTTGTGTATTTATTCATACTGTACACACTATACTGCAAAGTAACTTGTCTTTCAAACTGTTTAACTGTGTAAGTGTCGCCGCACAATCCTGATCAGCACTAAATAGGAAATCCAAAGCTCTTCTATATCATTTTAAACAAACACAATGATGACTCGATCTTGGTGAGGTTTTCTTATAATGGATTTTTGCTTTGCACAACTCCTTATTTCTGGCACATGATACAAAAGGCAGAGAACAGGAACTGACAAATAAGGGTCAAAGGTCAATTTTGAGCTCAATATTTTTCGAAAACAAATATTTCTTCATTATAGCAACTAGTTGTCAAATTTTGGGAGCCCTGCCTGTTATTAGCCTGATTTATCAGCCTTTTTCACTTCGTGGCTGGTTTCACTAACCTCGCAGCATTAGGATTCGTTCCCTCGACAGGAGGCAGGTACTATTTTTTTTTAACCAATCACTGTTATTTGGTCATGACGTATGTAATGCGCCGCTAACAGGACTAACTGGTATATTAAGCTTTTCCCAAATCTCATAGGAAGAAGGACAATAACGTCTTTCCATTGATAAAATTCACCAAACATTCTCTTTGTTCCAGCTTTAAATCCTCGAACTCAGGAATTGTTCTCAGTTGCCAACACTGAATGTATCACTCTTCAATGATTGGCTGGTGCCCGAACTTACTTCTGGGGTTTTTGCGAACTGTCTAGTGTATTCTGATTCCTGCCCTAGTTGCTGGAGAGAAATGAAATTGAGCGGAGGCACTAGGTGGTGCCAGTCTGACCGGCCTATTATACTTTTGTCTGGACAAAACAAACTTTGAAGTCACTTTTCTCACACTCTGGCAAGTTAGGCTCTTTTGCCTTTTTTTTGTAGGGCAGTAGTTTAGGGCAGATTGACAACTCCAGGGCTGAAATTATCCAAATGATTCTAGTGAAGGTGAAAACACAGTGGAACTCTTCCTTTACTATCACATGACATCACAAGGTAGAACAGAGTGTTTTCAGTTTGAGAGAAGAACTCAGTCTAAATATGCAGGATTTGTGCGTTAAACATGTGTGAATGAAACAACACAAAACTCCAGGTCTGTTTGTGACGAGGAAACAACATTAGAACATAAATCAGAAAATAGTGTCATATAGGCCCTTTAAATGTCCTGATCGATCTTGACCTTGGTGCAAAATTGCGGCCATGATTTTGTCAGTCTGCCCCAGGTCATTTCTGGCTTCTAAACTTCCCAGTATCACAGTATTAGTATATCTTGAGACATTTCTTTTTATTTTCAATTTTTTAGCTTTCAAAATAACCAAACCATAGAACAGTTTTAAGTAATTTCCACCACACACAAAACCATATTATTCAGAGAAATGTTTTGGCCTGTTTTGCCTGGAAAAAAGAACATTGAATTTGCAGTTGAGACCTTGGATACACTCAGACTCATTTAACTTCAAACTAAAGACACTGCAGGTACTTTTGAAAGATTCTTGATTTGACTATGGGGCCGTTTTTATTTTATTTACTTTTTTTTCATTGACTCCATGTGTCTGAGGTCAGTGTGCGTTCCTGTGTAAAATGATCCTCAGCCTTGATCCCTGACTTCACAAGCCAAGTGTGAACTCACCACAGATGAAGGTTTTTGTTATCTTTAGTAAGTTAGTTTGATTCTCTAATTTTTATTTAAAGGTGCATTGTGTAACCTTTCTGTTGGAGAGTCCATCACCTGCTTGTTTCTATGGAGATGTCATTGCTCTGCCTGGAATGTTCCACAATATGACATTAAACAGCTCTACCTTACATTTATTCAATATATACTGTATATCATTCCCAAATTTCAGACTTGCGCAGTCGCACAATGCAAACAGGGAAGGATCCTCCGAAAAAGTGAATCATCAAACCGCCATGTTTGACATGTTTGTTTTCCCAGTGGGATGAGTCTATTGTCAAAGCTGATCTTTTCAAGTCTTTTGAACCATATCGCTTTTGTTTCTGGTTCTGATATTGTCATATTTTAGTTTTGGGATTCGGACGTCGTTATCGTGTGGTTGTTGGATGTTATAACAGCGGAAAATGGGCATCGGAAGTTGGTGAACTCCATAACTGTGAAAGGGAATCAGATCTGGGTAACTGCAAACCTCCGTTCAAATTGTTTCTTGTCATGGTGTCAGTTTTCATTGAATTAATTTACTGTTCTTGACCCAGTTTTATTTTGTATTTCTCTAGCCGAGTGTGTTTTGACTTCCTGTTGTATTAACTGTTTGCCCCGCCCTAATGTGCCTCACCTGTGTCTCATTCATGTGTGTGCATATATACCCTGTGTTCTCCTTTGCCCTTTGTTGGTTGATTGTCATTATGTCTCATGTTTGTTTTGAATTTTGTGTTTGTTCATTAAACAACTTTGGAAATGCAGTTTTGCATTTTGGGTCCTACTTCTGCTCCAGATGTGACAGTTTCTCTTCCCAACAGAATTGAAAAATAGTGAAAGGCGAAGGTGATGGGCAGTATTGATACACAGGATGGACAAAAAAGGAAACCTTTGACTGTTGAAGAAATCATCCTGAGTTTGCAGTGAACATTTTGTATGTGGAGCACCATCAAAGTAAAATCCCGTTTGTTAAGTGAGAGGTGCAGAAGACAAACAGGCTGAGCTGCACTTTCTTGTTTGACTGACTTTACAGCAACATCACGTCTTGGTCGCTTTGCAGTGGAAGGTGTTTCTTGGAGAACAGCTGGTGCCTTTCACTTTGGCTTTGACTTTTCGTAACCAAGATTGTGCGAGGGATCGGGATTTTGCTTTGTTGGCGCTGCACATACAAAATGTTCACTGCAAACTCAGGATGATTTCTTAGGCAGTCAAAGGTTTCCTTTTTGGTCCTTCCTGTGGATCAATCCTGCCCATCGTCTTCACCTTTCACTATTTTTCAATTCCGTTGCAAAGGGAAACAGTTTGAACAGAGGTTTGCAGTCACACTGATCTGATTCCCTTTTGCATTTATGGAGTTGGCAAACTTCCAAATCCTGTTTTCCGCTGTTATAACATCCAACAACCACACAGTTACGATGTCCGAATCCCAAAACTAAAATATGACAATATCAGAACCAGAAACAAAAGTGATATGGTTCAAAAGACTTGAAAAGACTGGCTTTGACAATAGACACATCCCACTGGGAAATCAAACATGGCGGTTTGATGCTCACTTTTTTGGAGGATCTTTCCCAGTATGCATTGCATGATGACCGGAAGTCCGAAATTCGGGATGCATGTATTACAGGTGGTTTTATATCTTAAATCCACCTGAACTTACCTAGAAAACACACATTCTGACTGTGAGCGGGGTCGCCTCTCCACAAATCTGACCTGTAACTTGGTTTAGTTTGGTCTCCATGAAGATAGAAAGATTTAATACCACACTGTGAAACATTCCAGACAAAGCAAGAACATCTCCATGGTTAAAAAGCATTTGACAGACCGTCCACCAGAAAAATTACACAATGCACCTTTAAAGATTCTTGCTTTGACTATGGGGCCAATTTAGCTTTATTTTATTTTTATTTTTTATTGATTCCATGTGTCTGAGGTCATGTGGATTCCTGTGTAAAAGTGATCCTCAGCTCTGATCCCTGACTTCACAAGCCAAGCGTGAAGTCATTACAGAAATATGCATGTTTTTGTTATCGTTAAAGATGCTTTTGTGGCGCATGTATCTAAAGTTTATCCCACACGCCGCGACAGGCTCAGACACGGGATATAACACTGTGGACGCGTAACTTGGGACTAATGCACATATATACGGTGAGCATACGCGTACCGGCACTTACGTCAAAGTTGCTGCGGTCCGTAAACATGCACCGATTGCTTCTACGTGTAAATCTTTCCAGTTAAAACACGATAAACAGAAAGTTGATCCAAGGACACACACGTACGGCTCCTACAGGTGCACTGTGTAACTTTTCCAGTGGAGGCTCATCAAATACACCATGGAGATGTTATTGCTTTGTCTAGAATGTTTCACAGTGTGGCATTAAACTTTTGTAGAAGAATGTGCTGTTTGGCTTTTATGAAAATAATTTATAACACAAATTCATCTTATTTGATAAATCTTTTGCTCTTGAGGTCTAAATTCCACATTCACTGTAGTCATTTTTCAGACAAGAAGCCGCTTCACTGCTTTGTACAATCGTTTAAAACTGTACAGTTCTTTCAGTTTAACTGTTTGAAGATAAAAAGGCACAAAAAACTACAGAGATCTGCAGAGCATTAAATGTACTCACATGAACTGTAGGCTCGCTGATGTAGAGTCTGTATAACCCCGAGCAGTAGAATGCTGTATATCCTCACGAGGTTCACAGCAGCAGTTACAGGGACAGGGGCCACAATATTCCAGTGTAAGTCACTAGGAGCCAGGGTCAGCAGGACCTGGAAGAGCTGCACGTTCACTTTCTATTTGGAACTAGTACGGTAGGTGTATCCATTTATATATAATATAGTCTAAGGTTAAAATATGCTATCTATATAATATCTATATATAATTTCAATCTGCATGGTCATCTCCCTTGTTCTACCTGTTTTAGTTTGACAAACGTTACGTAGTCCCACGATATTACATTGATGCTAACAAAATAGCCTACTTCTTATTCTAGTGAGTTGTCTTCACTGCTTCTACACGATAACAAAATGGTGATTACACCTTACACCCCAGTCATTACGACCACTGATGTTTAGTAGTCGCCTGTTCACATTATTGCCGACTCAGAAAGCAACTGCGTGCTGTAATGTCTGCTGTTCTCAACTGTTACTACTGTTCAATAAAGTTCTATTCGGTACATGCTCTGCATGCAGTTTCAAAGGTGTTCACTAGATGGCACCATACACAAGCGAAACTTAAGAATTATAAAGCCAGGTGAATTATACATTTAAACATTTTTAAACAACTTTTTGTGCATAACAGAACAAATATATTATCAATTAATAATGTCTTAAACTGTCATAAAGATGAACACCTAAACAAAAGCGACAGCATAAGCTCATTGTTCTACACTGCAGTGAACACGATATAATACAGAAGGGCGGCTCACTCAGAGCCTGCGTCACGTTTGGAGGGCGGAGCCTGTGTTTTCTCAGGACGGGCGGGGGGATGAGTGACAGTCGGCCTTCCTGGTCTGTGACTGTCTCCAACAAATCACTAAGATTTGTTGGAGATTTATTGTGTAATGGATGTTCTGAAACCCAAATTGTGCTTGTATATGTGCAGAAGATACAATGTGAAAAGAGTTGTTTTTGCATGAGATGGGCCCTTTAAGAGTTAAAACCATTAAGCTAATAATCAGTCTTCATCACAATAATCTGCAGATCTAACTATATGAAGATATATTATTATATAGGGATGGAAAGAGACATAATTTGCACAAGACACACCACGAGATTAGGTCCACGAGAAAAATAATAATAAATAAGTAATGCAACCCGTTTCACAATTTTGGCTTCACTATTTGTATTTATTTTATGTAAAGCTTTAATTGTCATTGAACTACTTTTTGAACTACAACTTTTCAAATTGTATAACTCACCAACTCTGAACTCTTTTTTGTCTAAGGTAAAGGTAAGTTCAGAGGGGAAAAAATCTCTCACAAGATCATTTGTGATCATCATGTGTGTACGATCTTGTGGCAATTTTGTCTCGCGAGACTTTGTGGTACAAGATCTTGTCTCATCTCTAATATTGTATATATATTGGCTGTTTGTTGTTATTCGCATTGCATTATCAATATATGACACCAGTCACAGAAACTTAAATATCCAGTGTCTTTTGAATTATTTTTACTGGTCGCTCACTTCCCAGAGAGGCGTGTCCTATTTTTCTGGTCTTAGCCTATGGACAAATCCAAACAACCTCCCCCTGTCTCAATGGGACACACCACATTTATGATGCATACACAGAAATTATTATTTGACAAATAAAATCATAATAACGGTCAGTTCTTTTTTCCATGGGGCCACATGAGAAACAGAAAATATTGTGGAGGTCCTGGCCAAAATGCTTAACTCAATTCTGCATAATATGAATTGTATTTCTTTATAAAAAGCAGTAAATATCACTGTTCTGGCAATCTGGTAAAACTGTTAAGAGTTTATGTTATGATTAAACAATGAAAAAGTGAGGCTGTCTTACAAAAAATGTCATAAAAAACACCTCCAAACTAAAAGCAATGCAGCTTTAGTCCATGCATGAGGCAAAATTATAAAATATGTTTATTTTCTAATTCAAAATTATGTTAAACAGGCCAGTCAGTCAACCAAAGGACCATATAGAACTCTCACCTTCCTGCAATTTTCAGCATATTTATCAACTTTTCTTGGCAAATACTTACTGATTCATGTAAAACTATAATCTATATTTACAAAAGATATCCCACCTAATTAAGGAAAAATGAGAGAATCCTCAGAACCTGTCGTACACACTTTAATCCTCTTAAATCAGGTTATATTCATAGTTCACCTTTAAGTAGGTTTATATTATTTTGAAGCTAATCCTTTCACGAAGAAACAATTTACAAACTCACAAGTCTGAAAAAGAGACATTTATTCAGTAACTACTCAGTGATTACAGCAAATTTGCAATAAGAATATGAATTCATGTGTGATGAAAAAATGCGCGAGTTTCCTATAATAGAGCTGGTGTCATTTAAGTCAGGTTAGCTGTTGATCAAGTTAAGGCAGTGTTTCCCAAACCTTTTTTTTCTGGGGACCCATATTTTTAAAGTCACAAACCTTTGCGACCCTAGTCAATCGACATCATTCATAAATCCTTTCCTTTTTTTTTCTTTTAAACATTCAGTTGAATCAGCATTATTGGAGCAAAATAGTCAATAAAATAATTACAAAAAGATTAGAAATGATACACAACATGTCTTAACATAGATGGATGGGATAGATGGGCTTGTCTACGTTTTTGTAGCGTGTTCCAGTCCGGGGTGCAGGAGGAGAGTGCTACACACTTATGAGGCAACCCCAAAAAAATCTCTTGCGACCCACCTGAGGGTCACAACCCAGTCTTTGGGAAACAATGAGTTAAGGCGTTGAGTAAATATTTAAAAGGCTCATATGATGCTATTTTCAGATCTATGTTCTAATGTTGTTTCCTCATCACAAACAGACCTGGACTTGTGTTTTGTTTCATTCACATATGTTTAACATACAAACCCTCCATATTTAGGCTCTTAGTTCTTTTCTCAAAGCGAAAATACTCCACCTTGTGATGTCATGTGGTATGTCCATACAACTTCTCTTCACTAGAAAAATTTGGATAATTTCACACTTGGAATTGTCTATCTCTGCTGAACAAAAGGTAAAAATAGCTGTAAACTTGAAAACTACCACTTGATGACATCACAAGCTGGAACAGAGCATTTTGAGCTTGCTAAAGGGTTATTCAAACGTGTGAATGAAACAAAACACAACTCCAGATATGTTTTTAAGGAGGTAACAACATTATAACATGGCTTAAAGCTTAAAGTCAATTTTGCATAATATGGGACCTTTAAAAAACAAGATGGCAGTGATCAGGCAAATAGTTCACAGCATTGTTTAAAGAGCCTGTACCTGATGTATTTGAGCAAAATGTGTCTTGACTCAGTACAGATATATGTCAAAATAAGTCTGCTTTTAATATCAGATCATCCAGAAGCAAGCAGTTAGCATGATAGTTGTTGTTGGTGAATAATTAGGATGCTCAGAATGCATAAGGTAAGTGAGGAATAACTTAGGACCACTGCAAACTGTTTCAAATGAGGTCACTTCAGAAAATCCTGATATCTTTTCTTCGGACAGAGTCAAGGCCGTCGTCAATGGTCAGCAGGACCTACGAGAGAAGACAGAAGAAAGTATTTATATTACATAACATATATACAGTATTTTTCGGACTATAAGTAGCATTTTTTTCCATGGTTTGGGTGTTTCCTGTGACTTATACTCCGGTGCGACTTAATTTAAATTTTCACTCTGACAGCAGCGAGAGGCTCTAGGCTTGTGTGTCTGTATCTGCTGCTTCTTTTACTCCTGTGCCACTGTCACTTCACTCTTTACTGCACATGTCTCCTGCAGAAAAAGCCACTGTCCTGTTGCAAGTTAGTGAAATATTTAGCCCAAAATGGTAAGTTTGGAGAGAGCGAGAATCTTGTGAGGGACCGGAGGAAAGAGGGGATGGAGAAGACAGCTTCATGGTAACGGGGCGGGTCCGCGGTGCAACTTTCCTGGAAGTCATTGGATGGATGGACAAAGCGTGGACTCCAATGACAATGAAACCATCCTGTCGAGACTCAGAAAGGCTGGAATAATTCTAACTGGAACTGATGCTGAGTCTGATGACAGCAACACAGAAGAGGAAGCAGCGCTCCGTTTACCTCATGGATCTACGGTTAACCTCCGGAGGTTGCACAGAAGTGACACAGAGGATGAAGAATTCAGTGGGTTTAGTGATTTGGAGTGAGATGGAAACTTTGGTAAACTTATGTTCTGTTGTTTATGCTATAGTTATCTGAATAACTGTTAATATGTTACATTAACATATTAACCCTGTTCAGTCTGTTGTTCTCTATTCTGTTGTTTTTACTATAACTTGTCTTTCATGATGAAATGCCTGGTGCTGGTCTCTGATTTTATAAATTACATTTCTCCAAAAAGTGCGACTTACAGTCCAGTGTGACTTTTTTTTTTTTTTTTCCTCTTCATTTTTTGGCTGGTGCAACTTATACTCCGGAGCGACTTATAGTCCGAAAAATTTGGTATGTCAAATGTAATGATCTTGGTAAAGAATTTTGCAGATTTTAAATGACAAAACAAAAAAAATGACAATGATAAAATTTTAAGCCTTTTTTGTGTATCATATTTTGTTAGTTCAAAGTTAGCATGTTAACTCAAATTAAATGTGCTAAAAGTTCAGTTCTGTAATGTAATGTGGTGGAGTTTGAAGTAAAGGTGTCTTTCAGTACTAAAACTTTTTAGTAGTACACAAAAAAGTAGAAAACAGGGCTCCACATATATACTGTAACTCCAAGAGGGTCGGCCACCTTCTTGTCTCCATGGAGATGTTATCGCTTTGCCGTTAATGTTCCATGTTGTTTCTTTTTTTTGTACCATTTTAGTCTTTGGACCCAGCATGAAGTCACAATTTGTGTTGGATGTGCATGTCTCTATCTATCGGTAATGTTCCACAATATGTCATTAAACCTATGTACCTCCACAGAGAGTGTTTTGAAACTTCATACCAGAAAAGATCCAAACAGGGCGATGGCGGACAGGAAGTGCCAGACGTCATGAGTGTCAAAGAAAGACAACACCATGCAGTCACTGTTGTGTTCCCGAGACTCTGCTGCAGTTTTCTGAACGGGAAAAAAGAAATGTATTATATGACAGGTTCTGATGATTCTCCATTTTTTACTTCATTTGGTAGAACAAAACCTGTAAATTATAGTTTTAGAAGTCATTTGCAAAGAAAAGTTTAAAAATATGTCCAATTTCAGGACGTAGAGTTCTATTTTAGAGACATAACACCAATTCTACCCAAAAGTTTGGCACAATTTACACACAAGACACATTTTTCTCATACTTTTAAACTTAGCGCATTTATTTTGTTGAAATTTTCTTGCATTTTTATCCATCAAATATTAATTTCTGGGAAAAACTTAATGTAAAATTGAATAAATATAAGGAGATTTCTTGGGAACAGTTAGATAGAATTCCCTAGCGTGATATCATGATTTCCAAACATTAAGTAAACTTTTCAACCTAAGGCTATGTCACCATGTTACGACCCAGCTCGCTTGGGGTAAGGGAAGTAACAAAAATAAAACAAGATGGAAAAATGGAATAAATGAAGTAATGTTTAATTAACAGGAATGTAAAGGTAAATCAACAAAACAGATTAAACTATACAAAACATACTAAGAAACAAAACAACAGACAACGGTTTAGTGCTACAAAACGGGTCACGCAGGCTTACACAAAACAAGTGGTAAAACTAAGGAACACACACAAAACTAAAACACAAGTTCCCCAGATTAAACCACATAAACTAGTGTGACCATATTTGCGTTTGTCAAAACCAGGACACGTACAGGGGCTGGGGGTGGGGCCTCTTCATCGACATTGAGCTACTCTCACCTGGCAAAGCTTTTTAATATTTTTCAGTGTCCTGGTGCTTTGAGGACATCGAAACATATGTGCTGCTTTGTACACTGTGCACATGGCCTCACGCTTGTCTTGACCGGGACGGAAAGCGGGGAATTTCTTGTACAACTCATCGTTAAATATGCATTTGTGCTTCAGCATGTTGCAGGCTGACTGACTGTTTGTGTCTGCTCGCTCCTTCTGAGTGCAGAGAGACACAAGAGACGCTCAGTTTAATGGCCCAATGAAAGATCATGAAAACCCAGACATTTACGTCACTTTATAAAAATAAAAAACCCGGACGGCCAGAACAGGACATGGAAAATGGACATGTCTGGGGAAAAACGGACATTTGGTCACCCTAACATAAATCCACAAACAGAATCGAGTGTTCAAATTAAAAAAGGCACAAAACAGAACTAAACTACAGATCTCCTTAAATAAGGGGGAGGAGGCAGGAGGTGAGGCAGGATTGGTCAGGTGTAGAAGTAATCCACCAATCAGGGACTGGGGCTCCTACAGCAGGATTCCAGGGGAACAATAACGAAATTAAAACACACAAAACTCAAGGAACTGCAGACCTGGGGCCGTAACACACTGTATCAGAAACAATCTGCGTCCAGACAGGTCGTTTCTGTGTCCACAAGCCTCCCCTATCCACACAAGGCGTCTCAGTGCAGCCTGTGCGCTCATTTGAAACCCGCGGAGACTCTACGGCGCATCACAAATACAGACGCTCCCTATGCACGGCTCGTCTGCAACAGCGTGTGCCCTCGTGTACCAGCGTGCATTACAGGGCAGGTTCAACTTCCTAAACATCCTACCTGTCCATCTGCCTCACGTCAGCACGCCGCCCCTCGCCCTGCGTACAGCGAACACAAGCCCCTCCCACAGTGCGGCTGATTAGAAGAGCAAGACCAAACGTGAAGCAAAAACCAGTCTAAATTTGTGTTCCAGTGTTGGCACAAAGCAGGTCTACAGCATAGAGCGGATCTACAGAACAGACCTACTGCCACATTTGGCTGAAGTTTGTCTAACAAAAGTGCACAAATGCATCTGTGTTTGTCACGATGTGCGTTTGGTTTGGTAAACGTGCAGAGGCTGGTAAATATCACTGCAAAACCAGAAAAGAATGCAACTCCAGTTTGGAACTTTAAAAAACAGGTTTAAAAATCTTACCTACTTCCTTCACTTTTTTCACAGTTTTGTGTAAAGTGCCAGAGGAAGTTCTCTTAAAGAAGGGGTTCTCAAACTGTGGGGGAGGGTCCAAAAAAGGGGCACAGAGTGTTTCAGTGCAGTTTGCTTGGCTTTGTATTAGGTAGATCTTTATGACTTGGTCATTTTGTAAGTAGCTCACATGCTGAAAAAGTGTGAGCACCCCTGGTTTATATGAATGAACATATATTCTAGTCCAGGGGTCGGCAACCCGCGGCTCCGGAGCCGCATGCGGCTCTTTAGCACTCCCCTAGTAGCTCCCTGGAGCTTTTTCAAAAAGAGTGAAAATGGAAAAGGAATGATATTTTTGGTTGTTGTTTTAATCTGGTTTCTTTAGGGGTAAAACCCTCGTTCATCTCTGGTCATGGATCTGATCCATCAGCTGTGTGCAAATGCAAACACATGAAAAATGTTTCAGTAGAACAAACAGATGAGCTGAAGCGGGGGTTGGTGTCCGGTGCCTCCACCTGAGAAGCGCTTTCCCCGAAAAAAAACAAAAAAAAAACGTGCGCAGACGGACGCTCAGAACAACATATAACGAACCAAACAGGATTCACGCTTCTGTCCGGATGCTTTGCACCACCTCGGAACCAGCCGCAGTCGAGCGCGGAGGACCGGAGCAGACCGCCCGGACCTGTGGTCCACAGTGCATTCTCGCTTTTCCCACACGGAACCAGCGCACAGATGATGGTACTGAAGCACTCGGACCCAGTCCTTTGCACGCTGGTCTTGCTCGTCCCCGTCTGGAACCAGAACATGGAGGACGAAACCTCCGGACAATCAACACTGGACCCACAGCCCAGTATTGAGGAGCTGCACGCTGACTGCTCCCATGTGTTTAGCGCTGCTGCCTGAGTTCAGAGCTTCTGCTCTGGGTTTGTTTTAGGAGTGCTCCTATGCACGATCAGAAGAAATGCGACTGCTGCTCTGAATGCTTCCATCATCGTCGTCAAAGCAACAGGTAAACTTCGGTCGCACTTTCAGCGCGTCAGCTCCTAAAACTCCGTTTATCTCAGTTTACACGCAAACGTGAAACTGGAGTTTTCCAAAATCTCCACTCTAGCTGGAGTTTTTAGAAAGATTCGTTTTCAGAGGCGAATTAATGTGTAAACGATGTGTAGGTCTACAAACTCGAAATGTCTTCGTTTTTAAAAATACCCGTGTAAGTGTAAACGGGGCCTAAATGACAAAGGAATAAACACTAACCACCTGATTTCAGTGGCTATAGACGGCGCACCGAGTATAAGAGGGTTGCAAAAGGGGTTTGTGTATCATGAATGCTCATTTTGTATTTGTAGCCTACTTAGTCATTTGAATAGTCGGCTTATAAAGCTAATACACTGACAGCCTATGTTGCCTTCATATTAGGCTTATATAAGGCTTTTCATTTTGTGCGGCTCCAGGCAGGTCTGGTTTTTGTTTTTTTGGGCCAATATGGCTCTTTGAGCATTTGGGGTTGCAGACCCCTGTTCTAGTCTCTTAGTGTTTTGGCGATGAATTACTTTGCAGCGCATAGACCTACATCAGCGTATCAGCGTTTTCATTCTCCATTTAGCCATCCATCTTCAGCTTATCCAGAGCTGGGTCGTGGAGGCAGCAGTCTAATCAGGGACTCTCTGACCTCCCTCACCCCAGACACTTCCCCCAGATCCTACCCCTTCTTGGCTCTAATTCTCTTTTAAACATTAAACTTTTGGTCACCATGAGATGAGCATTTCACATAAAATATTGTCTGTATTTGGAAACAACACTCTGTTTCCAGTGAGGCATTTAAGCACTGGAGCTCCCGCTGCTGTCAGGGAATGAACAACGGCAAATAAACATCTGAAGTTCTTATCCCGTGTGACTGCTATACGACCAGAGCCATGCCTTTGTTCTGAACACAATTTTACTGCAGAATGAGTCCTTTGATGGTTTATGGGTTTAAAAATCGCAAGAGTTAATATATGTTTTACCTGTGACGTAACTAAACTGGCAAAATGCAAAGAGAAAATTTTTTGAGGCTCAGAGAAGACGACTTTGGATTAAATAAAGGATTAATAAAGCAAGCGTGAATTAAGCAAAATACAATTCCGGGTATGTTTTTGCTAACAGTATATACAAGAATATAGCATTTATTAAAAGCTCAAAAAGTACAAATTTGCATAATATGTGTTCTTTAAAGGTGCATTGTGTAACTTTTCTGGAGGAGGGTCTGCCATCCCCTGCTTGTTTCTATGGATATGTAATTTCTGCCTGGAATATAACTAACTTTATTTCAATTACAGATAGTTTTACTTCTCAAAAACACTTAGGAAAACCTGCCCACAGATTTGACCTGTAACTTGGTCTGGTTTGGTCTCAGTGAAGATAGAAAGGTTTAATGCCACACTGTGAAACATCCCTGACAAAGTAATAATATCTCAGTGCAGAAAAGCATTTGACAGATCTTCCACCAGAAAAGATACGCAATGCACCTTTTAATACTAAACCTAAAAAAAAAAACAGCATAGTATGTCTTTTTCAAATAAAATGTTGTTTTGCTTTGTGGGTGACAAACTGACCTGCCAGGAGCTGCGATGCTGGCGGAAAAAGTGCAGCGCGAACCCCCAAACGATCCCAGCGAAGACGATACAGAAGATGGCCAGCCGGGTGAACCTCTCTTTATTCCACCACTGAAAATACACAAACAATTCAACTGGTGTTTTGTGGACTCAAGTTTTGCAATGTGGAAATGTTCTGGCCCTCAGGAAAATTTTGGTAACACTTCAGTTTAGGGACCACCTACTAATAACTAACTTATAGTAAAATGCATAATAAGTGTTTAATTACATCATTGTTAGTATTTATAAAGTATTTTTAATGCATTTTTGTCTAAACTCATTGCAGTATTAAACCTCTAACTATTTTCTTTTACAGTGTAAAGACCACTTAGGTCCTCACCTATCTGTTCATTCAGTTGGGTGAAATGCTTATTTGTTAACAGTATCTGTTGTGTCTGGTCCTTTATATGTATGTGGCATTATTATTTAGGCCATATCAGACTGTTTGTTGCGCCCTCTGCGGACGCACGGGGATTTAAGGGGGAGGGACGCGCGCGCGGACACGTGCAAAAGGTGTGACGTCACACACCAACTTGGACGCCTGCCAGGAGCTGTCTGTGCCGTGGAAACACGCTATCGGAATATTATCGCTGCCTGTCTTGTGGATTATTGCCTTTTCCAATCGTGCGGGAATCTCATTTCGCCACGGGAGCTGCTGGGCTGTGCGTCAGGAACTGGAGCGCGGGTGGCGTGAGTAACGCCGCAAACTTTACTGACTCGCGTCACGCTGCCGCGCAGCGGGGGGTGGGGAACTTTGGGAACTCTTTGGGGAAAGTCACTCGGGACGGTTCTGGTGAAGGGTGGCGGACTTCTAACGGACTGCATTTTGTTGTACACTGTGATTTGGGGATTTGGGTTTTGGGTTTGGGTTTTGGGGATTGGGTGCGCTCGAGCGCGGGGTGGTGGTTAAGGGTGTTTGTTAATGTGCCATTCTCGTGTGTGTCTGGCAAAGCCAATAAAAGCCGGATAGGCCAAAAGCACTTTATTTTTTTGCGTGTCTTTGTTTCACCCCGCTGACATGAATGGATCCTCCCGCGTCCTTCATTTTGCGTTGTAGCTCTTCCCTTGTCGAGAACAGGTGAATTGTTACAACAGGATTATAGTAACTTGGGGATGGGATGGTTCACTTAAGTCACTATTCAATTTTTGATTATGGACTCCTGATTTGCGATTCTCTTTGTCCTGGTTTAGTCTTTGTTTAGTCTTGGTTCAGTCTTTGTTCGGTCCTGCTTTAGTCTTGGTTTGATCTTGGTTTGGTCCTGGTTCAGTCCTGCTTTAAGCTTGGTTTGATGTTGGTTCGGTCTTGGTCTGGTCTTGGTTTAGTCATGGTTTGGTTTGGTCCTGATTTGGTCCAGGTTTAGTCTTGGTTTGATGTTGGTTTAGTCTTGGTTTGATGTTGGTTTGGTCTTGGTTTGGTCCTGGTTTGATGTTGGTTTGGTCTTGGTTTGGTCCTGGTTTGATGTTGGTTTGGTCTTGGTCTGGTCTTGGTTTAGTCATGGTTTGGTTTGGTCCTGATTTGGTCCAGGTTTAGTCTTGATTTGATGTTGGTTTAGTCTTGGTTTGATGTTGGTTTAGTCTTGGTTTGGTCCTGGTTTGATGTTGGTTTGGTTTTGGTTTGGTCCTGGTTTGGCCCTGGGTCAGTCCTGGTTTGGTCAAGGTTCAGTCTTGGTTTGATATTGGTCTGGTCTTGGTTTAGTCATGGTTTGGTCCAGGTTTAGTCTTGGTTTGGTCTTAGTTTGGCCTTGATCTGTTCTTGGTTTGATATTGGTCTGGTCTTGGTTTAGTCATGGTTTGGTCCAGGTTTAGTCTTGGTTTGGTCTTAGTTTGGTCTTACTTTGGTCTTGGTCTGCTCTTGGTTTTATCTTGGTTTATTCTTGGTTTATTTATTCTCTCTGATTTTGATAACCTCTTTAAATTAACATTATTTGTTACCATAAAACACAAAATATAACACTGAGTTAAAAATGACTTATAGTAAATAAATACATATACATTTAATAGGTCACCAGTGAACCAGCCATGGATAAATACTGTGTATATGTATGACTTCATTGTTCTGGCTTAATGATTTAGACTCCAATCACTGTCTCACAAGGAGCATGTGGTTTATGATATGCTACTCAGAGGCTATTAGACATAAACATCGCCATCAAATCTGCATTTATTTTGATCATTTCTCTAAGTCTGCTCCTCCTGACTCTGTCATGTCTCAACATCAGCCTTCCTCTCCACTCTCTCTAATAAAAACATGCTCTCCTCTCCTCTTTTTGCCACTAAACATGTTTATAAGATGTAATAACATTCAGTTTTGATTGTTTTAATATTTTGTCTCTTATATATACAGTAAGTGACATTGTAAATGCAAACTTGCTGTTCATATGCTGTTTTCTTTCTTAGAATTCTGTCATTGTTTCATAGGGTTTGGCGTTAAAAGTACTTTTTACTTCTGCCTAAACCCTTTTGGTCATGATCCATGGTGTTGTGGTCTATGTTTTGTTTTGTACTGCTGCAAAATGACAGAAAAAACTACTACTACTACTACTACTACTAGACATTTTTGTTTTAGTACTAGTGTACTAATAAATAAGTGTTTGATAAATACCAACTAATGAAATCTGTGTATTATTCGTTCATTTGTTTTTCAATATAAAACCAAAAAAAAAAAAAAAACGAAAAAACTAGTTTTCTTCATTATTGGTCTCCAAAACCAAAATAAAAAAAACAGATGTTTTTTCAGTTTTCGATTTTTTTGGACCACCTCGGAACCAGCCACGGTTCTTGAGTGTGGAGGACGGAGCAGCCCGTCCAGACCTGTCGTCCACAGTGCATTCTCGCTTTCCCCGCACGGAACCAGCGCACAGACGATGACACGGAACCGCTCGGACTGCTGGTCTCAGTCTCAGTCCTGCTCTGGTCCCGGTCTTGGAGACAAATAATGAAGAAAACATTTGCTTTTTTTGTTTTCTTATTTTTGGTTTTATATTGAATAGTATGAGTATACCTTTATTTGTCAGTTTCTTCACATGTACAAGACAAACAGGTTGCAAAGCGAGAAAACAATGCAGCATAACATGAGCATATGGGGGAAGAGGAATAAAAAAATAGAACAGCCCCCAGACCATGCCCCTTAACTGAGGCATAGTATGAAACCAGTACATACCAGTTACAACCTAGTTAGCGATTAACATGTGGTCCCTAAATTAAAGTATCACCAAAATTTGAATTGAAGCCCCCTGCCATAGATGATAGCATTCAAAATGTCCGTTACCTTCAGGAAGATGTAAAACAGGAGATATATGAGCAGGTTACAGATGGCGATGAACAAAACGTATGAGCTAAAATCAGTTGGTCTCACAATGGCTCCAGTCACAGCTCTGTGAGAACAGTCAGAAAAACAATACACGTTTAGTTTGTCTCATGACTTAAAGCTGCACTGTGTAACTTGTTGGTTGGGAGTCCATCACCTGCTTGTTTCTATGTAACTGCTTTGTCTTTAATGTTCCATAGTGTGACATTAAATAGCACACATTAAACATTAGACACATTCTGACTGTGAGCGGTGTCGCCTCTCCATAGATCTGACATGTAACTTCACCTTTTTAGTCCTGGATTAGTCTTTGTTTAGTCTTGATTTGGTTCTGGTTCGGTCCTGCTTTAGTCTTTGTTTGATGTTGGTTTGGTCTTGGTTTGGTTCTGGCTTAGGCTTGGTTTAGTCTTGGTGTAGTCCAGGTGTAGTCTTTATTCAGTCTTGATGTAGTTTTGATGTAATCTTGGTGTAGTCTTGGTGTAGTCTTAATTTAGTCTTGGTGTAGTCTTGATGTAGTCTTGGTATAGTCTTAGTGTAGTCTTAGTGTAGTTTTGATGTAGCCTTGATGTAGTCTTGAATTAATCTTGGTGTAGTCTTGATAAAGTCTTGGAATGGTCTTGGTGTAGTTTTGATGTATTCTTGGTTTAGTCTTGATGTAGTCCTGGTTTAGTCTTGATGTAGTCCTGGTTTAGTCTTGGTGTAGTCCTGGTTTAGTCTTGGTGTAGTCCCGGTTTAGTCTCGGTGTAGTCCCGGTTTAGTCTTGGTTTACTCTTGGTGTAGTCCTGATTTAGTCTTGGTGTAGTCCTGGTTTAGTCTTGGTGTAGTCTTGGTGTAGTCCTGGTTTAGTCTTGGTGTAGTCCTGGTGTAGTCTGGTTTAGTCTTGGTGTAGTCCTGATTTAGTCTTGGTGTAGTCTGGTTTAGTCTGGTGTAGTCCTGATTTAGTCTTGGTGTAGTCCTGGTTTAGTCTTGGTGTAGTCCTGATTTAGTCTTGGTGTAGTCCTGATTTAGTCTTGGTGTAGTCCTGGTTTAGTCTTGGTGTAGTCCTGATTTAGTCTTGGTGTAGTCCTGATTTAGTCTTGGTGTAGTCCCGGTTTAGTCTCGGTGTAGTCCCGGTTTAGTCTCGGTGTAGTCCCGGTTTAGTCTCGGTGTAGTCCCGGTTTAGTCTCGGTGTAGTCCTGGTGTAGTCCTGGTTTAGTCTTGGTGTAGTCCTGGTTTAGTCTTGGTGTAGTCCTGATTTAGTCTTGGTGTAGTCCTGGTTTAGTCTTGGTTAGTCTGGTGTAGTCCCGGTTTAGTCTTGGTGTAGTCCCGGTTTAGTCTTGGTAGTCCCGGTTTAGTCTCGGTGTAGTCCCGGTTTAGTCTCGGTGTAGTCCGGTAGTCCGGTTTAGTCCCGGTTTAGTCTGTGTAGTCCTGGTTTAGTCTTGGTGTAGTCCTGGTTTAGTCTTGGTGTAGTCTGGTTTAGTCTGGTGTAGTCCTGGTTTTAGTCTTGGTGTAGTCCTGGTGTAGTCTGGTTTAGTCCTGGTGTAGTCCTGGTTTAGTCTTGGTGTAGTCCTGGTTTAGTCTTGGTGTAGTCCTGGTTTAGTCCTGGTGTAGTCCTGGTTTAGTCTTGGTGTAGTCCTGGTGTAGTCCTGGTTTAGTCTTGGTGTAGTCCTGGTTTAGTCTTGGTGTAGTCCTGGTTTAGTCTGGTGTAGTCCTGGTTTAGTCTTGGTGTAGTCCTGGTTTAGTCTTGGTGTAGTCCTGGTTTAGTCTTGGTGTAGTCCTGGTTAGTAGTCCTGGTGTAGTCCTGGTGTAGTCCTGGTTTAGTAGTCTGGTGTAGTCCTGGTTAGTCTTGATGTAGTCCCGGTTTAGTCTCTGTGTAGTCCTGGTTTAGTCTTGGTGTAGTCCTGGTGTAGTCCTGATTTAGTCTTGGTGTAGTCCCGGTTTAGTCTTGGTGTAGTCTTGGTGTAGTCCTGGTTTAGTCTTGGTGTAGTCCTGGTTTAGTCTTGGTGTAGTCCTGGTTTAGTCTTGGTGTAGTCCTGGTTTAGTCTTGGTTTAGTCTTGGTGTAGTCCTGGTTTAGTCTTGGTGTAGTCCTGGTTTAGTCTTGGTGTAGTCTTGGTGTAGTCTGTTTAGTCTTGGTGTAGTCCTGGTTTAGTCTTGGTGTAGTCCTGGTTTAGTCTTGGTGTAGTCTTGGTGTAGTCCTGGTTTAGTCTTGGTGTAGTCTTGTGTAGTCTTGGTTTAGTCTTGGTGTAGTCCTGGTTTAGTCTTGGTGTAGTCCTGATTTAGTCTTGGTGTAGTCCTGGTTTAGTCTTGGTGTAGTCTTGGTGTAGTCCTGGTTTAGTCTTGGTGTAGTCTTGGTGTAGTCCTGGTTTAGTCTTGGTGTAGTCCTGGTTTAGTCTTGGTGTAGTCTTGGTGTAGTCCTGATTTAGTCTTGGTGTAGTCTTGGTGTAGTCCTGGTTTAGTCTTGGTGTAGTCCTGGTTTAGTAGTCTTGGTGTAGTCTGGTTTAGTCTTGGTGTAGTCTTTTAGTCTTGGTGTAGTCTGGTTAGTCTTAGTCTTGGTGTAGTCTTGGTGTAGTCCTGGTTTAGTCTTGGTGTAGTCTGGTGTAGTCCTGGTTTAGTCTTGGTGTAGTCTGGTTTAGTCTTGGTGTAGTCCTGGTTTAGTCTTGGTGTAGTCCTGGTGTAGTCCTGGTTTAGTCTTGGTGTAGTCCTGGTAGTCCTGTGTTAGTCTGGTGTAGTCTGGTAGTCTGGTTTAGTCTGGTTTAGTCCTGGTGTAGTCCTGGTTTAGTCCTGGTGTAGTCCTGGTGTAGTCCTGGTTTAGTCTTGGTGTAGTCCTGGTGTAGTCCTGGTTTAGTCCTGGTGTAGTCCTGGTGTAGTCCTGGTTTAATCCTGTGATTAAAGCAGCTCTGTGATTTGAATGCATTTCTTATTGTGTAAAACACTTTCCACTACTTAGTGTATAAATTGAGTTAAACGAATAAACTTGTCTTGCCTTAAAAATGAGGATTATAAAAAGAAATGTACTTACACAATTATGTTGATGATCCCAAACACAAGGAGACCTAAAGCCAGTGGATCCTAGGATAAGGAATCCATTTCATTAAAAGCAATATATGATTATTGTTAAAGGTGCACTATGTAACATTTTGGTTGGGGGTCCGTCACCTGCTTGTTTTTAAGATCAGAGGTGTATTATGCCAATGTGGTGGGCACTATACCTCACAGGTGCACCTCCCCCTCCCTCAAAAGTACTAACTACATCAGCACAGCAAATAAGACAAAAATAACTTACAGCATCCAACTATAAATATGTAGGTAGTTCCTGATGTTCTTACAAAAAAACTATCGATCACTGGAACATTTTTAATCGTGGCTAGACGTCTGGAGTCTCTCATTTTTTAGTTTTTTCTCTTTGCACAACCACTCCACTGATGCCTGTCCATTTTTCATTTCTGCCGTTTTTTTAAAAAATGACACACTTGCGCATACTTGTGGACTGACTCAACTGACAGATTGAGGGAAAGTGGATTAAATGGTCATGTAATCTTGATTTGTTCAGTATTATCATTATTATTGTTGTTGTTGTTGTGATGAAATTAGTGTTAATGACGAGTTATATATGGTCATTTAACATTTTCAAGTGTATAACATATACATAACAAAAAATATATTTAAAGTTTGTGTCATGTGGTGCCACTGGCCCATATGGATAATCCGGCCTTGCTATGGATCTGTCATTTCTCTGTCTGAAATGTTCCACAGTATGACTTTAAACAGCATTATCTTACATTTATTCAGTTACAGGTTATTTAACTCAAAAATATATAGAAAAACAGGCATTCTGACAGTGAGTGGGGCTGCCTCTCCGCAGATCTGACCTGTAACTTTGTTTGGAACGTTTAACAGTATGCTATTAAACCTTTTTATCTTTATGGAGACCAAACCAAACCAAGAAAAAACATTTCCATTTGACGGACCCTCCACCAGAAAAGTTACACAATCCACCTTTAATGGGGAATAAATAGGTTGATTTAAATATTTGAAAAACGTACAAAGAGCTTGCGGTCTTTAAACAGTCTTTTCCAATCTGTGTAAATAGCAATACAGACATTAGTGCACTTTAATATAAATAAAATACAATACTACATAAAAACAACCATGCTATAGGCGAGTTTCATTGTTGACAAAAGCGCGCGTTGCATGGTGGGAATTATTTTGGTCGGCGGCAAGAAACACTAATTCAATGACGGACGGAGTGAGAAAGCACGTAAAGGGTATTGATTTATCCACTCTAACGGCAGAGGACCCAAGACCATTTGACCAGAAATTGGTCATAAGCATCGATGGAGCCAAATCACCCTTTTCAACCCCGACAAAAGGTGGACCAAACCAAATTTCTGGTCAGAATCGCCAACTACCTGGACAAATATTCACTTGGGCGATGTCCACAATGACTTGGTGGAAACTCCTGGGCCATTCACAGCAGAAAAGATGAAAACCTCCAAGAGTCTCGATGTGTTGTTGAACTTGTTGGAGTCCACGGTTTGTTAGGATCTTCTACGTTTGCTCTGCGAATGTTTGAAAGTCGTTTAATTCACCTTTAGCGGTTCTTTTCACTCAGAATATGAAAAAGACATTTTCCTCCTACCGTGCTTCTATTTGTGCATCCGATAATGCAGCAGGAATTTACCATTATCGAGGATAAATACGCGAGGTTACGCACTGTGTTTGACCGCTATCCTGTTTCTTGCCTCCGACCAAAATATTTCCCAGCATGCAACGCGGGCTTTTAATAACAGTGACGTCAGCTGAAACTTGCCTATTGTGACGTTACCTGCCCCATTACGTGTTACTTTACAAAGCTTAAAGGTGCATTGTGTAACTTTTCTGGTGGAGAATCCATCATATGCTTTTCTCTATGGAGATGCTTTTGCTTTTTCTGGAATGTTTTACAGCAGTGGTCCCCAGTGGTTCACGGCATGGTTAAGTCCTGGCTAAATCCTGTTTTAGTCCTGTTTTAGTCCTGCTTTAGTCCTGCTTTAGTCCTGCTTTAGTCCTGCTTTAGTTCTGCTTTAGTCCTGGTTTTCGTTCTGGTTTAGAGGCATGACCCTTGCGGTGTACATGAGGATTGGACGGTCCATGCGGCATGGTTAAGTCCTGGCTAAATCTTGTTTTAGTCCTGTTTTAATCCTGGTTTAGACCTGCTTTAGTCCTGTTTTAGACCTGGTTTAGACCTGGTTTAGACCTGTTTTAGACCTGTTTTAGACCTGTTTTAGACCTGGTTTAGTCCTGGTTTTAGACCCACGGCCAAACCAAACCAGACCAAACCAGACCAGGCCAGATCTGTGGAGAGGCGACCTGGCTCACAGTCAGAACACCTGTTTTTTCTAGGTATTTCTGAGCTATAAAACCACTTGTAATTTAAAAAAAAAAAGTAAGCTAGAGCTGTTTAATGTCATACTGTGGAACATTCCAGGTAGAGCAATGACATCTCCATAGAAACAAGCAGGTGATGGACACCCAAACAAAAAGTTACATAGTGCACATTTAAAGGTCCTATATTACACAAAATCGATTCTTGGAAGCTTAGTGGTGTTACAATGTGGTTACATAATCAGGTGTTGTGTTTAGTTTCATTCATACATGTTTGAGTAATCCTTTTATTAATAGTCTGTCTACATCACCAAAACTCCACCTCGTGATGTCATGAAGAGGTAGTTTTCAAGTTTTCAACTCCTTTTACCTTTAGTTCAGTAGAGATGGGCAATTCCAGGGCTGATATTATCAAAATGTTTCAAGTGAAGGTGTATGGAGTATTAAAACACAGTGGAGCTTTTCCTGTATTACTACATGACATCGCAAGGTGTTTTCCTGTTTGTTCCTTGCGTTAATGTTGCACTTTCAAATAATCCACATGAACCGTTCAGTTTTGGTATATTTAATTTATCCACTGGTTCAATACACTTGAGGCACACAGGGCTACAACACCTGAGCGCACCCAGGCCACACTCACGACAATCGGTGGACGTGGCTGATCTACTTCAAACCTGCAAACTCCTCAGAGAAAAAAAGGTGACAGTGTCCGGTGGGCGGCGGTGAGGGGGAGGGGGGTTGGGTGTAATGCGTTAAAAGTAACGAATTACTGTTATGCATTGCATAAGGGATTACAGGGGGAAAATTATTTAATTTTTTACTCGGTACATATGTGAGTAACACGCGTTACAATGCTTTTTTTAACCTGGATTGAAGTGGTGGGTTTTTCTTCAGACAAATTCGCTAAAATAAAGATATAAGCGATATCAGCAGAGGTGAAACACCGGAGACACACCCATGTAGACCGTCAGGTGACCACGGGCGTAAGGACCAGTGCAGCACTCCACGCTCCATGAGGCTAAACACAGCCGACGCCCGATCGCGCCGCCACCCTGTCTGCAAGGTGCTTCCAAGTTCTAGTCCAAGATTAGTCCTGGTTTAGTCCTGGTTCAGTCTTGGTTCAGCTCTGGTTTAGTCCTGGTTTAGATCTGGTTCAGTTCTGTTTTAGTCCTGGTTTAGTCGTCGGTTCAGTCCAGATTCAGCTCTGGTTTATCCATCCATCCATTTTCTTCCGCTTATCCCAGGGCCGGGTCGCGGGGGCAGCAGTCTAAGCAGGGACTCCCAGACTCCCTTCACCACCGGACACATCCTCCAGTTCCTCCGGGGGGACCCCGAGGTGTTCCCAGGCCAGCTGAGAGACATAGTCCCTCCAGCATGTCCTGGGTCATGCCCGAAACACCTCCCGAGGGAGGCGCCCAGCTCTGGTTGAGTTTTAGTTCAGTCCTGGTTTAGACCTGGTTCAGTCCTCGTTCAGTCCTCTGGGTTCAGTCCTCGGTTCAGTCCTGGTTTAGTCCTGGTTCAGCATGAGATCCGTGCGGCTGGTACCGAGGTGGTGCAAAACATCCAGACAGAAGCGCAAAACCCATTTAGTTGGTTATATGTTGTCCTGAGCGGTCCATCCTTGCACATTTGGCTCTTCCCGGGGAAAGCGCACCTAACACCGCTCCCTGACCTGAATCGGAGTTGCCCCCACTGGTTCAGGACTCTGGTTTGGACCACTGTTCCCTAGTTTGTATAGGTGTATCCCCAAGCTTAACGACAAACTGAGATGACAGAGTACCATATAATTTAACATTTAACAGCAAGATTGTATCAAAATATATTATGTAGATCGGATACATTAAGTCACTTCCCCTTCAGAACACACAATCAGCATGCATCCCGCTATTGAAACTACTGCACATTGAATGAGATTTGTCAAGTTGCTGTGCACAATTTTATATCATATTTTTATATATTTATGGAGAATTGTCGTGTGGGGGCATGGGTGACACTGGTAACTGTTAGAATAGGGCCCAGGATAGCTCGCTAGATTACTCAAACATGCATGGATGACAACTAAAAATGCTTCAGGCATGTTTTTGATGAGGGAACAATGTTATAACATGGTAGAAAGCTCTAAAAAATCTATTTTGCATAATCACAGCTCTTTAAAGTTTTGATGATTTTGAGCATGACACAAATATGAAGTGTAGATTTTTTACCTTCCCATGAGACAAAGAGCAGTGCAGTCAGAGGAACCGACAAAATGTGAATGATTGTGAAAAAAATCCAAAACCATAAGCTGCCGTTTCCCTTAACCTGTAAATGTGCAAAGCAGTACAATTAGAATGAGTCTGTACAGTGTACCTCATGTACTACTGTTGTAACCGAGGTTATGCACATGACATTACAACCTATCAATATTTCCCTTGGGATGTGATGCTAACTGCTTGCACTGCTCTATCTGGAGCTCTGTCACTCAAATTAGACTTTATTCTGATTTTAATTTTAATCTGACCAGACTAACTAGCTAACTAACTAAGCTAACTAGAAGTGTAGACCCGGTGACCCGGTGGTCTCTCGGGAAGAGAAAAGATGACTGGGGCCGCTCCTGAAAGTTTTAATACTTTTTTTTTTATCAGTTTAAAAAAATTTTCTTGAATTTTCAGACAATCCTAAAACTTTTTTGTCTGCGTTTACTATGAGTGCAATCAACACAGTGCCCCCATTTGTATAGAATATTTGCCTATAGAATGTTGTGATGCCATGTGAAAGCTGCAGCTGTGTACTGACCCCGAGCACAGACAGGTAGACGACCACCCCGAGGCAGCCGCACGCACTGTGGGCTCGGGTGTTGATGTTTGGGTGTCTGTTCTGGTACAGTTTAAACATGCAGAGCCCAGAGATGATGTACATGAAGGACGTGTCTGCAAACACAAGGAGAGATCAGCTGAACAATACAACTAAAGCATGTGGAGAATTCAGCATGGTGTGAATCATTTAAAAAATGAACATGAGTGTATGTATCTATACATATATATGTGTATCTATAAATACATATGTTTAGCTATACATATATATGTGTGTCTATACATAAATACGTTTATACATATATATGTGTGTCTATACATAAATATGTTTATACATATATATGTGTGTCTATACATAAATATGTTTATACATATATATGTGTGTTTATACATAAATACGTTTATACATATATGTGTGTTTATACATAAATACGTTTATACATATATGTGTGTCTATACATAAATATGTTTATACATAAATACATTTATACATATATATGTGTGTCTATACATAAATACGTTTATACATATATATGTGTGTTTATACATAAATACATTTATACATATATATGTGTGTCTATACATAAATACGTTTATCTTTACATATATAAGTTACTGCTCCATTCATTCCAACGAGACCATTTCTGGCAGTGTTCCGCCTGCATGGCTGGAGATAGAGCTATGTTCTCGTTGAATTTTTGTACAGAATGTTATGGGGAATATGTGTACCAAATTTCAGGGGTCTATGACAAACACATGTTTTTCATCCCAGTTAACCAAAAACCATGTATTTCTGTGACAAATGCTGAATGTTGCCATGGCAACATGGTTACAAATAGAAATATGTCCTCATTGGCTTTTTGTTTAGTACGGCAGGAAGAATGTCTGTCATATCATTGTGCTCAGCTAAAAAATGTGCAATTCATTGAAAATTCACCATGGCCAAACCCAAAGTCATATTCAAAATGTAACTGAAAATGTTTAATTGCACATGGGAGGAGAAGTGGGCTTTTGTCATTCCCAGGTTTGGTTCAATATGGCCGACGTCCTGTTGGGTATAGGGCGGGGCCATAATATCATTTTTGTCATGTCCTGACATGTTCTATTTTTTGTTCTGTGTTTCAGATTCTTACATTCATTTTTTCAATGGCCCCTTGAAAATCAGAGTCTGAGGTGGCACTACTGAGTCGTCTTTCATTATTTTTTGAGGGGACATTTGCTCAAGATTAGAGATAATTATGACATACTATTGTAGCTCTGGAGACAGACTGATGGAAGCGAAGCTGCCAATCTGTGTCAACCACCAAGTCTCTTGCCTAGGAACACACGTGGGAATCGGTCCTCTGACCTTCTGTGTGGGGGATCACTGCTCTAACCACTGAGCCACTGTCGCTCAGTGTCATTCTGAGACTTTGGACAGTACAATATTAAGGTATTTCTGTTAAAAGAAATGTAATGCGTGTTTGTTCTTAGAGCCCTGCACAGAGGAGCAGAGCAGTGAAGTCTTACCAAACTGAAAGTTGTTGGCGTTGGGACAGACGTGGTAACAGGCGCTGAGCAAGCCCTCCGTCATCAGAGCTGTGCCCATGGCGTAGAACAGACCAAAGCTTTTGTGGATACCAAACTCCTGCAGGAAAGATGGAGCTAAGTTAATGGTGCACTATGTAACCTACTATTGACTATGGAACCTTCTGGTTTGTTTGTATTACAAGACAAAATACAATTTTATCTTAGTTAGAATTACAATAATACATTTTCTCTTTCAGTTTATCCACATGGGCCAAGAAAAGGTTTCTTTGATTGACCCCTCCAAAAACACCAAGGAGCTGGAGTCTTCTGAAAAAGCAGCTAAGAAATGAAAGTAACTAACTTTTACTAATGTAATCAAGCATGTGTCAAAAAATGATGTAACAAATGTATGTACAGGATGTACCTGAATCTCTGTTGTCAGAAACACAGGAGGAACGATTGGAGAACTATCAACTGGAAAGGTGTGGTATAACAACCCCCTCACCACATGGATGTAGCTGTGGTGTCATCGTGGTAAAGGTAACATGTAGGGGTTCAATGACAATGGGGATCAATCAGTTGTTAAAAATGCTATTCATTTTTAGATGGCAAAAGAGATGACTGATTGCATCCCTAACACACCGGAGTTTAATTTTACAACAACTAAAGCAATGATGCAAAGAGAGAGAACTGCGATGGCTGTTGAATTCTCACAGGGGTCAGGTAGGCAATATAAAGCAAATAAAAAGGGCTAGCTATACATGTATTTTATTAGATTGTTAGTTTTTCATTTGTTATTCCAAAAATGTATTTTATTTTGTCTCAAATAAAGTGATATGAGCACATTTGACATGATAAAAATATGTCTACCCAGATACACGTTCAATTTTAAACAAAATATGAAACATATAGCCTAATACAAAATAACTTTTTATTTTTTTATCTAGGTCAAGTTAGGCCCTCTACTGACCAGACGTCACTGATGGCAATGCTCCTAATTTATCTGCTTGCCCCCTGCCCCCAGGAAATGTTGATGACATCAGCTGCAAAGTACCAATATCCCTTTAAAATGAGAAAATCATACTTTTGACAGTAAAAGTGAAGCTTCAGATGTGTTCTTACCAAAGCGTTGGTATCGTTGTGGGCCAGAGCTCGCTTGTGCTTCAAATGTTTGATGAACACAGTAATGAGGAAGACCAAACCCAACAGCACATAGCCCACATTACTCAGGATATTGTTGAAAGAGCTGAGAAGTGAAAATATGCACTCATTACTGCTTGTCACACATTTTCAGGGCTGTAGTTAGTCGACTAAAAAGGAGGCGTGGCAAAAGTATCTGACCCAAACTGCACTCACAAGGCAACACCTGAGTTCACCAGCCATGAAAACACCTTTATTTTATTAAAATAATGTTAGTCACGTGTACATTGTGAGGTCTTCCGTACACTACAATACTAATATATACTCTCTAAAATAGAACTCTCTACTCTCTACTAATTTTCAACAGATTTTTCACCTTTTCTTCACAAATTGCTTCTTGATTGGTGTAAAACTATAATCTGTTTTTACAAATGGTTTTACCCCGCCAAATTAAAGGGGCACTGCGTAACATTTCTAGTGGAGAGTCCGCCACGTGCTTGTCACCATGAAGAGGTCATTGCTTTGCCAAGAATGTTCCATGGTATGACTTTACACATATACATTTAACATTTATTCATTACTGGTGTTTCTATTGCTCAAAAATACAATCATTCCTTCAGTGAATAGTGACGACTCTCCACAGATCTCCCTCTCCCTCATGATAGATGGGTTTAATCTGGATGTAAGCAGGTGGCGGACCCTTCACCAAAATGTTCCGCAGTGCACCTTTACGTCAAAATGAGAACCATAAAGTAGTGCTGTTTTTCAAAAGCTGGTACAGTTTCCTTTGACGTTCCTCACCTCAGACCTCCCACTGAATGAGCGCACAGGAAGTTGTAGTAGCAGATGTCTTGGTTTCCTGTCACATCAGCAATCTAAAATAACAAGTTACACTGCTGAAAACATTAAAGGAACACTTTGAAAACACATCAGATCTCAGTGTGGAAAAACTTATGCAGGATCTCTATACGAATCTGGACAGGGCAATGTTTTAGGAACTAGAGATGCGCGGAGGAGCTATTTTTTCATCTGCAACCGCGACACAAAACTCATCCGTTTATATATATATATTTTAATTTGAGTAGTTAAACCGCAGCCCGCCCGAATTCAATTAAAATATCATTTTTCGTCACGTCATGGACGTGATGTTTAGCCATGGGCACCGCGGCTGTAACCGCAATCCACACATCTCTATTAGGAACAAAAGGATGCAACCGTTTTTAATGGAAATGAACGACAGGAGCAGTAGAGTGGCAACAATGTCAATATTTGTATAGATATCCAACATATTTTTTCACATTGAGATCTGATGTGTTTTCAAAGTGTTACTTAAATAGTTAATGACAGGATCATTCTGTACATTGTAGGGTTGTCAAATGTACCAAAAATCTGACGCAAATCAATACTAAAACTACTATCAGAACTAGATACTGATTTGAGCAGGTCATCATACTCAAAAAGACACTCACAAGACAGAAATGAACCTTTGCTGAATAGCTTTATGGTCCATTCAGACCGCAGCGTCAAAAATGCCCTAGATGCCTCTATTTGGACGCCTGTGCATTGGAGTTTAGACTTGGACGCCGTGGACAAAAGGGAGAAAAATACTTCGCACATCCATTTTTTCCCGGAATGATGGTAGACCAGACTGAGAGAGACTTTAGTGTTTTTATTACATAAAAACTCAGTGTGGCGATCGGCTACTTCAGCCATGGTCTAGTCCTGGTCTAGTCCTGGTCTAGTCCTGGTCTAGTCCTGGTCCGGTCCTGGTCCGGTCCTGGTCCAGTCCTGTTCTAGTCCTGGTCTAGTCCTGGTTCGGTCCTAGTGTAGTCCTGGTGATCGGCTCGGTGATTGTGGCATATATATTTATACTAATGTTTGTGACTCCCTCTCAGCATTTTCAACTTCTGACGCCGATAGACGTCAGATTCGCTCTGCGCTGATGCCTGAAGACACACCCAAAAAAACGCAGGACTCCCTAGACGTGCATCCACATAGACTTGGCATATAAACTGGACGCCTTGACGCTCCGGTCTGAACGGGCCTTTAGAATGATCTTGAGCTGTATCAGAACACATAGACTACAATACACCTATAGACCACTATGGAACCTTCTGGACCTCTGAAGGATTACATAGATATAAGACCACGTGGGAATAGAAAAGAAAGTTCTATTATTAATACTGAAAATTACATTCAGTTGTCGAAAGAAAGTGTTTTTTATTATCATTGTGATATCAGAATCCATATTGAGGATGAAGTCTATTCCTTAATACTGAAATAACGTTTGAAATGTTTGTATTGTGACAGTACATTGTGATGAATTTGTCAAAAATAAGATTTAAAAATCATTACCGTATGATAAATTAAGACCAGCTGAATCACAGGCAAAGCATAGAAGGCAGCTATAGTGGCAATGTTCCTAAAACACAAAGAATATGTTTGTCATTGCACTTGAATGCTTTTCACATCATTGAAAATAGTTTTACGTCTCTGGTCAGACTCTTACCAAAGATAAACAGCATCATCTTTCAGAACCTCCTGATCATTCTGAGCCGCATCAGACTCTCTCTACAAAGAAAATACAAACGATAAATCCTCACACACAAAAAGTCATGCATATTAATAATAAAGTTATCTATAACAATAATAATAATAATGAATGCAATAAATAAGGTTTTTGCAGAAACCAAAGGTGTAGTGCTCAAACGAATTGCCGCTGACAGAGGTACTTCAGCCTATTTTAGCGTCAATACAGACTATTGTGTTTGTGGAAATATGCAGAGAGAAGAGCTTTGTGCATTTGTGGACAGGGAAGACACCTGTGCTTTTCTCTCAGTTGGCTGTAGGGCCAAACTAAAGTTGGTTGTTATGACACCGGGTGGATCCAACATATCAGAGAGGACACAGGAGTCAAAAGTCTGGTTTCATTTTCTTTAAAAACCCTAAAACCCCTCCTGTGCCCAAAAACAGAGAAACAACAGAAAGACCTGGTGAGCCGGCCAAAGAGAACAAAAGGATGTGGCCCTGGTGCACAGCCAGAGCGCAAAGGCAGCGGGCGAGGCGTGTGCGCTACGAGAATGAGCAAGAGCTCACACCCACAGAACCCACAGAAGAATAGACGCCAGCATCTAACAGTTGTGATAATGTGTAGAACTCAGGTCTGAGTGCTACAAGTTAGTTATGATTTGCAATGCGAATTTCGATAGTTTTTTTTTTTTTTTTGTCTTGAGTGTGACATAAATCAATGAAAAAGTATAGACTAAAAGTACCAAATGTTCTCTTCAACTTCTTACCATAGGCTCCATGTTCTCAGGCTCAGGCTCAGGCTCAGGCTCAGGCTCAGGCTCAGGCTCAGGCTGGGGGCTCCTCTGAAAAGAGAAACAAAAAAATAACTTACAGTTGTAACATTAGAACACCCTATTTTTTCATTCATTGCTCACTGCAGCTACAGCTGTTTATTTTAAACCGACTATCCTGACACCTTACACGAGTGCACTGAATGATTTCAGAGTTTTATCATATAAATTGTTGGTTCATACATATGTTTCTTCATGCTCAGTCTCTCTTCTTCTTTCATCTTGTTCTGTAAAAAAAATAAAGATCAGCAAGTAAACTAAACAAGGAAATGGTTATAAAGTGCCTAGAATATTCCACAGTATGACATTTCACTGGGGTTAAAGTGTGTCTGCATTGTGATGGACTTTCTGTTATTGTCAGAGGAAGTCTGTTTGTCAGAGGAAATCTGTTCTAATCCCTTTGACTGATAATGTTTAAAGTGCACATGTCAGCATGTGTGCTAAATACTTATCATACTTTAATGCCACACAGTGGAACCTTACAGGTGAAACAATCACACAGAGACAAGCAGGTGACAGACCCTTCACCAGAAAAGTTACAGTGCATGTGCCAGTGGCAAAAAAAAAACTGTTGTTGTGTCCTTAGGCAAGACACTTCACCCACATTGCCTAGTATGAAAGAGGTGTGAGCGTGAGTGATGGTGGTGGTCGTAGGGGCCGATGGCGCAGATTGGCAGCCTCGCTTCCGTCAGTCTGCCCCAGGGCAGCTGTGGCTACAATAGTAGTTTACCACCGCTGAGTGTGGAGTGACTGAATAATGAACTGTAAAGCACTTTGGGGATCTTGAAAGGTGCTATATAAATGCAATCAATCAATCAATCTATTTTGACCTTGTTTGTACAAAATCTAAGGCAAGAGTCTAAGGATCTAAGGGTCTAATTATTATTTTTATAATTATTTAAGGTCTCAATTTCCAGCTGCATCCAATGAGTTTTTTAGTTTAGTAGTTTAGTCACTTCATGTGTTTCTGTATGTGATAAATGAGCACAAAAAATGGTAAAACGTACTGCTTGTAGGACAGACCAGAAAGGCCAGAGTTATGCTGACAAAAACCAGAATGCTGCCCATCAGAAGTGGAAATACATCTGTGAAAGAGACAAACATACACTCATGTCAATACTATAAATAAAAACGGCAGGTACTGTATGTCAGTGGAGGAATGTTACCATGGTAAAGGGCCAATATTACGTCATTTTCTGTTCTAATGTTGTTTCCTCATCACAAACAGTCCTGGAGTTGTGTTTTGTTTGACAAGCAGATCAGTGGCTTCAAGATTTTATCATTTTGCAGCTTTTTTTTTCTTTTAAACTTTTTGAATAAGTCATACACGCTGTTATTTTATCATTTATCATTTGGACGACAGTAGCACACTTTATTACGGCATCTCACAAAACACACTTTACCGAGTACAGTTAGTTCAAAACTCTTTGACACGACTTTAAACAGGAACCAAATGAAGTGGGCACATAACCACATCCTTGCATCTTTGCACTGGTGTCCTGTTCATTTCAGAATTTATTTAGGCCCCATAGTACGTCTCAAACCTCATCCAGATTTACTCCCCTGCATGCACTGAAACAAATCAAAGTATCAGAAATGATTTGTGCCCAGACACGTCGTTTCTGTGTCTGCAATCCTTCCCTATCTACACAGCTGTGAGCACATTTGTTTACGTTTTACAGAAATGAAACTTAAAACCCCATGGCTAATTTGCATAAACTAAGCGCTCAAAAAACAGCTCCTGTTGTGCACTGATGCGGTTCAGCTTCTGTCAGAGTTAAAAAGGACACGACTCAGTGGAATATAAGTGTTCTTTCTGTGTCAGAGGGGTGTTCTGCTAATGGTGAGTCTGTTCTGTGCCAGTAGTTCTAGCTATGCTGTTTCCCGTTTGTCTATTGGAGCTGGCGGCACCAAATAGTTCCATCTCTGGAGCCATTTTTCATCGGATTAGTGTGGACAAACACTGTGTCCACAACGAAAATTACTCAAATGCGTACTAGTGTGGATAGGGCCTAAGACAAGACTTAAAGGGCCCATCTCATGCAAAATCAACTTTTCAGAGCTTTCTACCTTCTAAGAGTGATGTGTGGGCCTTATATATGTCGCTGAAGTGGTTTTTAGATTGATTTAGCTTTTTTTTTTTGGTATTTTTGCCACGCTCCCACGTGACAACGAATTAAAGCTGCTACAACAATGACGTGGCAGATACACCTATGACGCATCTGACGTAGCAGAAAGTGCTTCTAACCTGCCCCCCCTCCCCCGCTCCACCACCTCTCCTGCATCTGCACTGTGCAGGACTGCTGTTCTGCGTTATTTATCTTTATTTTTTGCTTCAGACACGCTTTTTGTAACCATGTCCTCATGGAGAATGTGCATATTTGGCTGCGATGGCAAGTAGAAATTATTTGGCACAGCAACGGAAGAAGCAAGGTGTTAGTTAATCTATTAGCATTTATTAATACTTCAACAATCAGTAATGTTCAGCTGATGCTGACGCGGTGTTTGAGCTTCGTGCTCCTCCAAGTCCTCGTCCGATTCCGGGTCCAACACATGCGGCTGAATGCGCTGTTTCTCCATGACAAATAAAAGTTTATTCCTACCACTATCAGGATGCACGTTTGTCTCCCCCTCCATCCTGCTTTCTCAGGACGGGCGGGGGGATGAGCCTTTCATAGTTCCTGGTCTGTGACGCCTCCAAGAAATCAGTAACATTTCATAACTATTGTGTTGTGATGTTCCAAAACCCAAATTGTGCTTGTTTATGTGCAGAAGATACAAAGTGAAAAGAGTTATGTTGCATGAGATGGGCCCTTTAAAACCGGGGGGACAGGGCCTTCTCTGTGACCGGCCCCAAACTCTGGAAAGCTCTGCCCAACAACGTCCCAACAACCACCCACAGTGGAAAATTTTAAGTCTCACCTTAAGACCCATTTTTATTCTCTGGACTTTAACACTGCGTGAGTTGTGTGGTCCTCTGTCTTTTTTGTTTATTTTTTAATGTATTGGTTTTATTTATTTATTGTTATTCTATGGTTTTACTCTTATTTTATTTTACTGGTTTAAGACTATTTAAGACATTTTATGATTATTGCCGTTATTATGTATTTGTGCAGCACTTTGGAAACTTTGGTTTGTGAAATGTGCTGAAGAAATACAGTGGATTGGATATGAAGGTTGGGTTCTTCTTCTCTCAGAAAACACTCTGTTCCACCTTGTGATGTCATATGGTAATAGAAGAAATGTTCCACTGTGTTTTCAAACTCCATACACTTTCGGTAGAATCATTTGAATAATTTCAACCTTGTAATTGCCAACTGAACAAAAGGTAAAAGATAGTTGTGAACTTGAAAACTACAACTACGTGACATCACAAGGTGGAAGAGTATTTTGAGGTTTGGAGATGCAGACAGACTAAGACCAGGACCACTCGAATGTGTGAATAAAACAAAACACAACTCCAGGTCTGTTTTTGAGGAGGTAACAACATTCTAACATGACTAAAAGCTCAGAAGAGTCAATTTTCTGTAATATAGGACCTTACCTGACCTGACAAACACAGCCAGATAAGCTTTTAGATTGTCTGAAAACTCAAGGAAAATACAAAATGGATTTGCTAGCATGCTTGTGATTGTAATGTTAAATTAGTTCTTTATGGTGAGGTTGTGTTAAAATAAAGCTCAGTGACAGAGGTTCAGATGCAGAATCATGTTATTAACATTAATGCCATTCATAATCACCTACAGATAATAAACCACAGGCTACAGCATATGAACCAGGACTAAAACAGGACTAAACAAGGTCTAAACCAGGATTAAACAAGATCTAAACCAGGACTGAACCAGAACTAAAACAGAACTAAACCAGGACTGAACCAGGACTAAAACAGGACTGAACCAGGACTAAATCAGGACTGAACCAGGACAAAAACAGAACGAAACCAGGTCTAAACCAGGACTAAACCAGAACTGAACCACACTAAACCAGGTCTAAACCAGGACTAAACCAGAACTGAAGCAGGACTGAACCAAGTCTAAACCAGGACTAAACCTGGACTAAACCAGGTCTAAACCAGGATTAAACCAGGACTTAAACAGGACTAAACCAGGACTGAACCAACACTAAACCAGGTCAAAACCAGGACTACACCAGGACTCAATCAGGTCTAAACCAGGACTGAACCAGGTCTAAACCAGGACTAATCTTGGACTTGAGAGCGAGAGAGAGAACCCCGAGCCCGTGGAGCAGGGTGTCCGCAAAGCGCGATCAGGCGACGGCTGCACTTATCCCCATAGTGCGCAGTGCTCTGTGCCGGTCCTTTGTCCTGCGGTCACCAGACGGTCTACGTGGGTGCCCGGGCCCGTCCCAACACTTAGTCTTGGTTCAGTTCAGTTTAGTCCTGTTTTAGTCCTGGTTCAGTCCTGGTTTAGACCTGGTTCAGTCCTGGTCCCTCATGTTGCACTATAGAACAGTAGTGCAGATTTCATGAGCCTATGCAGGTTGATTTGACTATTGCCAGTAGTTCCAGTTTGACATTTAAGTTGTAGCTATTTTATATTTCTTTATATCCCACTGCACCCTTGGTCCAAAGTTATTTCTCACCTACCTTATGGATTCCACACATCCAAATTATTCACCGCAATGAGTTCAGAACTGATTTTCATAATTTACAGAGGCCATCACAGTAATGCTCGCAAGAATGAGGTCAAATTATGTTTGCAGTGTGCTGTCCTCATCTAATAAGAAAGCATTTTTATTGTAAGATAATCAGTAGGTACACTGTTAGCATGCCAGTTTTGTTCTCAGCTTTACCATCACTGCAAAACTCCGGTCTCTGAAAGCTGTGAAAAGTGCTCATAAACTCACCACGGTGAGTAATTAGGATGCTTGGATCATCAGGTAAATGAGGAAAAAAAACTTTGGACAAACTGCAAACTGTTAAAAATGAACTCGTTATGTTTTTCACGTTCTTAAGACAAGTACAGCACCTTTAGATGTTGCTTTAAATGTCACAGAAGGAGACACTACAACTTCCAGGCTCTTGGTTTGTTCTGTAGTGTCTCTAAATGTGTCTGTCATGGAGGAGTTTGGAAGACCTCCACAGGCTTCGTCCTCAGGGTTGACCACCACCACCACATAGAAACTGTCATTGTGGAAGTCCGCACGCTGGAACAACACACATCACATTTTCAAGTCAGACTTGATTTTGGTGTCATCTCATCGTCCCCTTCACCTTCCTCATCCAGTCATATACAGTGTTGTGGAGTAACAGATTACATGTACCAGAGTTACGTAATCAGAGTACAAATTATTAACTGTATTCAGTTACAGTTACTGTTTCAGTGAGTGGTAATTGGATTACAGTTACTTTGTTGAAATAAATGGATTACATGGCGGTATTTTCCTGTTTTCACATTTTGGACTATATCCCATTTTTTAAATTATTTTATTTCAGTAATTTCACCCATTGCTGGAAATCCAAACAGAACGTGCGCAACGTACACGTCTTGTTAACGCTGGTGGTGTCAGTTACACAGTGGATGAGGTTGTTAATAAAATGATTCTACATCATTTTGAGTTAAATTTTTTTTTAAATAAACAGTATGACACCTAACAGTAGGGTGGACATTTCTCTATCAATAATATTTTTAATCTGGTTAAGGAAAGACTGGGCTTTTTATTGTCTTTTAGTGGACAAAAGATCTTATGTTAAGATCCTAGTCTTTGCTTCTCTATAGCAAACAAATGTCTGTTCATGGAGACTTGGGCTCAACAGCCAGTTTGAAGAGAACAAACATGAATTTTCAGGATGTAGTTGGTATATTCATGCAGTTGTAAAAAGCATGACAATATCAAGTAATCCAAAGTATTCAGATTACGTTACTCACTTTAAGTAATTTAATGGATTACATTACAAACTACATTTTGGGGTGTGTAATCTGTAATCTGTAGGGGAATACATTTTAAAAGTAACCTTCCCAACACTGCACATATAGAAAAGCAACTTGAGATAAATGTAAGCCCACGGTTGAAATGAACGCAGCTTGACAACAAAAATGCTCAAAACAAGCAACAGTTTATGGACTCAAAAACAGCACAGGAGAACTCTGGAACTTGACCTATGACAATCTGGGTAAAATTGCTGGGAAAAGACAAATTTACATAATATGTGACGTTTAATGATATAGAAAGACAGGCAGCATGGAACAGTGTGGACTTCTAGAACTGGGTCACCACTGCATTTCACATTTGACTAATTAAATGTTTAAAATGTTCCAGTATTATATTGTACATCACCTTTGCCCAAGTAAGACTCAATATGAAAGCAAATGATTTGTACAGTGACTTTTCGTACCTTAACTGTGATGGCGCCCAATGTGGTAATAGTCTGATACATCCCAAGGAAGTCCACATTACTGTCAAGGTCATACACAGGGCACTGGAAATAAAACACAAAGATTTAAGCATTTTAAACATGCTTTTGGTCACCTGGGGAATAGTTTTCACAATTTCTAACTTAGAATAATGTCGACATTTGGAAAAAACACTTGACTGCAGAACTCTGGCCTAAGAATGAGTTCACTGAGGCAGGGGCTGTGACATCGGTCCATACAGGGAGCACTGGGGCTGTGACATCGGTCCATACGGGGAGCACTGGGGCTGTGACATCGGTCCATACGGGGAGCACTGGGGCTGTGACATCGGTCCATACGGGGAGCACTGGGGCTGTGACATCGGTCCATACGGGGAGCACTGGGGCTGTGACATCGGTCCATATGGGGAGCAGTGGGGCTGGGACAGACTGAGCCTCACTGATAGTCTTTGTTCTTACGAGTGCTCCTCACTGTTCATAGGGTTTGTTCTTCCAGAAGAACATTTTTTGAATGCCAGAAATGTTCGTAAGAAGGCCATAATTACACACTTCATGAATGAGGCCCAATATTTTAACACAGTTAAAAGCTCAAAAAAGTCAAATTTTTTTCTCAATTACTAAACTTATGTTTATGTTTTCTTGTACTTGTGGCCACAAAAGCTTGTCAAAGCATGAACTTGTCAGATTTCAAAACCTAAGCAGCAATAGGCAGTTAGCGATTTAAAAAAATGGCCTGTCCATTCCCTCTTGTGGTGTTAAGATGTTGACACAGTGTAAAATGAGCATTTTTCAACGGTGTCAAAAGAGGGCTGATAAAGGCTTTACCTGTATGTCTTGAATGGACAGGACGGCACAGGGAAACTTGGTTTGAGAGGTGACTTTGACAGTAACACGGTCCACTCCCTCAGGATAATCATACTTGAAAAACTGGAAAACCAGAAAATAGAACGAAAAATTAGATCTCTGTATGAATCTAAAAACAAAAACTGACATGATTGTGACATTTTTGAAGTTATGTAATTTCCCAAATTCTTGACCAAGAAATGACAGGGTACACTTTTGCACCTGGATGGATAAACAGGACACCTGCTTTACAGGAGTGAGAGGAACTTTCATTGTTTACCTGAGGCTGAGTAGGAGACGCTCTGAAGTTGAACTTCTTGTCTGTCCTGATGAATAAAACAAATCTGTAATAACATTGTCACTGCGTGTGTGTGTGTGTGCATGCCTGCCTGTGTGTGTGTGTGTAATGTTTTTACAGTCAGAATCATGACTTTTATTCATCACAAAGTGGGAACTATTCTTGGTACACACACATTGTTGAACAGAAGAAGAAATAAGTGCAAGTATCAGCAGTGATGAAGGCATCACTGTTTAGTTCCTGTGTTATTACAGTCACAACTGAACCTGGGTCAGCAGGGTCTACATATGCATGGACTGACCTCATGTGAAAGAGCAGAATCTCCAGAATTCGCTCCCTGAGCTGCAGAGGCTGCATTAGCACTGACTCATGGCTGGCAGCAGGTGCTGGGGACCAGCAGTGACCAGTCAGATCAGAGTGCATGTAATCCTCATTTATTTTTAATTAAACAAACATTGGACATGGAGGCCATGTTGTTTCTCATTTGGTTTTCCAGTTTCACTGCTAAAATCCAGTTTGTTCAAACCTAACAAAAAAAAACTATACTACCTGAATCCCAGCTCCTGCAGCCAGTCATGAGTCAGTGCTAGTGCAGCCTCTGCATCTCAGGTAGTGAGATCTGGAGGTTTCACATGAGGCACTGGTGATGCAGGCTCCACTGTGATTGTAGAAGCTTTCTCAAAAACAAGAGCCCAGGCTCTTAGTTTCATTCAGTAAAGTACAGATCATAAATAAGGACCTCGTCTTGAATACTATGACAGTAGTTAGTGTAGCAGCATGTTTGATACTCACTCCAGAGTGAAGTTGTCCACATGGCTGACCCTGAGCTGGTACTGTGAGCTGTCACTCCCTGAAGTCCACACATCCACAAACAGAGAGTCCTGCCCTGAGACCTGCAGAGGGTCAGGGGGACACAGCGTCCTCTCCATGGAACGGTACTTGAATATCCTTTCATTTCTGACAGTATAAATAAACAATTAGAACACTTTAAGGGGGGCATATTATGTTAATTAGACTTTTATACACTTTTAAAACAAAAAAAATGGCAAATTTTATTATTTATTTTCCCACTTAAGTTTTTATTAGTCTCAGGTTTATTTCTTTTTAAGCTTTTATTTTTAAACAGTCTGACTTGTATATTTACATTTCAGTTTTTATGTAACTGAAATGATTATGTTAAGAAGTATATTAATAAATATTGGAACAGTGATGTAGTGCTACTTAAATCTGCCTTCCTCACGTTTATTTGATTTTTCATTACCGTAGAAGTCTTTTTTTTTTGTATATTAAAAATATTTCAAAAACTTGATATCACAATACTGTATATACTGAAATCATTTCTGATATTGTTCAACCTTGAGATAGGTCTGTTTTAAAAACTGTCCGGATCAGATGTACTCACGAGTCTCTTATAATCAGAGGCACTTGGAAGGACAGGACAGAGTGTTTCTGACGGAGCACAAACTGAATGGGCCTGTGTGAGAGCGCCTCCACAGCCACTCGGACTGCCCGCGTCTGTGAACACAACATCCACAAGAGCAGTTTATCTTATAATTCAGTGTTTCTCCTCACTTCGCCCGCATATACACCACCCGCCTCACCCGCAAATACACCACCCGCCTCACCCGCAAATACACCACCCGCCTCACCCGCAATACACCACCCGCCTCACCCGCATATACACCACCCGCCTCACCCGCAAATACACCACCCGCCTCACCCGCATATACACCACCCGCCTCACCCGCAAATACACCACCCGCCTCACCCGCAAATACACCACCCGCCTCACCCGCAAATAACACCACCCGCCTCACCCGCATATACACCACCCGCCTCACCCGCATATACACCACCGCCTCACCCGCAAATACACACCCGCCTCACCCGCACCACCCGCCTCACCCGCATATACACCACCCGCCTCACCCGCATATACACCACCCGCCTCACCCGCAATACACCACCCGCCTCACCCGCATATACACCACCCGCATATACACCACCCGCCTCACCCGCATATACACCACCCGCCTCACCCGCATATACACCACCCGCCTCACCCGCATATACACCACCCGCCTCACCCGCATATACACCACCCGCCTCACCCGCATATACACCACCCGCCTCACCCGCATATACACCACCCGCCTCACTTGCCATTGTCAGTGATGCAAGTCAGACAATCTTTTCAGCCTCCTTCGGGAGGAAGTACATGAGCCTCCATTCTCGCACCACCAGACTCACTAACAGCTTCATCCACTAGGCTGTTAGGATGCTGAACTCTCTCTCCTCCCTAACCACCAAGTGCCAGGAAGCTACGAATCTGTGTCTCCCCAAAGAAGAACACTTGGACTTTTCCATTTATTTTTATTTATTTATACGGTTGAGAGTGAGAAACACAATTTTGATTCTTTGAAGTTTTGAACTTGATACACTTCTCCATTTAAAACAAAAATGTCTTTTAGCACCATAAACAGCAGCCTGAATATACACAGATAAAAAATAAAAAAAATTACATGTCGGAATAGTGATACCAAAAACTGTTACAACTAGGGCCCGACCGATATGGATTTTGTTGTGGCCGATATGAAACCAATAAAATGGGAGTTGGAGCTGCCGATAGCCGATATAATCACCGATATATTTAGTGACTGTCAGCTTCTCCTGGAGGCAGCCTAAACAGAGGATCTTAAGAAAGAGACTTGGAGAGTTAGAAAAATTCTCAGACATGTCTCTTTATTAGTTCAGGCAGATTCAGGTCTCAAGATTCAAGTTGATTCAGCATGATTTTGCCTTTTATACCAGCATAACTGTTGAGTTAACATCTTCATGGAAACATACACAGCAGTTTTGTCCCAACACGTGTCCCATAACAGACTGGTATATGCATATACATTCACAGTCCATATGACATCATATCCCAACCCCATTGACACTCCAAAGTCCAAAAACATACACAGCATGTCAAGGAACACAGAGATTCAGTACAGGGCGTATTAACATATGAATGAAACTTTAAAAACACAGGGTAGAAGCCCACATGATGTAAAAATTCACTGTAAATCTTGAATAGTTTAAAAAAAACTTAGGTTTGGCTCTAGTGGATTTTAAATTGGGTTTATTTAAGCAACATTTATTGTTATTCTGCCTCTTTACATCATATTTACAGACAGTAGATTGGCCTAATGGCATTTTTGCATCACATTCTAGCTACTAGTGATGGGTATTCCAGTTCTTTTTAGAGAACCGGCTCTTTTGGCTCAGCTCACTAAAAGCAGCTGGCTAAACCAGAACTGAACCAGAACTAAACCAGGACTGAGTGTCAGGACTCAGTTTCTATCTCTCTCCGTCTCTCGAGCTCAAGATTAGTCCTGGTTTATTTATTTTATGCTGAACTACAGTCAAACATGCACGTTTTTCTATAATAATTAATAATATGCGCAAATGTCATAATTCACACGTCTATTCACAGCTCATTTGCATATCAGTGCAGGTCCAGTAACAAAGATACGGCCAATATAGTCACTTTACTATAGGCCAATAGAAAACAGCCTGTTTATGTGCTGGAGCTACAGCAGCTAACCCATAACAAATGACCAAAACTAGCATCAAAGTCGACATATTTCCAACACTCACCGCTCACACAGGCTCCTCCTCACATCACAAGTCTGCACTAATAAATGTCCTTTTAATCCAGACTCAAACCAATTGTCCGTAAAAAGAAAATAACGTGCACGTGCACGTCTGCGGGTGTAAACAAGAACACGTGAGTGACCTGGCGTGAGTGACCTGACGTAAGTGACCTGACATGAGTGACCTGACGTAAGTGACCTGACGTGAGTGACCTGACGTGAGTGACCTGACAGACAAATGACTCCGCAGAAAAATACTGATGCGGAGACACATATTAGGACATTTATCTGTCTGCAAATTGGATTAAATAAACATAATGTAGAAAGTCTAAACTTTATAATGAGGTATAACATGACCACGTGAAATATCGGCCAATATCAGCAAACATATCGGCTGATATCTGATGTCTCCAGGTGCCCATATCGGCCAACCGATATATCGGTCGGGCTCTAGTTACGGCCACCGACAGCAGCCTGAATATGTACAGGTTAAAAAAATGACATGTTGGAATAGCGATTACAAAAATTGTCAGAAAACTGGCACGTTTAAATAGAAGCATATCATAATGGAGGGATGTTGGAATAGGCGGCAGACCCCCTTTTTAAAAGCCAGAAAAGCACCATAAGGACAATTTTGCATAATCTCTGCACATCTAAGTAGCATTCCTGTCTTCTAAGAATTTGCACTGTTGTATAATATATTTTTAAAAGTCTTGTATCTTACCTCAGTGTTGGAGACTATGCAGTTGAAAGCATAGATGGTCTGATTTTTACTTGTAACAGTGTCTTTGTACATCACATTATACTCTGCCTCTCTCTGGAGCACACTTTTCCCTGACTGTCCATAGCCACAATCAAACTGAACCATACTCATCCAGACCAGGAGGGTAAATCCACACACAGACCTGACACCAGGACTCATTGGAACACCTTGATGTAGAGATTCCTCACAGTTCTGGCTACATAAACGTCTCTAACCCAAACCTTATTCAGACTGCTGTGAGAAACGAAAGTCCACCCCACTTGACTCTTTCCACTTGCTCACGTAACTCTTACGCATGAAACAGGAAGTGTGTTTTGGAGTTATTTCAGGTCACACACAGGCTCAACAGAAATATATATTTTTTTATTGTGTTAAAGTGATATTCAGGAACTTTCTTTTCAAAATGAGGAGATTGTGCTGCACTCTGGCCTCAAACTCCACTTTGCCTTTAGTATAAGTCTGATGTTCATCTGTCAATATTGCATCTAGCCAAGAAAGGCTTCAAGGGAAATTCTATTCACCATGGATCTATCTAATAAGAACTGGAGTTTAAGACCCTCCCTCTGTCCCACAGCAGATCGACTAGTGGCTGTTCCAGGTACTGCAGCTCCCAGGAGCTCCGGAAAAACAGAGTCCCAGAGAGCAATTGCTATTGAACACAGTGTATTATTCAGGAATTCAAGCTACCTGTGTTTGACTGACAGGTCAGATTTTGTAGGGATGAATGTTTTAGAATGTTTTAAATTGTGAAAGTGCCTTAAACAGGGGTCTCCAACCTCGGGAGCTACCAGTAGCTCTCCACCTCCATCCAAGTAACTAGCCAAGGTATTTCTGAATTACATGCACACATACATAATGAGCTCATTAAGTAAAATTTGATTAATTAAATGCCTTTTACCATTGTACGTGTATCATTTTGATGCCTAACTTTGTGCACTAATAAATGGATAATGGTTTATGTTTTATAGGCATCTAACTGTGTGTGTGTGTGTGTGTGTGTGTGCGTGTGCGTGTGTGTGTGTGTGTGTATGTGTGCGCGTGTGTGTGTGTGTGTGTGTGTGTGTGGAGAGAGAAGTCTGGGAGACCCTGCTCAGACTGATGCCCCCGCGACCCGGCCCCGGATAAGCGGAAGAAAATGGAATGGAATGGCATCTAACTGTACCTCGTCTAAGGCTTGTCGTGACTCTCATATATGCTCAGTTTCTTGTGACCGCTAAAAGTAGTAGCTGTCTGGCATTTTTGATTTTTAAAAGTAGCTCCCCGGAGGAAAAAGGTTGGAGACCCCTGGCCTAAAAGTTAGCTTTGTTAAGGCTTAGCCTAACCCCGCTCTAAGTCCATTCTAGCTCTGCTCTAGCAGCCAGCGCACTGATTGGTCATAACTGCACGCTCTGATGTCACGTGGTGGGCAGGGTAGGTCAGTATTCAGGAAAACTGGCACACTGGCATGAATGTCAGTGAGCACAGGCCATGAAAACAACACGACGTCATGATTCATGTTTCAGATCTTATACTTCACCTCAGGAGTGAGTGGAACGGGGTCACTCACATTTTCACAGATGGCGTTAAGAACCCAGACAACAATAAAGTGGGCTTTGATTTGATTTGTGAGGGGGTCTGTTTTAAGGTGTCTTTAAAGAAGCACAGTACTGTCTTCAACAATAAAGAGGTGCAGGCACAATATCTCCAGGTAACAGTGTTCAAGATGCTACACTGTCATCTGTCACTGGTCCTCCCTGCACAAGCCTTTGAAATATAAGCAACATATCCTTGAGGAGCAATGCCAGTAAGAAATGTTTGCAATGTGATGCTTATAATTGGACCAGGTTTGTTAAAGAAATTACTCCAACTATAACTTTGGGTGAGTAAATGGTGAGGGGAAACAAATATAACATGGTCAATTTTGCATATTAGATCTGCTTTATTTATCTATTACCGTATTTTCCGCACTATAGGGCGCTCTGGATTATAACGCGCACTGTCATAGAACGGTCTAGTTTCAAACTTTTTTCACAAATAAAATCCTCTATCTCGGTAATCAATCGTTGGCAACACTGAATATATGGCTCTTCGCTGATTGGCTGGTGCCCAAACTTGCACTTCTGGGGTTTTTGCGAACCGTCTATTGTATTTTGATTCCTGACCTAGTCGCTGGAAAGAAATTAAATTGAGCAGAGGCAGTACCGTATTTTCCGGGTTATTAGGTGCTCTGCATTATAAGGCGCACTGTCATTGAATGATCTATTTTCAAACTTTTTTCACAAATAAACCTCACCAGACATTAAACGAAACCCACCAGTTGGATGGGTCAGTGAGACTTTGTTTGGGGCGTTCACGGTGACTCTCATCTTTGTTCAGTTGTGGCGTGTAGGGAGGGTGCTGTCTGGGACCGCTGGATTGTTGGCGTGTTCGCAGTGACTCAGTTGTTCAGTTGTGGCTAGAAATGGCACATTGGACTCGCTTTTCCGTTCCTCATCGGTGTGGAGTGATGAGTGTGGCTGTGGGTGTTTTTCGCTGTGCGGTCGCTGTCTGCTCCGTGTGTGTTTGCGTGCACTGCGGGTGGTGCGGCTTTGTAGTTTACTGAAGTCGTGCTGGGACACCTGAGTGGATTCATGTATAGGGCGCTCTGGATTTTGGGGCGCGCAGTCATTTTTTGATGGGGCTGAAGGCTTATGAGCGTGCCCTACGGTGCGGAAAATACGGTAGTTTAGAATGACCAATATGGAGTAAGAAAGCTTTCAAAAATATTCGTGTGTAAAGAATAGAACTCCGTGCGTATTTGGGAAATCCGTGCATATTTGCCTGTAGTTGCAAATAAAATAAATATTTGTAAACTCTCAAATGAGTCCAGTCGTACATAAAATATACTGTGTGTATTTTATCGATCAGAATACGAAATGAAAAGTTACGATGTCAAGAATTACAATTACGAAATGAAAATTTACGATTACGCTTTCATCAGTACGAATACGAATTCACAGACGGGACTTTACTGTCAAAAATACGTCATCACTTCACAGACATTTATCGAGCAGAAGAAACATCGATCGAGATCAAGAGTGCGCATGCTCAAGTTTGTAGCAGAGGGTAAAAACAGAGTAATAGCACAACAAGGAGCTACAACAGCGACCAACAAGTTCGCACTTCTGTTCTATGCGCACAAATATTTTTGAAAGCTTTCTTACTCCATAGACCAACATATGGGTTTGGTCAAGTGGTAACGGAGGGAAACAGGGGCAGATTTTTCACATTCAAATGTCTCTTATTCAGAAACTAGAGGGACTATTGAAATAAGTAAAGTATCAGAATGTAGGAAAGAGTTACACTCCAACAGGGTCAAGTTAAACCTGTGATATTCTTTCAAGTTGTTGACAAAAAATTTAAAAACTCATGTCAGTAATGGAGGGAATGAAATATGCAGCACTTTTTGGGCAATAAATACAAACAGTGATAACTCTTGGTTCTCACTTACATATCCTTAACAAACTGGTTTGAATATTTGCTTCATATAGTTTTCTACCATATGGTACAAGATTAGGTTGAAAAAACCTCTTACTTTTTGAGTCATGAGATTTTTTTATTAAGAAAGGTCATGGTAACGGAGGGAAAAGTAACGGAGGGAAAATTGTGCAAACAAGTAGAAGCTGCAGGATTTTACATCATTTGTCACTTTTTTCTTCTGAATACTTTAATATTACTTCAAAATGAAAGGGAATTATTTCTATAAAATACGTCAGTCCTTCCAAGCAAATTTTTATCATTTTAAATACTTTTTTTTTTTTTTTTTAAATCATGTGCCTTCATCAACAGTTCAAAGATGGAATAACACAAGATATGATGAAATACATCCATTTATTGACATGATTTGCAGGTCTTTGAAATTTGGGAAATAATTTTTGTTCCATGTTTCATACATGGTCTGTTTAAAACGTATGGAACTTTAGAACCAAAAATGGTACAGAAAAAAGTTAAACAGTTTCATAAACTAGAGTACATATGTATCTGTTCAATACATTTTTATATCAGATGCATCAACTTGAATTTTTGGCCTTGCTGTTTACTTCTGCTTGACCGGGCCCATATATTCAAATGCAGTATCGAGATGTCATTGCTCTGCTCGGAATGTTCCGCAGTATGACATTAAACAGCTCTACCATACTTTTTTTCAATTACAGTTGGTTTTATAGCTCAAAAATACAGAGAAAAACACTCCTTCTGACAATGAGCAGGGCTGACTCTCCACAGATCTAACCTGTAACTTGGTCTGGTTTGATTTGCATGGAGATAGCCAGGTTTAATGCCATACTGTGAAACATTCCAGACAATGCAATAAAATCTCCACGGAGAAAAGCATTTGACGGACACAGTTGCAGTCGTCCAAAAATGATCAAAAAGCTCCTTGAAGAAAAACTGTCCAACTTGTGAGGAGAGTGATCGGACCCAGCTGGCAACATCACACACATCACCAATCGCTCAAATTCCTAAAGCTCTCCATTAGAACGAAGAGGTTTATATGGTCCAATACGATTACATGCAGTCTGCCAATGGAGGGCTTTGAAGGCTGATCAAAGCTGGTCTGCATACTGTTGTGTTTACAATGGCGACGACCTGATACGGGAGCTGTTTACACGGACCATGGGAGTAATCTGTTAGTCGCAAACAGTTAGAGCAAAGAGAAGGACAAGGAGCAGACAGGCAGGAGATATGTTTATTTATAGACCGTAAGATGCCTAAAGGTGTAACTTTTCCGCTACAGGAAGTGGAAACTTATTGAAAACATATTGATGACATCACGCTACGGAGAATTCCACCCACAAGTTACGCACAATTTACATACTGATAGGTGCAACTTTTTGGATGGGGGTCTCTCACTTGCTTGTTTCTATGTCACTGCTCTTCTCTTTATTCAATTACAGGTAGTTTGACAGCTCAAAAAAAATTTATAAAAAAAAAAAAAGCATTCTCATGTGAGCGGGGTCGCCTCTTCAGAGATCTGACCTGAAACTTGGTCTGATTTGGTTTCCATGAAGATAGAAAGGTCTAAAGAGGAAGGAAAAAAAAAGAGAGAACACTTCTGGATTCACCAACTTAAGGGCTGTTCACACCAAAGCCTCAAAGCGTTCAGTTTGTGTGTTTTTGCGGAGCGTCTTCGGCGTCAGCGCGGCGTTAATTTGGCGTCGATGCAGCGTGTCTTGAGCATTTTGGCATCAGCGGTCTAGACGCGCGTCCAAGGCGTCAGCGTAACATATACACCACAATCACCGAGCCGATCACGAGGACTACACCAGGACCGGACCAGGACTAAACAAGGACTAGACCGGGACTAGACCGGGACTAGACCGGGACTAGACGGGGACTAGACCGGGACTAAATGGACTAGACCGATGTAAAGGTTTTAAACTACCCCCGGTTTCAAACTACCGGGGGTAAATTTTTGAAGGGGGTAGTTTGAAAATGCTACACCGGGAATAGACCGGGACTAAACCAGGACTAGATCGGGACTAGACCATGATTAGACCGGGACCAGACCGGTATTAGACCAGGACTAGACTGGGACTAGACCGGGACTAAACCAGGACTGATCCAGTGTCATTAGCGGAGTATAAATATATATACGCCCCAGTCGTTATACGTTATAAAAACACTAAACACAGTCTCTATCAGTCTGGTCTGACATTGTTTCGGGGAAAAAACGGGACCGGGCAATGGACGCGCGTCAAGTATTTTTCTCCCGTTCGTCCATGGCGTCAAAGACGCGCATCAGAGGCGTCTAAACTCAAATAGGCAAAGGCGTCTAAATAGAGGTGTCGAGGCGTTTTTTGACACTTTGGTGTGAACGGCCCTTTAGACTCTCGCTCCTCACGGACTGAATGCAGAGTTTGATCTAAGATATTTTTTGCGATATGGTTAAATAAACTATTTCTGTATTTAATAGAATGATAAATAATGGTAAATATCTAAACTTTTTTTTTTTTGTCATAGAATGGACTGAACTCACTGGGTGACCTCACTTTGGGACCTCCCGTTTATTGGAGGGGTATATGAGCACCTGGGCTTGCAACCCTTTTGTGTGCTGTGGTCCAAAGCAAGAAAAATATCGTTATTAAAGTGTTATTTTAAAAATAAAAAAGCTTTTGGACATCGGCCCTCTTAGTGTGCTATGCATTTTTTCGCTTTTGTCTTGCTGCTCATTGTATTTGCACCTCTACAAGAATTCTGGTGTGCGTTTTCTGTTTCTTTTGAGAAAGGTCTAATGCCATACTGTGGAACATTCTAGACAAAGCAATAGCATCTCCACCAAAAAAGTTACACAATGCAGCCAAAATCTTGAATATGATCATCTTAATAATAATAATGCATTGGTTTTATTCAGCGCTTTTCTAGACACCCAGACACCCTGCGCTGGGTCCAGCGTCAAATCCACGCAGACGACGTACCCCCTACGCAGACGACGTACCCCCTGCGCAGACGTACCCCCTACGCAGACGTACCCCCTACGCAGACGTACCCCCTGCGCAGACGACATACCCCCTGCGCAGACGTACCCCCTGCGCAGACGTACCCCCTACGCAGAGCCTCTGCGTCGACCGACGTGCACCTCAGAATTTTCTAACTATGCGCCGAAACGACGCAGACAGCAGGGGAAGCGATGCAGACGATAAGGGCTGTGATTGGTCCTCCTTACTGCCGCTCTACATACATTTCCTGTACTCTGCTTTCCTTTCTTTCAATATACATTGAGAAATAATGTGTTTAATGCTGCTTAGCGCATACGTTTTACAGAAACGAAACTTAAAACCGCATTGGCTAACTTGCCTCAACTAAGTGCTCAAAAAAGTGCTCGCTCCTTGTGCCCTGAAGCAGTTCAGCTTCTGTTGGACTTTAAAAGGACACGACTCAGTGGAATATGAGTGTTCTTTCTGTGACAGGGGGATATTGTACTAATGGTGAGTTTGTTCTGTTGTTGTTTTATCGTGTCGGAGATGGAACTTTTCAGAGATTATACGTCTGCAGATCGTATGCATTGACTGTATATATGAATGGACATATATTCTAGCCCCCTGGCGTTTTGGCAGTGAATTACTTCGCGGTGCATAGACCTCGACGCAGATCCATAAATCAAAAATGACGGCGACAAGGTGACGGCGGCAGTGCGTGTTGAGTCGACACTAGGGGTGGGCGATATCTCGATATTTTAAATATATCGAGATATTTCTGAAACTCGATATGGATTCTGACATATCGCTATAGAAAATGTGACTATTTTAAAGTGGAATTAATTTTTATTCAGAAGTAAATTATTTTTATTTGTGATTAAAGCTCTCATATAAATGTGGCATCTGTTCCATATTGTACTCATTGTATTCTCCTGTGCTGTCTAATGTCTGTATGCTTGTTGTAATGATGTAGTCCATTTTAGACCTGGTTTAGCCCGAGATTAGACCTGGAATAGTCCTGTTATAGACCTGGTTCAGATCTGGTGATTCTCAGAAAGCCAATCTTTTCTTTGGTGTGAAAACCTAGAGAGCCGCTGGTCTAAGCCATGAGAATATATCTGATTTGTGGCCCACAGTAAAAATGTTCTATGTGAAGATTTGAACCAATACTAAAAATGTTTTACGATTCCACGCAACAAATTAGTTTTCAATTTGCGATGTCTGTCCAAATTGTCAACCACAATATATCTTCTTTTAGCTGTTACATGCTCTGTGTCTAGAGTCTGCTTCACATTTGTAATTTTGATAAGTTTTATACAAATGTCCTAACAGTCTTTAGTGCATTTAGTGTCGTTCAGAGCTTTTATTTGACATATTTGACATTGTGTTTGACTCACGACCTGTGTGAGTAATGGTACAGTAAACCAGACTGGTTTACATGTCTGTCCTGACGCTAATAGCACCATCAGAATAAATCACTTCTCTGGAGACAAGTTTCTACACGCATTTGTTTATACTTGTTTGTGCGAAAATAATGATCGAAGTGCATGGTGTGTGAAGAAAATATCGTTCAGTTGTTCAGAAATCAAATCCAGCATTTCAGGTTGGCTTTTTTTTCCAATTAAAAAAGTGTTTAAAGGACACTATTATGCAAAAATGACAAAATCTTTGAGCGTTTAAGCGTCTAACTTAAAGGTGCACTGTGTAACTTAGAGTTTTTTTGTTTCTATGGGTAAGTCATTGCTTTGCCTAGAATGTTCCACAGTATGACTTTAAACAGTTCTACTTTACATTTATTCAGTTACAGGTGTTTTTTGTTTTTTTTTTAGCTCAAAAATACCTAGAAAAACAGGCATTCTGACTGTGAGTGGGGTCGCCTCTCCACAGATCTGACCTGTCACTTGGTCTGGGTTTAATGCCATACTATGAAACATCCAGACAACGCAATAACAGCTTTAATTCATGCTTGTTTGATGAAATGTTTAGTAAATCCGCTCCCTCTGAACACTCAAAAAAAAAAAAAAAAAAAAATGTTTAGAAATTTCCAGGATTGTTACGTCACAGGATAAAGATTTGAAGTGTTGAAAGAAGGAAGAAAAAAAAAATTGGAACCTCACTCAAAATCTCTGAGCTTGTGAGTGGATCTGGAGTTGTGCTTAACTTAAAGCTGCACTCTGTAACTTTTTGGAGGTCTGCCACTTTTGGATAAGTCAATGCTTTGCCTAAAATGTTCCACAGTATGAAATGAAAGAGCTCTTCCTTACTTTTATTCAATTACAGGTGTTTTTTTTAGCTCAAAAATACCTAGAAAAACATTCTGATTGTGAGTGGGGTCGCCTCTCCACAGATCCGACCTGTGACTTGGTCTGGTTTGGTGTTCATTATTAAGATAGAAAGGTTTAATGCCAGTGTTTAGTAAGTCTGCTCACTCTGAAAAAAAAAAAAAAGAAATTTCCAGGATTGTTACATCATAGTATAAAGATTTGAAGTGTTGTTAAATCAAGGGCCGTAAAAGAAGGGAAAAAAAAAAATTGGAACCTCACTCATAATCTTTGAGCTTCTGAGTGGATCTGGCGTTAAACTTAACTTAAAGCTGCACTCTGTAACTTTTTGTTTCTATGGATAAGTCATTGCTTGGCCTAGAATGTTCTGCAGTATGAAATTAAACATGTGGTTTTATAGCTCAAAAATACGTCGAAAAACAGACATTCTGACTGTAAGTGGGGTCGCCTCTCCACAGATCTGACCTGTGACTTGGTCTTGGTCTACATTACTAAGACAGAAAGGTTTAATGCCATACTGTGAAACATCCAGACAATGCAATGAAGTTGAAATTAGTAAGTCAGCTTCCTCTGAACACTCAAAAAAAAAAAGAGAAAAAAAAAACATTTCCAGGATTGTTACATCACAGGATAAAGACCTGAGGTGCTCTTAAGTCAAGGGCCGTAAAAGAAGGAAGGAAAAAAATTTGAACCACACAACCACACCCACACTCTGGCATAAGAAGAACTGAAACCATTCTTATTTTTTCATCACCCCCTTTTAACCTTGATGTATGTACTCCCTTTTTTAATGTCTTTTATTGTTGTATTGTCTCTAATGTCGCAATAAAAAATAAGAATAAAAACTAAATAAATAAAAATCTTGCGTAGTCAACTAAAGATCTGTACAGAAAAGTTGCGCAGTGCGTCAATATGTTTATGTGTTTTTATGTTATGTTTCTGAGCATTTTGTCATCTCAAGTAATGTCCTTCTATATGAGCAAAGGAAAAAAAATACTTTTAAGCCACAGTATGTAACTTTTTAGCCAGAGAATAGACTAATATTAATATTTCTTTCATTTTTACTGTTTTTATTTTACTGAACTAATACAGAAACATGCATTTTGTGGCTTGCATGTCCACAAACCTGACTCTTATTTGGCCTGCTTGTTTCCATGGAAATTTTGTTTCTAGGCTATACTATTAAAACATACACTACCTGTCAAAAGTTTTAGAACACCCACATTTTTTCCCGTTATTTATTGCAATTCAAGTCGTGCAAGTCCAGTGAAGAGCTTGAAATGGCACAAAGGTAAAAACTGAACAGACAAAGATAAGAGATACAAAACATAAGTCCAAGCTCTGCCAAAACGACCTCAAGAAAAAAGAACAAGATGGAGTGTCCAGCACAGTGTCCAGACTTAAACTCCATCGAGCTGGTTTGGAAATAAACTGGACAGAAGAGTGAAGCAACCTACAAGTGCCACACATTTATGGAAACTTCTGCAACAGACTTGGGAAGAACTTTCTGAAGAATATTTGATTTCTATTGTAAAAAGAATGAGTCACGAGTGTGTTCAGCTGTTACATCTGCCAAAGGTGGACACTCTGATCAATCAATAAACAGAAAAAAAATTGAAAATTGTGGCGTTCTAAAACTTTTGACCAGTAGAGTATATCTCCACGTAGAACACAGGTGTCAAACATACGGCCCGGGGGCCAGATCCGGCCCTCCAAGACCTTTAATCTGGCCCTCGGCTGATTTTCTTCTAAAAAATTTAAATTATATTTTCTATTAAAACCTTCTTTTCTGCGGTGTTTATCATAGCAGCGTCTCCAGTGTCTCTGTACGTGGCCCCTCCCACCAGAGCAGCACAAATGAAGACTTGTCTCTTTTCAAACGCTCTTAAAGGACGATTGTTTTGACTGTTGACCGTGACACCCTCATCAGAAAAATGTCCACAATGAGAAAAGTGGACCCGAGTGCAGGAACAAAAATTTACTTATTCCTATTTAAGTTCATGTTAAAACATTGTGTTGAAATTGCATTTATTTTTTTAAGTTTCAGGTTGTTCATAATATTATAATATTTCGTAAAAGAAAGAGTTCATCAATAAAAAAAAGATTTCTGTAATAGATTTGCGTTTCTCTGCACAAATATTTGAACGCATTGTTATTTTTGGGGTATATATGCCATGAGTTTTTTGATCCAGCTCCTTTGGGATCAAAGTAGGTTGGATACGGCCCCCGGACCAAAATGAGTTTGACACCCCTGATGTACAATGTTCCAAAGTATGATTTTAACTTCCTGTTTCCATGGGTTGATGCAGATGAAGTGAAAGTGGTATGCTATATGTTTAAATTTTGGAAATAACTATTGCAAAAATTCACTTCCTTGTAGTCTATAGAAAGTGGAACCAAAAGTCATAGAAACATGCCCCATACTTCCTCATAATTCTAACATGAAACATTTTCTTTATGTTTCAGTTCACAAACATGTCCACAACTTTTCTTTTACTTTCACTGGTAAAGTATGTGGATTATTCTTTTCTTTAAATCAAACACTAACTAACATTATTTTAGATTAGTACATTTCCAAACCATGCATAAAGTTGCACTGTGTAACTTTTCTTGTTGTGCTGAGTACATTACTTTCTTATATATTATTGCTTGTTTGTGTTGTAATACAGAAGTGCTCCACTATTGAATTCTTTGGATGATTTCAGGCCTGGAAGTACAAATCTCTACTGAACTAAAGGTAAAAGGTATCCACTTAATGACATCACAAGGTGGAACAGAGCATGTTGAGCTATGGAGAGGTAGATAGGTAGTACAATAATGCAGGATTTCTCAAACATGTGTGAATGAAACAAAACACAACTCCAGGTATGTTTTTGAGCTGGTATCATGCAGATGACGTGAAAGTTACATTCTGTATGTTTAGAATTTTAGAAATTTTAGAAATGACTATTGCAAAAATTCACTTCCTCATAGTTTATAGTAGTATATAGTGTATAGCAGTGACAAAGTAGAACCAAAAGTCATTGGAAACTTGCACATAATTCTAACATGAAACATTTTTCTTTGTGTTTCAGTTCACAAACATGTCCACAACTTTTCTCTTACTTTCGTTTGTAAAGTATGTGGATTATTCTTTTTTTTAAGTCAAACACTAACTAACATTACTTTAGACAAGTACATTTCCAAACCATGCTTAAAGTTGCACTGTGTAACTTTTCTTGTTGTGGTGAGTACATTACTTTCTTGTTTGTTATTGCTTGTTTGTGTGGTAATACAAGAAGTGCTCCACTGTTGAATCCTTTAGATGATTTCAGGCCTGGAAGTACAAATCTCTACTGAACTAAAGGTAAAAGGTATCTGTAATCTTGAAAATCGTTTGATGACATCACAAGGTGGAACAGAGCATGTTGAGCTATGGAGAGGTAGATAGGTAGTACAATAACGCAGGATTTCTCAAACATGTGTGAATGAAACAAAACACAACTCCAGGTATCCATGTTGCTCCATCTTGCTGGTCGAAACGTGTTGGCATCCCTTCATGCAATAAAGGACTTTTAATATATTCAGTTGGAGTGCCTCGGGTTTGTACCTTGTCCATTTTTACATTTTCCAGTCAGGGTAACTTTCTGTTTAAAGACAAGTCCAGGTATGTCTTTGAGGAGGTATCATGCAGATGATGTGAAAGTTACATACATTAGAAATGACTATTGCAAAAAATTCCCTTCCTGAGAGTCTATAGAGAGTAGTGACAAAGTGGAACCAAAAGGCATTGAAACTTGCACCATACTTACACATAATTCTGATATGAAACATTTTTCTTTGTAATCCAGTGACGTTCATTTGGTCTTCCGATAATTTATGTTATTAGGTTCTTTTTTCAGACCAAGAGTTTGTTTTCATACCTGACAGTTTGGACGGCTCACTAGCGTCTTCCTCAGAGTTATGTGATGTTGCTGTGACGCGTCGCTCAGCTGATTTAAACAGGTTTTGGGGCTGTCTTCCAACCGGTGGAGGCAGGACGACAGCGCCATCTGAAGTCCCACTTCCTCAGGACAGTATCCCAGGTGTGTGAAAAGAAAAGAAAAGCGTGTAAAGAAGTCCCCTCGTCCTGGTTTACAGTCCCATGGGCACGTTTCTGTATTTCAGCTGCGTCTTTAATCCAGTGACGGTGTTTATTTTCCTCCGTCCCAATGATGTTTGCTCCATTCCAGTCCAGAATGTGGTCCTCTCTTTTACATTTAAGTTGTTCCTGTTCTGCTTTGTGTTTTGTTGCTCATGTGCACACCTGCGCTGTTTCCTTCTCACATTCTGTTCTGTGTTCTTTCTTTCGTGTACTAAACGCCCTCCCTGTTTACCCCATGTATGTTTTATTGCAGGATCTGATTCTATTTTATCTTTTGGGTGGACGAGTAATTGCCTGACTTTTCTGTACGGTTTCGCCCTCTGCACTTTTTCTGTTATGCCCCTGCTGTACGGTAATGTTACCATGCCTGTGCTCTTTTTTTCATTTTATTTTTGTTTTTTCTGGCTCTGTTTTTCTTTCTCTCTAGCCTGCTGTTTTCCTTTGTTTACTGAACATTTTGGATACTGGCATTGCTTCATTTTTCTTTGTGTTTCAGATCACAAACATGTCCACAACTTTTCTTTTACTTTCACTTTTAAAGTATGTGGATTATTCTTTTCTTTAAATCAAACACTAACTAACATTATTTTAGATTAGTACATTTCCAAACCATGCTTAAAGCTGCACTGTGTAACTTTTCTTGTTGTGCTGAGTACATTACTTTCTTGTGTGTTATTGCTTGTTTGTGTGGTAATACAGGAAGTGCTCCACTGTTAGATCCTTTAGATGATTTCAGGCCTTGAATTACAAATCTCTACTGAACTAAAAGTAAAAGGTATCTGTAATCTTGAAAATCATTTGATGACATCACAAGGTGGAACAGAGCATGTTGAGCTATGGAGAGGTAGATAGGTAGTACAATAATGCAGGATTTCTCGAACGTGTGTGAATGAAACAAAACACAACTCCAGATATATTTTTGAGGAAGTATCATGCAGATGATGGGAAAGTTACATACTCTATTTTTAGAAATTTTAAAAATGACTATTGCAAAAATTCAGTTCCTTGTTATTTTTAGAGAGTAATGAGAAAGTGAACCAAAATTAATTGAAACTTGCAACATACTTCCACACAATTCTGATACGAAACATTTTTCTGTGTGTTTCAGTTCAAAAACATGTCCACGACTTTTCTTTTACTTTTACTTTTTGTGGATTATTCTTTTCTTTAAATCAAACACTAACTACAAAACATGATAACAGTCAAAACTATTATACATCTTTTTTTGTCTATGAATGCGTGTCTCTTTGTGAAGGCCCAGAGCGTGGCATTGACACATTTGCTGGTTCAATTCCCGTAGTGTAAGTCACGCTTGCAGCCTTCACCAAACAGTGGAGTATGACGCCCGCTGGAGCCGTGCCCACATTCACATGGATCTATATACAGTTTATAGACAGTACGTAAACGTTATGCACAGAACGCCATTCAACCATCACAAAGGGCCTTCAAACCCACCGCTACAATAACCAAACATGAGAGCAGGTTTAAGAGCACACAGGCACGTATGGAGGTCACACACACGGGGCAAGAGGGGAGAAACTGAGTCCAGGCAGCTGCACACTACAGGAGAATTTGCCCCATTTTGGCTGCAATTTGCTTCTCCCCCAGTTCGCGGAGGCGTGACCCGACTTTTTGTCTTCGTGTGCGATTTTGAAGCCGCTGCGCTTCTCATGTCACTGTGATTCTAAACTGCTCTGTCAGATCGTAGCCACCAAACATCAGCAACGCTACAGTAAAAGCCATTAAAACAGAGCTCAGGAACTAACGAAAATAACGAGAAGACTTTATTACTCACCTTTCGTAAAAATGTACATTTAAACTGCAGCATCTCATTTATATCACCCATAGAAATTGTCCTCTGCGAATTATGAGACACAGTCTAGAAAAACAAAGCTATTAATCCAGTCTGAAGCATTCTTTAAAAGTAAAAAGGCAAGAGTTGTTGTTTGTTTACATCCACAGTGTGACCATATTTCCCTTTGTAAAAACCGGGACACCTTACCGGGGGTGGGGGGGGCCTCGACATTGAGCTACTCTCACCTCGCAAACTGTGCACATGGCCTCCCACTTGTCCAATTTCTTGTGCAAGTCATCGTTAAATGCACATTTGTACTTCGGTGTGTTGCAGACTGACCGACTGTTTGTGTCTGCTCGCTCCTTCTGAGTGCAGAGAGCTACAAGAGACGCTCAATTTATTGGCCCAATGAAAGATAATGAAAACCCAGACATTTTCATCACTTTATGAAAAAAAAAAAAACCCGGACGTCCAGGACAGGATGCAAAAAACTGGCATGTCCAGGGAAAAACGGACATTTGGTTACCCTACACACAGCGCACAGATCAAGGTGGAGCTACTTCCTGTGGCCTTTATTGCCAGTATTTTATACTTTAAAAATCATGTATTTGAAATATTGCAGCACATTTCACAGATAATAATAACACAGTTTTGACTTGTATCTAAACTAGAAATGCAGAGCTCTGATCTTTTGAACACTTAAGGACAGAAGCCCTTGAAGTAAACATATACCAAATCGGTCTTTGCGATCAGGAATTTTAAATCTGATAAGATTCTCCTCATCATGTATGTGGTGTACGCTTTTTCAAGAATACACCACATTCCTTTATTCATTTATTCATAGAGTGCTTTTCATACAAAAATGCGACACAAAGCAATTTACAGTGATTAAAAACAATTCCACATTTCCTTCCACCCCCCATACATACACTCAAAGCTAAACTAAGCTGGGTCTTGAGATTTCTATCTGTGACATAATTATCTTTTACTTGTACTTCTTCTACTAACTATCTGGAATCTGACATAGCTATCTTCTTCTTCTTCTTCCTTTTGTTGTATGTTTAAAAATTGTTAGAGACTGAAAAATCCTGTAGTGTGTGGCGGCCTTTGGATGCGCAGGGGAGGCAATGGCAGTTACAAAATGAGTAGAATTACCTAATAACTATTATTATACCAGGGTCAGTGAGAAGTCCAGTGTCTTAGGCTACGTTCACACTGCAGGGTTTAACGCTCAATTCGGATTTTTTTGTGAAATCCGATGTTTTTGCGAGGTCGTTCACATTTCCAATTAAATGTGACTTGTATGTGACTCCAGTGTGAACATTAAACGGCCCAAAAGTGTCCAGCATGTCAACCTCAGCGAGCGTGCTCTGTGTTTATGGAAGTTGTCCAAACATGGACACGAGCATTGAGCACCTGGCGATTTTAAAGTTCCTCTCGTACCGGAGCCAGAACATGAACAACTTACTTGTTTTAAGGAGGAGACTGAGAAGGAGAAGGACGAGGTTTTTGGTTGTGGTGTTTTGTGGGACAGTCCGTTAAAAGGAACGTGTGGATGTGGAGACGTAGCCAAGAGTGGTGAGTGGTGATGTGCTTCGCTTCAGTGACATAAAGTTCATTAACAATTTTTGCTTACTTCAGCGCAGAATAGTGACGTTTGTGGCTTGTTGATAACGTGTAGGTCGGAGGAATTCGCTTTGATCGTTCAGACTGAAGTCACATGTCAAAAGATCAGATATGTATCGGTTTCAGGAGCACATATCCAAGTGTCCTGGGTCACATTTGAAAGAAATCGGATCTGTGTCGTTCAGACTGTCATTAAAAGATCAGATACAGGTCACATAGGGGCCAAAAAATCAGATTTGGGTCACTTCAGGCTGCAGTCTGGACGCAGCCTTAGTGACATGTAGTAATACTGCATAAGGCACAAACAGTCCAGCAACAGACAGATCACTGCTCTACTGTATATCACTACAACAGGTAAAAAAAACATGATCAACTACTGTGGGTAGAATGTAGTAAATAGCATAATTTCAAATACTGATATAACTGATGTTTTGGACATTTACAGACAGGGAACAGACTTTTCACATTCACAAGTGACACATTTCAGTTTGTAATCGTGGTTAAAACACATTAAACAACTTTGAGCCATTGTAGCGTCATGCAGTTTTAACACACTGCTTACATATCACTGCTGTGCTGCCATCGCCATGAAATCACCATAGCAACAAGTAAAGCAATAACATCTCCATGGACAACTTTGAATTTGACAGACCCTCCACAAGAAAAGTTACACAATTCACCTTTAATATCACATTTTGGAGTTATAAGACTATAGTGGACCAAATAAAAAGGCAAAGACAACATAAAATAAGTTTAATAAAGTCCAAAAAATATATAATTTAACAAAGGCTCAAATTAGGTAAATCATTAACAAAAAAAAAGCCGAGTCCAACTGGGGTAACTCAAAATCAAAGTGAATAGAACAAAACTAACCCAACCAGACAAAGGAACATGGGTGTTTAAATACATGAGGACCATCCATCCATTTTCTTCCACTTATCCAGGGCCGGGTCGCTGGGGCAGCAGTCTAAGCAGGGACTCCCAGACTTCCCTCACCCCAGACACGTCCTCCAGCTCCTCCGGGGGGGACCCAAAGGTGTTCCCAGGCCAGTCGAGAGACATAGTCCCTCCAGCGTGTCCTAGGTCTTCCCCGGGGCCTCCTGCAGGTGGGACATGCCCGGAAGGCACCCAGGAGGCATCCGGAACAGATGCTCGAGCCACCTCAACTGGCTCCTCTCGACATGGAGGAGCAGTGGCTCCACTCCGAGCTCCTCCAGTGTGACTGAGCTCCTCACCCTATCTCTAAGGGAGCGCCCAGCTGAGGAAAGTCATTTCGAGCGCTTGTATCTGTGATCTCGTTCTTTCGGTCACTACCCAGAGCTCATGACCATAGGTGAGAGTAGGAACAAAGACTGACCGGTAAATCAAGAGCTTCGCCTTTTGGCTCAGCTTCCTCTTCACCACAACGGTCCGATACAGCGACCGCATCACTGCCGACGCTGCACCTGTCCACCTGTCAATCTCACGCTCCATCCTCCCCTCACTCGTGAACAAGACCCCGAGATACTTGAACTCCTCCACTTGAGGCAGAGACTCTCCACCCACCCGGAGAGGACAAGCCACCTTTTTCCTGTCGAGAACCATGGCCTCGGATTTGGAGGAGCTGATCCTCATCTCAGCCGCTTCACATGAGGATCAACTAAAGCTAAACACAAGGAGGAGGAATTACACTAAACAATGAACTAAACTACTAACTTAATCAAAGCAACAAAAAGGCAAATAATTATAATACAGAAAAAAATAAGTGATAATAAAGTGACCTTAAAGCAAACTAAACAAACTAACTTAATAAAAGTAAATAGTGCTCCCTCCCCCCTTGTTTAGTCACAATGGTCTCTCCCAAGGGTCTTCCATCCAGTGTAAGTAAATCAGATTTATATTAACTAAAATGCGTGCACTCAAATTAGAATATAAGTCTAAATAAAGGAAATAAAGTATGTGTCATGTAATTAACTTAATATAAATGAAATGAAATGACATGATAGTGACACTGTGGAGTGGTGGCAGAGGTATCCACCACAAAGACTGTTTAAATGAAATGTAAAAATAATAATAATACAACAATACCTTGAGAAACACTGTGCTGTAAGCAGGCACACCTCTCCACAAATCTGACCTGTAAATTGACTTGTTCTCCATGGTGATAGACCCTCTACACAGAAAGTTACACAGTGCACCGTTTAAAAGTGCAAAGATGAGAGTAGAATCAGTTTTTGTTGTGCATGTGAACACCACTTTGAGTATATGTGACTAAAGCGTTAACTCATGTCCAGTTGGAACATTGTTATTTTTTCAGAACTTACTTTAAAGGTGCACTCTGTAACTTTTCTGGTGGAGGGTCCTTCAAATGCTTTTCTCTGTGAAAATGTTATTTCTCTGTCTGTAAATGTTTCTCTTCTGACAGTAAACCTTTCAATATCTTCATAGAGACTAAACCACACCAGGTTTCAGGTCAGATCTATTAGTCGGGGAGCCAAAGTCTCAAAAGCTCTAGAAAATGGGTTGAACCTGACATCGCCTGCCATACTTTTTATTTGTGTTTTTTTTTTGTTAACTGTGACCCTGAGGACCAATAATTGGAGGGTCTGCTCTTCCGGAAATATCGCGAAAAAAAATTGTGGCCATTTTAGTGTAGGTAACCTTCATTTTGTGATAGAAAATTTTGAAAAATGAAAAATTTCCTCAAATCCTCAGTGGATTGGGTAAACTGTCTACAAATACATTCCAGATGCAAAGAACACATGTGGTGACAACATTCAGTGAAAAAAATATTCATAAAACACATTTCTACATGATTTTGGCTCAATTTAATGCCAAAAAATAAGGCATTTTTTCACTTTTTTCCAGTATTTTCATCTTTACTTCATTGGCAATCAACTATTCCCCCATGTTTTGACATCAGCCAATATTCCATTCTTTTCTTCAAACAGTATAGTCATTCCACAGAAAAAAATATAAAAATCCAACCAAAATCAATGGATCTGTGATGATTTCATTACCATCAACAGGCCCAGAACCCCAATAGAATGTTAGACTACCTTCAACATTCCATAAGACACACTGGATATTTAACATGGTTGTTAATGTCCACATTATTAAACATCATGGCCTAGGCATCGTTTAAATCCTACTACTACTACTACTACTACTACTAATAATGATAAATATAGCCGCAAGCGGCAATGATTGGCCCTCGCTCGAGCCTATGCCACGCCCATGCCACACCGCACCCTGGCCACGTTGAGCTCTGCACATGCCGTGCCCCACGAATGCACCTTACTCATTGATCTAACTTCTAAATTAACACTAACCCCTAAACCTACATGCACTCCTAACTAGGGATGGGCATTCGATGAAATCTTCTTAATCGATCGTCGGAAGAATTAACGATCGATTATCGATTGATCATTAACGTTTTTATATTAAAATGATGATCATTATTATTACTATCTGCACTACTAATCTGCATAAATAAATTCAACTTTACGACATATAAACCGTAACCACTCTAGAGCCACATCAATCCGTTTGAGATTTTAATGTGTTTAATTCAGTTTTGCGCAACTCACACAGAAACAAAACTTAAAACCGCATGGCTAATTTGCATAAACTCAGCAAAGATAAAACTACAGCTCTTGTGTCGCTGATGCGGTCAAATTCTGTCAGATTAAAAGACATGATTCAGTGGAATACAGGTTTGCCTTTATTAGTCCCACAGTGGGGAAATTCCAATGTTGCAACGCGCAGTTTAAGAACAGCAGGAAATAAAATGTAACATGCAATAAAACGGATAATAGATAAAGGCTTAAAAATAATTTTAAAATAGACTTAAAAATTATAATGTACAATAAAAGTAACAGTGCAGCATTTACAGTAATATGACAAGATAAATATCAGTAAAAGTGCCTTGTATCAGAGATGGTCTACATGGTCTACATGGTCCAGTATTGCACATAGATATAGTTGAATGGCACATGTTCAGTGTTAACAGTTAACAGAAAAGTTACATAGTGCACCTTTAAAGAACAAGTATGCATTATTGTTACTGTTATTGGGCTTTAAACGAGCTCTGGAGTACCTTTGCTTTGGTATTTTATTTCTTAGAACTTAAAATAATGGATCTCTCAGACAATAGACACTCAGATGATGGAGCCTGGGGTTAGGATGCCATCTACTGGCAGCAGAGGGAATTACCTGTGGAACATCACTCAATAAATAGAGTTTGAAATCCTTTCCAACAGAAGCATGCAGTTGTAATGAAGACCACAAGACTTTTACATATGACGTAACAATCTTAGTAAATTCAGAATTGTATGTTTTTGATGAGTGAACAATGTTAGAACTAAATACTAAATAGACTAAGAGCTCAAAACAGTAAATTTTGCTTAGCACTCTTAAAAAAAACATACAATTTTAAAGTGATTGTGTTTTTTTTCCCACTACAAAATATTTCTACACTTGTATATATTAGTATTTGATACACTATACTGTACTGCTACTAGAGTCATTTTATTTTAGTGATACTTTTACTTTAATAGGTCTACATACATACTACATGCAAAACAGATTGTGAGGTCATATTTTGAGTCCCACATTTGTTGTTATGCAGGTAACATAAAAATCGATTTTAAAGAGCAACGTTGGTGAGCACAGATATTTGTTCTTATATTTCAACATTCACTGAGTACATTTTTGCTCATAGAGGATTATTATAGAGTACTGAATAGGTTAGACACAAAAGAACATGGACCTGCAGACACAATGCAGAGATCAGTTTAAGAGCAGTGTTGTGTCGCCCCCATGTGGTAAAAAATATCTACTGCAGCCAAGTTCAAATCTCATCCTTTTCACACAAATCCAAAAATAACATTATTATTTTTAGACCAGTACGTTTCCAAGCCATGATTAAAGTTGCACTGCGTAGCTTTTCTTGTGATGGTGAATAGTTTAGTTTTTGTGTTTTATTCAATCATGTTTGTTTGTGTGGTAATACAGGAAGTGCTCCACAGTTGAATCCTTTGGACGATTTCAGGCCTGGAAATGACAGTCTCTACTAAACTAAAGGTAAAAGTATCTGTTATCTTGAAAACCACTTCATGACATCACAAGGTGGAACAGAGCATTTTGAGCTATGGAGAGGTAGATAGGAAGTAGAATAATGCAGAATTTCTCAAAGATGTGTGAATAAGGGCGTAAGTGTGCATAGGGACATGTCACAACCAATATTTGGGGAATACAAAATAGTCCCTACCAATATTTGACATTTTATTTTAATTAAAAAATATATAAATTTATTCCGATATTTTTCCAAACTTAATAGTATTAACTGAACACATTTTAGTTCACTTTGTGTTTATTAGACGACTCAGGTGTATTCAGTGATATGACGACAGGGTGACCCATGTCGTAATTTCATTGGCTGCAACAGAGTGATGTCATTAGTGGAGCCAGGAGCCTAAACTGGGGAAGCGGCAGGTCAGGGCCACACCTGAAGATGGCGGCTTGAGCAGGCGTGAGTGAAGACGCTGCACCAAACTTTGAAAATCTTTTCAAAAGGAACTTACTTGGTTTCAATAAAACTTCAATAAAACTTGACTTATAATTAGTGATGGACAAATGAGTCGGAGCTCCGGAGCACGTCTCGTTCTTTCTGAAACTAATTGCTCTGAAGCACTGCCTCGGAGCTCGTCTCACAGCAGCCGCTCACGTGACCAAAGTGTCGAAGTGTCGGTCCCTCCCCCTACTGCTTCATTCTACGTGTCAATCGCGTCAGTGTATCGAAGCGTTTCATTGGCTCAGCAAATGTTCCGCTCTGCGATTGGTTCAGAGTGTTTCAGAGTGTTCAGCGCACTTCTGTGGTTTGACAAGCGCTAAACTGCTACAGTATAAAAGATGCACCAATATTTCTTAAAAATGTTGGGTAGTGAGGAGTATTGTGTGACGTTAGTGGTGATTTTGGCGACTTTTGGCATTTGCTTCATTTTCGATGGCATCTACAAGTGGAAAAATGCGATCCATGGTTTGGGACTTTGATCTAATTCCACCTAACAAGGTAACACCTATTTTCTTATTTACAGCAGCTATTTATGTTGCTCTTTTTAAATCATTATTATTGTTGTTGTTGGTACGGTGTCGCTCTGCACACAAGTATTGTCTTACACTAACAATACTTCATCGATGCTGAGACACCTGTGTGCCAATGGTTAAATTTGTCCACTAGAGGTCAGTGTTTCTCCGAGGCCTCAGACACGTCGAGCCACTTGAGACAATATTGCCACTGAGGTGTCACTGCTTCACGAGGCTCCATTCGCCCATCACTAGTTCAAAGTGTAAAAAAAAAAGTAGCGGCTTATAGTCTGGAATTTACAGTATGCAACTTCTTGTCCCATTTGACCCTTTTTTATTAAGATGTGCTGTCTGGTTTTTGCAGTCCGCATCATACAAAAAGTAAACAATATTATCTTATATTAATGAAACAAAACGCAACTCCAGGAATGTTTTTGAGGAGGTATCAGTATCATAATATGGATTAAAACTCACAAGAAGCTTTAAAATTAATCTGAGGTAAATTCAAAAATGTTGAACCTGATCATTTTTATTTGTGACTAACAGACCCAAGAATTCACCGTAATACAACCAAAATCTGAATTTTAACAATATCCATTTTAAGTAAGTGTAAGTTTTTAGCTGCTTGTTTCTATAGATACGTCTGAAATGTTCCACAGTATGACATTAAACAGCTCTACCTTACATTTATGACATTTTTGACAGGAGATTGTTGTTTACTTTGAACATGATGTTCAAAGTAAACAACAATCTCCTGTCAAAATCTTTACAGAACATTTTCAAAATCTGAAGGAGCCAATATGAGCTCAGAAGCACAGCCATGTTTATCAAAAAGAAAATTAGAACAAACATTATGAAATTTTGTAAATCTGTTAAAGGGCTGGAGCTCTGGAACAACTGTACAGAAAACCTCAAATTGTGCACTAGTCTCTTTCACTTTATAAAGAAGTTTAAATGTTTAACTCTGGACAGATACATGAAATATGATACTTACTTTGTGCTGTAGTACTTTGTTGTACTGTTTCTGATTTGTTTGTTTTGTTTATTTATGAAGGTGAACTGGTGTCAAGATGACGCTCTGACAAAGGATTAAAGGGTAAAGGCAGAATACACGCATCAAGAACCTCGGACTTCCGGTCAATGTGCAATGCATACTGGGAAGGATTTTCCGAAAAAGTGAGCATCAAACCACCATGTTTGATTTTACAGTGGGATGCATGTATTGACAAAGTCTTTTCAAGTCTTTTGAACCATATCACTTTTGTTTCTGGTTCTGATATTGTCATATTTTAGTTGGGGGATTCGGACGTCGTTAATCGTGTGGTTGTTGGATCCTAACAGCGGAAAACGGCTCGAGAAATGTGTTTGCGAACTCCATAAATGTAAAAGGGAATCAGATCTGTGTGATGCAAACCTCTGTTTAAACTGTTTCCTTAACCAACAGAATTGAAAAATAGTGAAAGGTGAAGGTGATGGGCAGGATTGATCCACGGGAAAGACGAAAAAGGAAACCTTTGACTGCCTAAATCATCCCGATTTTGCAGCGAACATTTTGTATGTGGAGAGCCATCAAAGTCAAATCACGATCCCTCACTCAACCTTGGTTACGAATTTAAAAAGTCAATGCCAAAGCAAAAGGCGGTTTGATGCTCACTTTTTCGGAAAATCCTTCCAAGTATGCATTGCGCAATGACCGGAAGTCCGAGATTCTTGATACGTGTATAAGCATAACCTTCAGCCAACACCTTTTTGGTCTGTGTATTTTAAATATGACTGTCTGTGAATTAATGTCAAAATATACCTGTGACCAAAATAAATAAATAAATAATCTTACATTTATTCAATTACAGGTGGATTTAAGCTCAGAAATACCAAGAAAAACAGGCACTTTGACTGTGAACGGGGTCGCCTCTCCACAGATCTGACCTGTAACTTGGTCTGGTTTGGTCTCTGTGAAGATATTGAAAGGTTTACTGTCATACTGTGAAACATTTCAGACAAAGCAATGACGTCTCCATGGAGAAAAGCATTTGACGGACCGTCCAGAAAAGCTACATAATGCACTTTTAACGGCCCCCATCTGTGTTCAATATTTTTAGCCAATAGAACGCTGTGATGTCAAAGTGAAAGCAGATTTCTTTGTAGTAATATTCTGACTCAGGAGACAAGGGGACTGGACGGGGACGCAGTAATGTCCCTGTGAGACTCCACCACCAAACACTCCCTCTGTCCCTGCTCATTTACACTGCTTAGAAACACTGGCCGCATCTCATTTTTCTTTCCTCGCTTCCTTTCTCCTTGATTCCTCTCCTCGATTCTGCAGGAAATGGGTGAGGAAGTCCCACCCACAGATCTAAACTCCTCACTGAGACCAGAAAAAGTTGGATTCTTTTATCTAATGTCTGCCTCCGTGGTTTTCTTTGGGTCAACACTTAATATGACACACTTCACTGACAGTTGAGAAATGGAGGATCGAGGAAAGGAATCAAGAAAGATTGAGACGCACCACCTATAGAAAACAAAACATGGCTGTGCTTCAAATATAGATCAAAACCACATCTGTATATCGGCTAAAGAGAAAAGACATGGATGAGAAAATGATGTATGAAATATTGTGTATCTGTGTGCTCCTATTGGCTTAGTCACAGCTGAACTGGACACCTTTTCATTTTATTTTAAAGCTGCACTGTGTAACTTCTAAGGTGGAGGGTTTGCTGCTTACTTGTCGCTACAAAGCTCTTATTTATTTGCCTGAAATATTCCACAGTAAGTCATTAAAGGTGCACTGTGTCCACTCATTGCTTGTCTTCATGCAATATCTTCTTATTCTTGTCTTATTGCTTTGCCTCCTGGAATGCGCCACAATATGGTATTAGACATGTCCATTTCCATAAAAACAAGCATCCTCCCATGTGACTGAGCTCCTCGCATATCTCTAAGGGAGCGCCCAACCACCCTGCGGAGAAAACTCATTTCGACCGCTTGTATCCGTGATCTTGTTCTTTTGGTTATTACCCAAAACTCCTTATCATAGGTGAGGGGAGGAACATAGATTGACCGGTAAATTGAGAGCTTTGTCTTCCGGCTCAGCTCCCTCTTCACCACAAAGGTCCGATCCACCTGTCAATCTCACGCTCCATCCTTCGCTCACTCGTGCACAAGACCCCGAGATACTTGAACTCCTCCACTTGAGACAGGGACTCTCCACCCACCCGGGGATGGATTTGGAGGAGCTGATGTTCATCCAGGCCACTTCACACTCGGCTGCAAACCACCACAGTGCACATTACAGGTCCTGGTTTGATGAAGCCAACAGGACAACGTCATCTACACACAGCAGAGATGAGATCCTGTGGCCCCCAAACTGGACCCCCTCCAGCCCCTGACTGCACCTAGAAATTCTGAATTCTTAGTATGTGCAGGCTTGCTTCTCCATAGATCTGACAATTAACCTGTCTCCATTGTGATGACATACTGTGCATACTGTGGAATGATCAAGACAAGCAGGTGGCGCACCCTACACCAGAAAAATTACACAGTATCATTATTATTATTCATTTATATACATATATGGTATATTTTTCCCTATTTATAGGCAAGTTTCAGCTGACGTCATTGTTATTAAAAGCCCGCGTTGCATGCTGGGAAATATTTTGTACGGAGGCAAGAAACAGGATAGCGTCAAACACAGTGCGTAACCTCGCGTATTTCTCCCCGATAATGGTAAATTCCTGCTGCATTATCGGATGCACAAATAGAAGCACGGAAGAAGGAAAATGTCTTTTTCGTATTCTGAGTGAAAAGAACCACTAACGGTGAATTAAACGACTTTCAAACATTCGCAGAGCAAACGTAGAAGATCCTAACAAACCGTGGACTCCAACAAGTTCAACAACACATCGAGACTCTTGGAGGTTTTCATCTTTTCTGCTGTGAATGGCCCAGGAGTTTCCACCAAGTCATTGTGGATATCGCCAAAGTGAATATTTGTCCAGGTAGTTGGCGATTCTGACCAGAAATTTGGTTTGTTCCACCTTTTGTCGGGGTTGAAAAGGGTGATTTGGCTCCGTCGATGCTTATGACCAATTTCTGGTCAAATGGTCTTGGGTCCTCTGCCGTTAGAGTGGATAAATAACCAGGATCAATACCCTTTACGTGCTTTCTCTCACTCCGTCCGTCATGTTGAATTAGTGTTTCTTGCCTCCGACCAAAATAATTCCCAGCATGCAACGCGCGCTTTTGTCAACAATGAAACTCACCTATTGTGTAATACAATCTGTGTTTGTTTATTTACTCAAGGTTTGTCTCATTTATGTTTTTTAAGTTATGTTTTTGCAGCATAAAAATAAAAAAGGTGTGTATACTTGCTGTCCTATATTTGTTCAAATTTTAAAAAAAGAAAAAAATCTGAAACCAAGAAAAGTTACACCTTGCATCTTTAATTGCAAACTGGTTTTATTTGTCTTCACCGAAAGTGAGGAGCTCATTCTGCTTTCTGATTGGATTGGGAATCAAAACACACAACACAGGCTACTACATGTACTTCATAGACCTGAGGACACAATCATTTTGGGTGAAATGTCTTGCACAAAGATACAACAGTAGTAAACTCACAGGAATACAGTGATGGAAGAAGAACTGAATGTTGTTACTTAAGTAAAAGTACAGATACTGCAGCAAAAAAAAAATCCTAAAGTAAAAGTATCACATGAAAAAATCTACCCATTAAAGTACCTATTAAAAATGTACTTAAAGTAAAATAAGTATTTCATGCAGATTTTGAGATCTAATAAAGCTTCAAATTTGATGATTTTGATAAAGATTTGAAAAGAACTGTAGTGCTTAAATTAGAATAGAATATTTTTTCCTCTTTTTTCTGTTTTTACTTGTATAATTTGTATGTATGTAGCATAGTAGAAAGTACAGATACCTGCTCTCAAATGTCGTGAAGTAAAAATAAAAAGTGTCCATATTAAAACCTACTTAAGTAAAGTACAGATACCTAAAATCTAAGTACTTAAATACAGTACTACTTTTGAAACTATTCAAAAACATGCATTTTTACTGAGTGGGCTCCTTGCTCCACAGATCTGACCTGTAACTTGCACCTATGACAGTAGATAAAATGCTCAAGGCAATAACACGGACACAAACATGGCTTTCCACCTAATGCTTTTCTCCATGGAGATGTTACTGCTTTGTCTGGAATGTTTCACAGTATGGCATTACAATTTTCAATCTTCATGGTGTTAGGCGTGTTCTATCAAAAATGACTAGAACCAATTTAAAACACAAACATTTATCCCCTTTTCAATACAATTCTAATACAGAGCTCTGGGTCAATCACTGTCCCTGATGGCCTACAGCTACACAGGACTTACATCAGGATCATCTGAACGCCTCAGTTTCCCTCAACCCACAGATATAGACCAACAGTATGAATATGCAAATAAAATGTTGAGCAGGTTCACGCCCTGAATCGTCTTTGAAGCATTTCTTTGGAGGAAGTGACAACCCAGACCGCTGTAAATCACCACCAAGTCTGTTTAGATAACGCCAGCCCGGGTTATCTCCACAGCCCCAGGTCTGCAAAGGAATTTCCTCAAAAGCACATAGGTTACCCATTATGTAGGACCCACAGAGTATTACCTTTTTCAACTCGATGTATAACTTCATTAAACAATATTCAAACTAATATTATAAATTCAATGTTTGATATGCACATGTGGCACACTCAAGAAACTTCACCACTTGATACAGCCTTCAATGGAGACAAAACCAGATCAAGTTACAGGTCAGGTCTGTGGAGAGGCTCAAAGACAGAATGCTTGTTTTTCTGGGTATGTTTGAGCAATAAAGCCACCTGCAATTGAATAAATGTAAGGTAGAACTGTTTAATGTCATACTGTGGAACATTCCAGGCAGAGCATTGACACATTCATAGAAAAGCAGGTGATGGACAATGTTGGGGAGTAACAGATTACATGTACCAGAGTTACGTAATCAGAGTACAAATTATGAGTAACTGTATTCAGTTACAGTTACTGTTTCAGTGAGTGGTAATTGGATTACAGTTACTTTGTTGAAATAAATGGATTACACAGCGGTATTTTCCTGTTTTCACATTTTGGGCTACCCCCCCTTTATATCTAAACCAACTAAAACCAGGTCTAAACTTGATCTAAACCAGGTCTAACCCAGGTCTAAAACAGGTCTAAAACCAGGACTAAACCAGGTCTAAAACAGGATTTAACAGGACTAAATCATGCCGCGTGGACCGTGTCTCCTCCTCTTCTATCAATAATATTTTTTAATACGGTTAAGGAAAGTCTGGGCTTTTTATTGTCTTGAAGCAGACAAGACTTTCTTATGTGAAAATATCCTAGTCTTTTCTTCTCTACAGCAAATCAAGTAATCCAAAGTATTCAGATTACGTTACTCACTTTAAGTACCTTAATGGATTCCATTACAAACTACATTTTGGGGTATGTAATCTGTAATCTGTAGGGGAATACATTTTTAAAGTCACCTTCCCAACACTGCCAAAAACGCAGTGCACCTTTAAGTTTATGAGGCTTTATTAGGCTCTTTATTCTTTTCACTATCGGCCATTTGTGTTACAGTTCGGAGTTACATAATGTCGCGCTCCGTATTCCTCGAGTTGTCTGCAGCAGTCGCATCTCTGTAACTGTACCACCCGGGACAACCTCCTCTTCCCCTGCGCTCTGCACCTGTCCACCCCGAGCACGACACACTTTTCTCGGGCTACAGCTCTACACGGTCCCCTCCTCAGATCGTAGCGCAGTCCGGACGCACTCTCCAACGCCCCCAAATAACGCGCGAGAAGAACTGAGCACACACGCGAATGCACCGTGAGCGTGAGCGTGACGGGACGTAAAAGGGAGAAGGCGACGCACGCAGCGCTTTGGATGGATGAGAGGAGAGTTTAACGAACGGCGCGCTATTCTGAGGAAGGTGGGCCAAGTCAGTGAGGTGTAAAAAAGACTAGAGAGACCATCGCCGTTTCGCCATGGTGACAGTTCCTCTAGTGTAAAAGGTCCGGACCCTGCAGCCATGTTCTGACTGTAATAATCACTCAAGAAATCACACAAACTGATAGAGAGCTGTACTTTTAATCTTATATTATTAGATTTATTTTCCTTAAAGCCACAGTTCAGTATGTCACTTTTTTGCCAAAATCCGAATTAAATAAAAGTTTGTTTGTTTTTTTATATTATTGCACTGTAAAATGTAAGAAAAACATGAATCCTTATAGTGAGCAGCTTGAATCTCCACAAATGTGACTATTATTTGACCTGAAGGAGAGCTCCCCCTGCTGGTTTCCGTGGAAATGTTGTTCCTTTTGGCTGTACTCTTCTAGCCTGATTCATCAGCTGGTTTCACTTTGTGGAAACCGTCTGACCTCACAGCATTAGGATTCGTTTGCTCGATGGTAGGCGGGTGCTTTTTATTATTAAACCAGTCACTGCTATTTGGTCATGACATATGTAATTGGTATATTAAGCTTTTCCCAAATCCCATAGGAAGAAGGGCAATAACGTCTTTCCCCTTGATAAAATTCATCAAACATTCTCTGTTTTTAAATCCTCGATCTCAGGAATCGTTTCCAACACAATTACTGATTGGCTGGTGCCTAGACTCGCATTTCCAGAGTTCTTGCGAACCATCTAGCGTTTTCCGATTCCTGACCTAGTCGCTGGAGAGAAATGAAACTGAGCGGAGGCACTAGGTGGCACAGGCCTGACTGGTACTCTTCCATATGGTATAAAATGTATCTCCATGGAGAATGTGCCGAAATATGACTTTATCTTTCTATTTCCACAGCGAGGTGGATTCAGCATGGTGACGTAGACAGATGCACTTCAGCCTATTTAACCAAAAATACAGATGATTTAGTTTGTGAAAAATGTGCAGAGGAAAGTGCTTTGTGCATTTGTGAGCAAGGAAAGAAGTCTGTTTTTCTCTCATCTGGATTTAAATAAAGTTTGATTTCTTGGCTTGTTCAGCTGTTCGACCAATCAGATTCAAATGATCATCATGATGTTCACCTTTTATCAATCAGTCTCAGAGGGAACTGTTCCAGACTAATAAATGTGTAAAACTCACTTTCAAGTGCTACACACATCTGACGTGAGCCAGGTTAATCATGACATGACAACTCCGGAAAGTTACCCACTGTACCTTTAAATACTAAATAGGGATGTAACAATAACCAAAATATTGTGATTTCATATCATCAAACATCTCACAATAGTATCATGGGGTGTCACAATATATGGAATTACAAGTTCCTTTGCTTAAATGCATGGTTTTATAGCTGCAGTACCTAATAAACATCGGGAACTACATATCCCATGATTCATTTTAGTGCAGATAACATTTAATTATGTTTGTTAATTGAATACACGCATCAAGAATCTCGGACTTTCGGTCATTGCACAGTGCATACTGGGAAGAATTTTCTGAAAAAGTGAGCATCAAACCACCATGTTTGATTTTACAGTGGGATGTGTCTATTGACAAAGTCGATCTTTTCAAGTCTTTTGAACCATATCACTTTTGTTTCTGGTTCTGATATTGTCATATTTTAGTTTTGGAATTCGGACATCGTAATTGTGTGTTTGTTGGATCCTAACAGCAGAAAATGGCTCGAGAAATGTGTTTGCGAACTCCATAGATGCAAAAGGGAATCAGATGTGTGTGACTGCAAACCTCTGTTCAAACTGTTTCTCTTCCCAACGGAATTGAAAAATAGTGAAAGGTGAAGGCATAGGGCAGTATTGATCCACAGGAAGGACGAAAAAGGAAACCTTTGGCTGCCTAAATCATCCCAAGTTTGCAGCGAACATTCTGTATGTGGAGCGCCATCTACAGTTTATGTCAGCCTCTCCAAAATATCACAGTAAATATCATACCGTGAGATACATATTGTGATAATATTTAACCGAGAGATTTAGATATCGTTACATCCCTAATACTAAATCATAATTAGACTTTTTCATATTTCCCTTTATCCAAAATCCTTATTCTATGCCCATGTGAAAAACAATTTTCATTTTAGGTAATAAATTCTTCTTTGTTAGTAGGACGAACTTAGCCAGGCTGGTACCACCTAGTGTCTCCACACAATTTAATTTCTCTCCAGCGACTAGGTCAGGAATCAAAATACACTAGACGGTTCGCATAAACCCTGGAAGTGTGAGTTCGGGCACCAGCCAATCACTGAAGAACCATATATTCTGTGTTGTCAACGATTCCTGAGATTGAGCATTTAAAGCCAGAACAAAGAGAATGTTTGTTGAATTTTATCAAGGGGAAAGATGTTACTGTCCTTCTTCCTATGGGATTTGGGAAAAGCTTAATATACCAGTGCATTACATACATCAAGACCAAATAGCAGCGATTGGTTAAATGATAAAAAGCACCCACCTACCATCAAAGTGAACAAATTCTAATGCTGCGAGGTCAGACAGTTTCTACAAAGTGAAACCGGCTGATGAATCAGACTAGGATGAACTGGTGTGAGATAAACAGGATAATTATCAAACAGTTTAATTCTGCGCGAAATAACCCGTGCAGTGTTTTAAAGTGAAAATTCATTTTCATAATTCTGAGAAAAATGTCTTGACAGAGACAGGTTGAGGATTACCACAAATACACCACTATTGCACCCATGTCCATTAAAATCCTTTAATTAATGACTTTTCTGTTTCACTGTTTTTCCTCCGTCCTCAATTAGAATTCTGCCCCACTCCACTCACAAGATGGCCGCCGCAATCGTCACAGCACCGCGATCCACTCTCGTCCTCTAGCCTTTCTTACACATCACTGGGCCAAGTCCCCGGAGGAGCCGAGGAAACGAGAGAAGGAGGGGACAGCACGAGGAGGAGGAGGAGGAGGCGAGAAGTGTCCGAGACCGCGGCGGAGGAAGGAAAGGATGCGAGGAGGCATGGAGGAGGACACCGACTTCCACCGGACCAAGTAAGTACGCATCTCCAGCAGAGTACGCGTGATTGTGTGCGTTTTCACCGCGTGGGAAATGTTAGTTATTGCTTAAAACGCGCTGTGGAGGAACGTGTCGAGAGCAGGATAGGCTACGGTAAAAAAAAAAAAAAAAAAAAAAAAAAAAAGCGGTAGCGTCTCTCGGTATGGACTCGCGCGGTTACATAATGATTTTAGCGGTGGAAAGTGGTGCACTGGCCGGGGAGGAGAGGACACCGGGACTGCTGCAGTTTGTGGAACTTGTACAGTGAGGGGTTATGTCAGGTGGCGTGTGCGTAAAGACGGTCACGTTTGGCACACACGTTAAACTGGCGTTCAGCGCTGTAATGGAAACGATTGTGCGCTATGCCAGGTTAACGAGGAACTAATTTCAATGTTGGAATGTTGGATGGGAAACAGGAAGTGGGTACTGTTTATGTCTCTCGGTATATGAGTCTAAAAATCATGAATTCGGAATCATAATTTGGAATAGTTTATTTCTCTCCTTACAGAAAGCACAAATATAATTCTCATTCCAAACTAACACCTGTTGGAAACGACTAAAAATACAAAAAAAAAGAAACCAAAACAATACAGTATCACTTATTACACTTTAAAATATTTTAATTCAGGACTGTGCTCTTAAAGGGGACATATTAAGGCATTTTCTGAGCTGTTATAATGTTGTTTCCTATCACAAACGTACGTGGAGTTGTGTTTTGTTTAATTCATGCTTATGGATGTAACAATAACCGTAATATCGTATCGTCAAAAGTCTCACAATAATATCGTGGGCTGTCACAATATGTCGAATTACAAGTTTGTTTGCTTAAATGCGTTGTTTTACAGTAGCAGCAGCTCATGAACATCGGAAACTACATATCCCATGATTCATTTCAGCGCAGACAACATGAAGAAATATGTATTTTAATTGAATTCTTGCATCCCTACTCATGCGTGCTTAACTTACAGATCTTGTATTATTATATTTAGGCTGAGTTCTTCTCTTAAACAGAAAACACTCTCTTCCACCTTGTGATGTCACGGGGTAATATAGGAAGTGCTCCACTGTGTTTTTAAACTCCACACACCTTCCCTAGAATCATTTGGATCATTTCAGGTCTGGAATTGCTCATCTCTACTGAAGTAAAGGTAAAAGGTAGATGAAAACTACCTTGAAAACTCCTGCTTCATGACATCACAAGGTGGAACAGAGCAGTTTGAGCTTTGGAGATGGAGACAGACTAATAATGGAGGGTTACTCAAATATGTGTAAATGAAACCGAAACAAAACTCTGGGTATGTTTAATAAGTGGAGAGTGTACAATAGCAGACTGTAGGATTCAAAGATGTCTCCATTATATTATTACTCACACAGAAGATCCTGGACAGTTTGAACTGTTGGTTTCTCGCTGAAAAATGAATGTTGTGATAAGTTGTTTGAAATATATTTGAGTTGGTTTGGACTTTTTATTTGCAGTAGTGAGGAATTTTTGGTTATTCTTTGTCTATATGATAAGATCTGAGCCATGAAGGTTTGAAATAATAACTTTTATGACTCATTACAGATGCAAACTAAGTACTAAAATGTTTAATTCTGCTGTTTATTTATTGTAGCTCATTACTTTAAATCAGAAGTTACCAAACTTTTTTCTCTGGGGGCCACATTATGGCTCCTGACTGTGATGGGGACTGGGGTCGGGTCAGCCGTATAATAGAATTGTATGACCCTGACGACACAGATTATATTTTTTGAAAACCGACACACTTTCTTTACATATCAGACTGCACGCTCCTTACACTGAACAAAAATAATTGGTCGTTCACTGTTCTTTGAAAACTCTGCAACTTTTCATACTTTAACACTTGTCATTTTGCTGTCTTTAACTGCACTACAGAACTCGGCGTGTGTGTTGACTGTCACTGTTTGATCTCGAGCTTGTCAGGTGATGAAAATTCAGCAGCAAATGTAAATACGTCATATAATTATTTAAATACAAATATAAATACTTCATATAAATATAATTTTAAATTGAATGAAATCAACAAAATGCAAGACATGGTATGGTGCAGACATGGAATAAATTTATTTGTCAAAATTAATTTTTAAAAATAGGTCATGACAACTTTTGGCTCATAGTGGTGGGGGGCAGTGGGGACTGGGGGGCCAGTCAAAGGGCCATGGAGGGCTGGAGTTGGCCCGCGGGTGTTAAGCCGGGCGTACATTGTGTGATTTTTGACCCTTTTTCAGCCGATGATTTACTAGTGCGACTGTTTTGCGATTGGGCCGAGTTTTGGTTTAATTGTGTGTCGTGCTTCGTGTAGTAAATATGGTCTAACAAGAACCAATTAATACCTCATGACCAACTCCCGACCGGTCATTGTAGGTTGCAAGAATATCAAACCTGCTTGAAATCCCGTCGCCTCTCGCTTCTGATCATCGGATTGTATAGTGTGAGAACAGTAATCATGAGCTGTGAACTTTTAAACCGTGCAGTTTGGTTGTTCAGTTTGAGCTGGAGCTGAGGGGAAATATTGCACAGTGTATGTCCGGCATTAGTTTGATGACCCCTGCTTTAAATGTTCACTATGTAACTTTAAATGTGTCTGGGCCCGTCAGCTATTTGTTTCAATGGATATGTTATTACTCTGAATGGAATGTTCCACAGTACGGAATGAAACAGCTTTACCTTACATTTATTCAATTACAGGTGCTGAAAAATATCTAAAACGCACAGTGTGAAAGTGACGTGATCTGGTTTGGTCTCCATGAAGATGTAAAAGGTTTAATACCATACTGTGGAACATTCCAGACGAAGCAATAACATCTCCACGGAAAAAAGCATTTGACAGATTCTCCACCAGAAAAGTTACCCAATGCACGTTTAATGCATCAATGATTTTGTCTTGAAAATCGACCCAAAGGAAGACGTTCTAATCTCCCCGTGTATATACTAGTACTTAGCTGAGCATCAGAGGCAGAGTGAGTTTGGGCAGAGCTCGTGCTTGCCTCCTACACACTACACTGGTCCCCTCTGTGAAGTGCACTCCGCCCTGCACGATCCAGGCCAGCGCAGTGTTTTTAATAGGCCTCCACTCCATCACTGAGCTCCATGTGATCTGCTCCCATGTGTAAAATAAAAGAGGAGAGGGACCCTACGCAGGTGCAGGTGCAGGTGCAGGTGCAGGCAGGAGCAGAGTGGGGCAGGAGAGGGCCAGAAACAATGATGAATGGAGAATATATTGAGATGTAAATATGAAACAAAAATCACAAAGACTAATTATTCAGTCCGTCTTTACCTCAGATAGAGCAATTTCCCTGTGACCAGCGGTGGATGAAGTACTCGATGTTGTCACTTAAGTAAAAGTACAGATACTAAGACAAAAGATTACCCAAGTAAAAGTAATCACATGAAAACAATCTACAAAATGATCAAAGTGCTTTTTAATAATGTACTTAAAGAGCACAAAGTAAAAGTATTTTGCTGAGAGTTTTAGAACAATAAAAGGATGATAATGCAGATTTTAAGTGATTCAATTGATTTGTTCATTTTTCTATCTGTTTATGTGTATTTGAGTGTTTGGTTTGCTCAAAGTTGGGATGTTAACTCAAATAGAATATGCTAAAAATAAGTTTCAGCCATTTCAGCAGGTCACAAACCATAAAGAAAAATACTTTTTACTTTTCAGTCCAGATCTAAATGTAGTGGAGTAAAAAGTACAGATACACATTCTTAAATGTAGTAAAAGTAAAAGTAAAATTCATAAGTATCCACTGTAAAATATACTCAAGTAAAGTACAGATACCTAAAGATTTTACATAAGTATTGTACTTTAACTTTTGTACTTCATTACTTTTCACCACTGCTTCTGACCAAAGGGCTCATTTGTCTCAGGTCACAGGGTCTCGGGGGCCCAGAGATGGACCCTCTTCTTATTCGTTTATATTAGCGGGGGCCCATGTAAGGCTTCTTGTAAGGCCCCCAAGTTGTTTGGTACACTTAAAGGACCTGCAAAGGCCTTCACGATAATTACTATATCAACTTATCGTTTAACATATGAAAGCTGGAACAACATTTAGGGCTCATTATTTATTGTGTGTACATTTTCTTTGCAATAGTTATTTTTGATGTAATACGAAAAGATTTGATCTGTAGTGGGTTAAAAAACTTCTGTGTCTAATTGTTGCTTGATTCTGCTTTGTACTCAGGCCTTTAATGACACTGTCTTTATAAATATTTATGCAGGTGTTTAAAATTTGGTTGAATTCAGTCGGCTGGGCTCTGTGGTTTGTCCTGGTTTAGTGTTGGCACCACCTAGTGCCTCTGCTCAATTTCATTTCTCTCCAGCGCCTAGGTCAGGAATCAGAATACACTAGACGGTTCGCAAAAACTCCGGAAGTGCAAGTTTGGGCACCAGCCAATCAATGAAGAGCCATATATTCTGTGTTGTCAACAATTCCTGAGATTGAGGATTTAAAGCCGGAACAAAGAGAATGTTTGTTGAATTTTATCAAGGGGAAAGACGTTATTGCCCTTCTTCCTACGGGATTTGGGTAGAGCTTAATATACCAGTTAGCCCTGTCAGCGGTGCATTACATACGTCACGACCAAATAGCAGAGATTGGTTAAATGCAAAAAGTACCCGCGTACTGTTGAGCAAACAAATCCTAATGCTGCGAGGTCAGACGGTTTCTACGAAATGAAAGTGGCTGATGAATCAGGCTAGTGCAGAACGGGATTTAGTCCCAATTTTGGTGCGTGTGTGTGTGTGTGTGTGTGTGTGTGTACAAATGTAAATGCAACAATTGCTATTAGAGTTTCTATGGCAACAACCAGGTGAATAGGTAGAAAAGTTACACAGTGCATGTATGTGTGTTTTTAGATATGCGAGGCGAACACAGACAAACTGGAACATGAAACATGAAATATGTCTTTATGCTTCATCTTTATTACAATACTGATTCACATATGTTTTATGAGACTGGAATCATAATGTCTCGATGTGCCTGAATGGCATGATGAAACCTGTGCATAATCAAATGTACAGTAATGACAAAAACAGACCTGAGGCCAAACTTCACATTTAGAATCTCACGTTATTATTTTCTAAGCAGGTATAAAAGGCAGATACGAGCACTCTGTTGTATTTCAAATTTGTTTAGTGAAATAATGAAGAGAGACACAAACCAAATTTAGATATCAAGGATTGGATGAGAAACAATTTCCCAAACCAGATTGTGTTTACGAGAACGAGACAAGACGAGATTTTGACACTTACACTTTTGGCCTCACATTTTTTTAATTTTGTAAGTCACCAATACAAACTCTTTTTTGTCCAGTCCTAATGTAAACACTTTAGTCTCATTAGATCTTGTGGCACGAGATCTTGTACCATAGATGTATGTACAAATTAGTTTGAAAAGGTTTATCTGCTGAAATCTTCATCTCTCTGTATTTGTGTCCGTTCGGTTTCTCGTACAACAGATCTACAGTGCACGGTGGTAGAGCCTGTTCAGTGTAGCAGCTCAAACCTCTGAGGACTATGGGAGGAGGATTTGGCAGTGAAGACTGTTAGATTTCAGAGCTTTACAAGTCTGTGGAGAAATTACATCATTTCCATTTTAAAAATACTCTTGAAGGGAATATTAAAAAAAGAAAAACTAAGAAAGAATAACAAAATGCTTCTCAGAATGTCCGTTAGGCACAACAATGTTTGAGCTTTTAACATGAACCTGAAACATACACCTGACCCTGATTTCTTTTACACAAAGTTCATCTGAGTTTTGCAGTTTACTGGACGACCAGTCCAGTACATGTGCTCTTACATGACTTCATTTCAGTGACCTTCACAAACAGCTGTTGATAGAAGCCATGCTATATGAAAAATTCTTGATTTTTATTTTATTTATTTTTTTTGGATGAAATCAATTAAAAGTCAAAGCCTGATCTCGTCAGTTGTCAGAAGCTCAGCAGGACTGGGCCTGGTTAGCACTTGGATGGGAGACCACTGAGAAGAAGAGGTGCACAGTGGGGCACCAGTGGGAAAAACATGTTCTGTCCTTCGGCAAAGCACTTCACCCACATTGACTAGTATGAATGAGGTGTGTGAGTGTTGATGGTGGTCAGAGGAGCCAGAGGGCAGAGGGCACAGGTTAACAGCCTTGCATCAGTCAGTCTGCCCCAGGGCAGCTGTGGCTACAACAGTAATTGTAAAGTGACTAAAATCATTTAGAAAAGTACTACAAATGCATTATAAAATACAATTCAGAGTAAGCAAATAATGAGTGTCACCAAGGACATAATCTAGTTCTGCCGGGTTTTTGATTGACAGACACTGTAGCCAATCAGATGCTTTCGTTTTCAAGTTTGGTTGACAGTGCTTTGTGTTTTAGTTCAGTGCAGAGCTCGCAGGTGTGAGTTTTGTGTGCGCATTAAAGAAGCGAGTAGTGGTTTAAAAAAGGCACACATATACATCAACATGTTTACAGAGTGTTTTGAAGTTGTTAGCTGTTGTAGATTGTAGAAAATGTGTGTCTAATGGCCAGTTAGATGTTTATTTGTGATATCGTGAAATGTATTTCACATATATTGTATTTGGTATTTATAAAGTATATTATAATTTATATTTTTTTCCTTTGTTTGTATGTTTCAGGACCTCACAGACACCCACACAAAGTTCAACGTTTTTAATTAAAGTCTCTTCATCATCGATTATGATATAGTTAAAAGCATAAACATACATTTTGAAGTAATAAAGCGTGGAATACCTACACAGAGATGTCTAATAAGTCACAAAATTACAAATATTTCCAAATTCAAAATAGTCATAGCAAATCAATACAACATTTTTCTCCAATCACATCTAAAGTAGGTGGAACAGTGGTGTCTTAAAATAGCATGTAGGCCATACTTCATCCTGACACTAACCATGAGGAGATGGTCACTTGGAGCTCCAACAGTTCCCTGGACCTCCCTCTGCGCACGTTCGCTCGGTAAAAATAGCAAAACGACATCAGCGCCGCTCTGTGGCCCACCTCCGACCTCCTGGATGTGCTGGCCAGTCTATGACCAAACCATTAGGGATCAGGACCCACGGGCGCGCACGGAGAGCCGGGTCCTGCTGTGTGTCTGTGTGTCTGCCGTAGGAATGACAGGGTGGATAGATGAGGAGGTGGTGAGGGCCAAATAGGCTGTCACAGGAGGGGAGAGGGAGATGGATGAGAGCGGGGACAGTGGGGTAGGGTGAGGGGGGCGGAGGAGGAGTGAGGAGGACCCCCAGGACAGAGGGGGACGGGGGGTCTGTGGTAAACCTGGTCATGACCTCAGCTCCGGGCGTCGTCTTTCTCTCTGTCTAAATATTCCTCCAAGAAATACAAGAGAATAATGGTAGGGCAGTTTCTCAGAGTCTATATTTGTTAGTCTACAGAGGACAGAGGGAAATTAGGGCTGAGTGTAGAGTTATAGCAAGTGTCTGAAATATATTGAAATGTGTGTTTAATAGGAAAAAGATCATTTAGTCATAAGTTGGTTTCCTAATTCTAATTCTGTGTAACGTATTTATGTATTTTATAAATGTCAGGTTAGCATACTGTGAATTTTGGTTCAGAGATAGTTTACTGTCTAAGATCATTATAGCACTTAAAGTGTCAGTAGACACAAAACGCTCTATGTACTTGACAATGCTCGACTACATGCTGCTTCTCTCCTGTTTTATTTATTTTTTGGCTGAAAACCATTGACTGTATACAGCCTATAGAATGCTCTATATAATGTAGAATCCATGCTCTGTGCACTGTTGCAGTAGCCAGTCTGGCGCCACCTAGTGCCTCCGCTCAATTTAATTTCTCTCCAGCGACTAGGTCAGGAATCAAAATACACTAGATGGTTCGCAAAAACCCCGAAAGTGTGAGTTCGTGCACCAGCCAATCAGCGAAGAGCCAGACATTCTGTGGTTGGCAACGATTCTCAAGATTGAGGATTTAAAGCCGGAACAAAGAAAATGTTTGGTGAATTTTATCAAGGGGAAAGACATTGTTGCCCTTCTTCCTATTACATACGTCAAGACCAAATAGCAGCAATCGGTTAAATGAAAAAAGTACCTGTTTACCGTCGAGCGAACAAATCCTAATGCTGTGAGGTCAGACAGTTTCTACGAAGTGAAACCGGCTGATGAATCAGGCTACTGCTGCAGTGGCTTCCACACGAACCTCAGTGCTGTTCTGTGATTGGTTGCCAAACACCTTTCGGGCCCTATCAGCGGGGACCAAATTTTGTGAACTTAAATTTGTGAACTTTTGCTGTTTTGACTCAGCACCAAGAGAGATGAACCCTCAGGACTCTGTGATAGTGGTGTCCAGTCCAGTCTGGTCTGGTCTGGTCACAGTTAAATCCAGTCTGGCTATGCTACTGCTGTAGGGAGTATTATACCTCTGATGTCATAGGCCAAGATGACATGGACTGAGCTGGCAGTAAGAGCCCTTGGTAGTGCACAGTGTCATTTCTTTAACAAATATATTCTAGATTGTTCAAACCAACATCTACATCAATGCAAAGAGGTGGCAGACTCCCAGCAGTAGAGTTACACAGTGCACCTTCAGTCTGAAACCCTCAGCTCGGTGTTTGGCAGCTCTCACTTGTTGAACCCCTCTTATTTGTTATACAGTATTGTTTGGTAATGTCTGCAGGCTACACACTGGAGTTTCAAGTGTGTGTGGTGTTTGATTGACAGCTCCTGACACAGAGCTCTCCTGTACAGTGACAGTCAGTGTTCAAACTGCACTCACATCTGCAGTCTGTGCAGGTCACACTCTCACTGTTACAAAAGAAACCATCTGAAGGGACAGAAGCAGTGTTTGGAAGTAACTATATTTATGTTTTCATAGTGTTACTATTGCAAAAACACCTTGAAAAACATGCATGTGAGCACTGCTCCACTAGCCTGATTCATCAGCCAGTTTCACTTTGTAGAAATCGTCTGACCTCGCAGTGTTAGAATTTGTCCTTTGGACGGTAGGCGGGTACTTTTTTATTTAATCAATTGCTGCTATTTGGTCATGATGTATGTAATGCGCCACTAATGGGGCTGATTGGTATATTAAGCTTTTCCCAAATCCCATAGGAAGAAGGGCAATAACGTCTTTCCCCTTGATAAAAATAAACCAAACATTCTCTTTGTTCAGGCTTTAAATCCTCGATCTGGAGAATCATTGCCAAAACAGAATATATGGCTCTTCGCTGACTGGCTTCGCTGATTGAAGTTTACAACTTCCAGGGTTCTTGCAAACCGTCTAGTGCAGGGGTGCTCAATACGTCGATTGCGATCTACCAGTCGATCGCCAAGGTCGTGTGGGTAGATCGCTGTGTCTTGTCTCGGACTCGCGTTTGGACTCGGTCTTGTCTCTCACTCGAGGTCTGACACTCAGCAAGTGTGATCATATTTCATTACGGCCGCTGCTGTTGGTAATAAACTTGTAGCGGGTGCAGGAGCGTGTGGGGCGTCTCAGTGCAGCCTGTGCGCTCATTTGAAACCCGCGGAGACTCTACGGCGCATCACAAACACACACACTCCCTATGCACGGCTCGTCTGCAACAGCGTGTGCCCTCGTGTACCAGCGTGCATCACAGGGCAGGTTCAACTTCCTAAACATCCTACCTGTCCATCTGCCTCACGTCAGCACGCCGCCCCTCGCCTTTTCACGCTCTCGCTCCTTCCTGCGTACAGCGAACACAAGCCCCTCCCACAGTGCGGCTGATTAGAAGAGCAAGACCAAACGTGAAGCAAAAACGAGTCTAAATTTGTGTTCCAGTGTTGGCACAAAGCAGGTCTACAGCATAGAGCGGATCTACAGAACAGACCTACTGCCACATTTGGCTGAAGTTTGCCTAAGAAAAGTGCACAAATGCATCTGTGTTTGTCACGATGTGCTTTTGGTTTGGTAAACGTGCAGAGGCTGGTAAATATCACTGCAAAACCGGAAAAGAATGCAACTCCAGTTTGGGACTGTAAAAAACAGGTTTAAAAATTTTACCTACTTCCTTTTGTGTAAAGTGCCAGAGGAAGTTCTCTTAAAGAAGGGATTCTCAAACTGTGGGTGAGGGTCCAAAAAAGGGGCACAGAGTGTTTCAGTGCAGTTTGCTTGGTTTTGTATTAGGTAGATCTTTATGACTTGGTCATTTTGTAAGTCGCTCGCATGCTGAAAAAGTGTGAGCACCCCTGGTCTAGTGTATTCCGACTCCTGACCGAGTCACTGGAGAGAAATGAAATTGAGCAGAGGTACTAGGTGGCGCCAGCTTGTCTACCTCTCCATAGATCTGACTTATAATTGATGTGGTGGCATCCCCGGCTTGTCTCCATGGAGATAGATAAGTTAATGGATAAGTGGCAGACCCCAAACAATTACATAATGCACTTTTAAACAAGCATGAATGAATACTACAGATATGTTTAAGGCAAGGAAATAATTTAGATTTAAACCTCAAAAAACATATTTTTATGATTCTGTAGGTCCTTTAAATATAAATACATTTTTGGTGCCTAAGCACAGTTTCATCTCTGGCTTGCTACAATAACACAGTGAAACTTAACTGTACATCTGTGAGGAGAGAGGAGAGTTATGTAAGAACACAAGCAGGATCTGTGCACCATGAGTCACACACACACGCCAAATGTCCACAAGTGTGAACAGGAAGTGAGGAGTCTGACTCGCAATACGATTGGCCCAAATACAGGAAGTACGCTGTGATTTCTCGCCTGGATTTGACAATGACAGTGTACCTGACAGCTTACTCACAAGTGTCCAGACAACTCGTGTTTCAAAGAATAATCAGACCAGTTAGCTAATATGACATAATCAGAGTTCGTTGTAGAGATTTGTAATGTCGAGGAAGATTAAAGATGCAGATAAAAACAGAACAGTTCAAATAAGGCTAAACATAGTAGCTGCTAATGTTAGAGTTTTTCTGCTGTGTATTGAAGCACTGAAATGATTTGTACTGAGTGATGTGAAAGTGTTTGGACTGAAAACATAAAGATCACTTTCTGGATTATCACCTGATGACATCACAAGGTGGATTTAAGTGCTTTGAGGTCTGGAGAGTGAGAGAGACAAACTATGCAAGATTAATCAAACTGAAACGCAAAACAACTCCAGGTATGTTTTGTTGAGCATTTAAAAAAGTTGATATAGGTTGTTTAAAGCAACAACACATAACTTTCTGGAGATAGCATGTCACCTGATTCCATGGAAATATAAAGTTAAAGTTATATTTTGGAACATTCTCCATGAAGACAGATGAGGTAAATAAGCAGATAACAGCAAGTAACACCAAAAAATACTCTTGGTGATAAATCAATACAACAGCCCACGATATCGATACTGTATATTGTATATTTAGTATTACAATATATCAGTATTTTTGCACATGCCTAATAGCTGTGGTGTTGTTTCCAGGGGCAGAGGAGCAGATGAGTGCTGGATGTTTCTGATGCCCTCCCACACGGTCGTCATTATGTGTTATGGTTCTACAGGGACATGACCCAGGCCCCTGCTCCTCTACTCTATACACACACACATACACATACACACACACACACACATATATATGTACACACTAGGGCAGGACCAATATGGATTTTTTTGGCTCTGATATGATACCAATAAATGAGACTTTGCAGCTGCCGATATACAGTAATAGCCGAAATAATTAGTGAAATGAATGAATAATGAATGAATAATATGTCACTGTAAATCTTCAGCTGATTACAAAACTTAGGTTTGGCTCTATTGAATTTCTACATTTACTGTTATTCTGCTTCTTTACAGTCATATTTTACGACAGTAGGTTGGCCTAATGGCTTTTTTGCATGACATTCTAGCCAGTAAACAAAGTACTGTGTTTTTCGGACTATGAGTCGTTCTGGAGTATAGTCACACCAGCCAAAAATTGCGTGATGAAGAAGAAAAAACATATATAAGTCGTACCGGACTATAAATCGCACTTTTTGTGGGAAATTTATTTGATAAAATCAGAGATCAGGAAGCGACATTTCATCTTGAAAGTCAAGTTCTAGTAAAAACAATCGAACAGAGAACAACAGACTGTTCGTGTCACATATGAACAGTTCTTCAGATAAACTATAACATAAACAACATAATGGTGTCGTGTCACTTCTGAGCAACTCCGTGACCTCCGGAGGTAAACGGAGCACCGCTTCATCTTCTGTGTAGCTGTCATCAGACTCAACATCAGTTCCAGTTAGAATTATTCCAGCCTTTCTGAATCCCGACAGGATGGTTTCGGTTGTCAATGAAGTTCAGGCTTTGTCCATCCATCCAGTGACTTCCAGGAAAGTTGCATGTTGCATCCTACCTGTGTCACAAGTTTTACACTCACTCCAAACTTTCTTTCTGCTACTCGATTACCATTTTTGGCTGCATATTCCACTACTTGCATCTTGTAATCTGCTAATCTGCAAAATATGATTTTCTTTTTGGGGCATTTGTGTTCAGTCTTCTCAGTCGTCTTTATAAATTTGTTTAAACGTTCAATTTTCAATGGTACAGAAGTAATGGTGAGATGGACTGGCATGATACAAACAGGACAGAGGCTCTTTCTGCAGGAGACATGCGCAGTAGAGCCAAGAGACAGTGGTACAGGAGGAACAGGAGCAGCAGATACTGACACACAGAGTGCCCTCTCGAGGTTGTTAGTATGAACATTTTAATATAGAAGTCGCACCTGAGTATAAGTTGCAGGAAAAACTCAAACCATGAAAAAAGTGCAACTTATAGTTTAAAAAATACAATAAGTAAACTACTGCTATTAGCCTTTAGCGGTAAATGCGTGCGCGCCACAGTAACAGCTGATAACATTGACTAACTGATATATCTGCTGTGCCCAAGTACGCACACACACATGCATATACACACACAAGCACACACACACATCAAATCATTTCATATTGTCACATAAACCTTCTGTCACTCATAGACTTACTCACAGTAGGAAGACGAACTAAAACCTTTACTCAAGTAAGAATACTGTTACTTCAATCAAAATATTACTCAAATATTCTGGGTAATCCCTCAGTTGTACTGGTAGGATCCATAGCAGAAGAAAAATTCTGTTCTCTAAACTGGACAATAGTTTTTTGATTGAAGGACTGAAGAAGAATCAGAAGCAAAACATCTTTATTTGTGGCGGCCGTGCGTTAGAGAGGCAGGTCCCCGTCATGTGAGTGCATAAAGTTTACAGCAGCTGCTTCTATTATTCAAACCAGGGGACCACAACCACCGGGTCGTGGACTGGTACCAGGCTGTGGGTCTTTGGTACCAGGCCGCGAAAGTCCGAACCCCCCCTCCCATATGCTGTGTCTCTGAACCAGGACTAAACCAGGACTAAACCAGGACTAAACCAGGTCTAAAACAGGACTAAACCAGGTCTAAACAAGGACTAAAACAGGACTAAACCAGGTCTAAACCAGGTCTAAACAAGGACTAAAACAGGACAAAACCAGGTCTAAACAAGGACTAAAACAGGACTAAACCAGGTCTAAAACAGGACTAAACCAGGTCTAAAACAGGACTAAACCAGGTCTAAACAGGGACTAAAACAGGACTAAACCAGGTCTAAACCAGGACTAAACCAGGTCTAAACAAGGACTAAAACAGGACTAAACCAGAACTAAAACAGGACTAAACCAGAACTAAAACAGGACTAAAACCAGAACTAAAACAGGAGTAAAAACAGGACTAAATCAGGCCTAAACCAGGACTAAACCAGGACTAAACCAGGTCTAAACCAGGACTAAACCAGGTCTAAACAAGGACTAAAACAGGACTAAACCAGAACTAAAACAGGACTAAACCAGAAATAAAACAGGAGTAAAAACTAGGACTAAACCAGGATTAAACCAGAACTAAAACAAATCTAAACAAGGACTAAACCAGAACTAAACCAGAATTAAACAGGACTAAAACCAGGACTAAATCAGGACTAAACCAGGTCTAAACCAGGATTAAACCAGAACTAAAACAGGTCTAAACCAGGACTAAACCAGGACTAAAACCAGGTCTAAATCAGGACTAAATCAGGACTAAACCAGGACTAAGACCAGGTCTAAACCAGGACTAAACCAGGACTAACCAGGGCTAAATCAGGACTAAATCTAGGTCTAAAACAGGTCTAAAAACAGGTTGGGGACCACTGATCCAAATGAGTGTAGTAAAAGTGTATGGAGTCTAAATGTGCAGGTTTTGTGCGTTAAACTTGTGAATGAAACAAAACACAACTCTGGGTCTGTTTGTGATTTGAGTTTTGAAGAGGAAACAACAGAATCAGACCGAGGAGAAAACACTTTTACATTTTCCAATCTGCTTTTTTCCAGCGTACATGTGGTTACGTAAGACTAAAGAGTTTTGGGCTCAGTCTAAAATGTGTTCTGCCATATGACCCCCTCCACACACACACACACACACACACACACACACACACACTGTCGCCATGGAGACAGATGTAGTGGATGCAACAGATGTAACACACATAGAGGCCCCCGGGCGTTTAACCATCAACTCTGCGACTCTCCTCTCATCACTAACCCTATTCCTCTGCTCTCTCTATCTCTCTTTTTTCTCTTTCTCTGTCTCTCTGTCTTTTTCTCTTCTTTTTTTCAGTCTGTTTCTCTCTAATCTCTAAGAAGCACTCATCTCCTTGTTTCTCTCTCTTTTCTTTTTCTCTCTCTGTCTCTCTCCAATAAATACTGGATTCCTTGTCTATTTTTCTCTCTCTCTTTCTCTCTGTCTATTTCTCTCTCTGTGTTTCTTTCTCTTTTTTCCATTTTCTGGCTCTTCTGGTTCTGGTTTTTCTGAGTCTCTCTCTGATCTCCTTGTTTCTCTCTCGCTCTCTGTTTTCTTTTTCTCTTGTTCTGTCTCTCTCTTTTCTTGTTCTGTCTCTGTCTTTTCTTTTTCTGTCTCTCTCTTTTCTTTTTGTGTCTCTGTCTTTTCTTTTTGTGTCTCTCTCTTTTCTTTTTGTGTCTCTCTCTGTCTTTTCTTTTTGTGTCTCTGTCTCTCTTTTCTTTTTGTGTCTCTGTCTTTTCTTTTTGTGTCTCTCTCTTTTCTTTTTGTGTCTCTGTCTTTTCTTTTTGTGTCTCTCTCTTTTCTTTTTGTGTCTCTGTCTTTTCTTTTTGTGTCTCTCTCTTTTCTTTTTTCTTGTCTCTCTTCTTTCTTTGTCCTGTCTTCTTTTCTGTCTTTTCTTTTTGTGTCTCTCTCTTTTCTTTTTGTGTCTCTGTCTCTCTGTCTCTTTTTGTGTCTCTCTTTTCTTTTTTGTGTCTCTCTGTCTTTTCTTTTTGTGTTCTGTCTTTTTTGTCTTTTCTTTTTGTGTCTTCTTTTGTGTCTTTTTTTCTTTTTTGTCTCTGTCTCTTCTTTTCTTTTTGTGTCTCTGTCTTTTTTTTTCTTTTTCTGTCTTCTTTTTTCTTTTTGTGTCTCTGTCTCTTTTTTTCTTTTTGTGTCGTGTCTCTCTTTTTCTTTTGTGTCTTTTTTTCTTTTTGTGTCTCTCTTTTGTGTCTCTTCTTTTCTTTTTGTGTCTCTGTCTTTTTTTCTGTTTTGTGTTCTCTTCTCTCTCTTTCTTTTTGTGTCTGTCTTTTCTCTCTCTCTTCTCTCTCTGTCTCTCTCTCTTTGTCTTCTTTCTCTCTGTCTTTTTCTGTCTCTCTCCACTAAGTACTGACCCTCTTGTCTCTTGCTTTCTCTCTCAATATCTATCTATCTCTTCTTTTTCTGTCTCTCTCTCTCTCTCTCCCTCCTCTCTCCCTTCCTTTTTGTATATCTGACTCTCTCCAATAAGTACCAACCTTCTTGTCTCTCACTTTTTCTCTCTTTTTGTTCTCTCTCTCTCTCTCTCTTCAAAATCTATCTGTGTATCTCTATCTTCTCTCTCCTCTCTTTTTCTGTCTCTCCCTGCCTCTTCTTTTTGTGTCTTTGTCTCTCTCTCTCTCTCTCTCTCCCTTACTCTGGTCTCTCTGTCCACTTCACACTAAACTCCTCCTTTTGTTTCTCTCTCCCACTCTTCTTTTTTCTTCTTCAGTTTTTTTTATTCTACTCACTTTCTCTCTGTACTTTATGTTCTTCTCTCAGCACTATGTTCTCTCTCTCTTGTTTCTCTCTGAGCACATTCTGTCTGTCGCTGGTGAAACTCCTGAGGGACACACAGTCCGTCTGCTCTTATTCGTCCAAACGCATGAACTTAGGTTTTTTAAAATATGTTTTAGACACTCTCTCTCTCTCTCTCTCCTGAGCTCTCTGCCCCAGCTCTCACCTCTCACTCTCTCTCTCCTTCTCTCTCCCTCTTTTCTTCAGCTGTAACCTCTCTCTCCTCAACACTTACATCCCTCTCTCTCTCTTTTTCTGTATGTGTGCGGTGCAAGAGAAGCAGCAAAATCCTTCTTTCTCGCACCTGACTCTCTCTCATCCTCTCTCTCTCTTCCTCTTACTTGCCTTACCTCTCTCTCTCATTCACGCTCTCTCTCTCTCTTCACAGTTTTGGACTATAAGAGCATGTGTAGAAGAAGAGTAGAAACCTCTCTGTCTCTCCTCAGATCTGTCATCTCTCTCTCTGTCTCTCTGTCTGTGTGTTTTTCTCTCTCACTCTCTCTCTCCTCCCTCTTTTACTCCTCTCTCTAGAACCCTCCTCTCCTCTCTTTCTTCCTGTCTGTCCTAACTCACTTACCTTTCTCTACTCTCTCTCACTCTCTCTTTCTCTCTCCTCACTCACTTACCTCTCCCTCTCTCTCTCTCTCTTCTCCCTTACTTATTTCTCTCTCTCATCCCTCACTTATATTTCTCTCTCCTCCCTCACGTACCTCTCCCTCTCTCTCTCTCTCCTCCTTCACTTACCTCTCCCCCCCTCTTCTCCTTCATTTACCTCTCCTCTCTCTCTCCTCCTTCTTTTACCTCTCTCTCTCCTCCCTCACTTACCTCTCTCTCTCCTCTTTCACTTACCTCTCTCTCTCCTCCCTCACTTATATATCTCTTTCTCCTTTCTCACTTCGCGTTCCCTCTCTCTCCTCCTTCACTTACCTTTCTCTCTCTCTTCTCTCCCTCTCTCTCCCCTCCCTCACTTAGCTCTCCCTCTCTCTCCTCCTTCACTTACCTTTCTCTCTCTCTTTCTCTCCCTCTCTCTCCCCTCCCTCACTTAGCTCTCCCTCTCTCTCCTCTTTCACTTACCTCTTCCTCTCTCTCCCTCTTCCCTCACTTACCTCTCTCTTTCTCTCTCTCCTCCTTCACTTACCTCTTCCTCTCTCTCTCTCCTCCTTCACTTACCTCTCTCTCCCCCTCACTTACCTCTTCCTCTCTCTCCTCTTTCACTTACCTCTTCCTCTCTCTCTCTCCTCCTTCACTTACCTCTCTCTCTCTCTCCTCTTTCTCTCTCTCTACCTCTCTCTCTTTCCTCCTCTCTCCCTCTCTTACCTCTCCCTCTCTCTTCGTCTCTCTCACTTACCTCTCTCTCTCTCTCTCTCTCTCTCTCTCTTTCACAGTGTCGGAGTATAAGATCCCATGCTGAGGAGCAGAGGAGCAGTAGAACCCTCCTCTCCTCTCTCTGTCCTCTCTCACTTACCTCTCTCCCTTGCTCTCTCTCTCTTTCTCCTCCCTCACTGACCTCTCTCTCTCTCTCTCTCTCTCTCTCTCTCTCTCTCTCTCTCTCTCTCTCTCTCTCTCTCTCTCTCTCTCTCTCTCTCTCTCTTCTCTCTCTCTCCCTCCCTCTCTCAGTCCCGGAGTACAAGAGCTCATGCAAAGGAACAGAGGAGCAGTGGAACTCTCCTCTCTTTCTTTCTCTCTGTCCTTGCTCACTTACCTTTCTCTCCTCTCACTCACTATCCCTCTCTCTTCTCCTCTTTCACTTACCTCTCTCTCTCTCTCTCTCTCTCTCTCTCTCTCTCTCTCTCTCTCTCTCTCTCTCTCCTCCTTCACTTACCTCTCTCTCTCCCTCACTTACCTCTCTCTCCTCTTTCACTTACCTCTCTCTCTCCTCCTTCACTTACCTCTCCCTCTCTCTTCTCCTCTTTCACTTAGCTCTCTCTCTCCCTCTCTCTCTCTCTCTCCCCTCTTTCACTTACCTCTTCCTCTCTCTCTCTCTCTCCTCCTTCACTTACCTCTCTCTCTCTCTCCCTCACTTACCTCTCTCTCTCTCCTCTTTCACTTACCTCTCCCTCTCTCTCCTCCTTCACTTACCTCTCCCTCTCTCTTCGTCTCTCTCTCTCTTTCTCTCTCTCTTTCACAGTGTTGGAGTATAAGATCCCATGCAGAGGAGCAGTAGAACCCTCCTCTCCTCTCTCTGTCCTCTCTCACTTACCTCTCTCCCTTTCTCTCTCTCTCTTTCTCCTCCCTCACTGACCTCTCTCTCTCTCTCTCTCTCTCTCTCTCTCCTCACAGTCCCGGAGTATAAGATCTCATGCCGAAGAGCAGAGGAGCAGTAGAAGCCCCCTCACCTCTTTCTCTCCTCCCTCACTGACTCTCTTTCTCTCTCTCTCTCTCTCTCTCTCTCTCTGTCCCTCACAGTGTCGGAGTATAAGATCCCATGCGGAGCGGCGGAGGAGCAGACGTAGCGCTCCGTGTGTGTGTGTGTAAGTGTGTGTGTGTGTGAGGTCTGCTGAGATGAGCCTGTAGGAGCCTCTCACACTCTGGGGTTGATGCTGATGAAACTGATCTGCTCGGGTAAGGAACGACGTTTACAACTTATTTAATATTTCCACTTATTTCTTTGCTCCTTTCTTCCGTGTGTATTTCAATAATTGCACTTTTATTTCTGGTTATTTTCTAGATCTTTGGGAGCTTTTAGTCGTGTTATAATGTTGTTACCTCCGCAAAAACAGACCTGGAGTTGTGTATTTTAGGCTGAATGAAGCAAAACACAACTCTAGTTATATTTGTGATGAAACAACATTATAACATGAATCAAAATGTTTTTATTGATCTGATTTTTTTAATACAATGTTTTTTTGTTGTTGTTTTTTATTGCCGACTAGCAGCAATTGCAATCTCGGAAAACTAGTGGTACTTGTTCTTTAGTACTTCAGTGGGAGTTTAGGGATGTCGATACTGAAAAAAAATAGCTGGATCGGATATCGGTTTCCAAATATCGGTCCAGACGATATCCTGGTTGGAAATATGAATTAATGTAATAAGGCAATAATACTTAGATGTTCTTTAGATCAGTGGTCCCCAACTTTTTTTATGCCACAGAACGGTTTTATATCTGACAATATTTTGTGGACCAGGAGGAGGCGCGGTGCATGGTTAAGTCCTGGCTAAATCCTGTTTTTGTCCTGGTTTTAGACCTGTTTTAGACCTGGTTTAGGTCTGGTTTAGTCCTGTTTTACACTTGTTTTAGACCTGGTTTAGTCCTTGTTTAGTCCTGGTTTAAGTCCTGGTTTAGACTTAGTTTAGTCCTGGTTAAGACCTGTTTTTAGTTCTGGTTTAGTCCTGGTTTAGTCCTGGTTTAGTCCTGATTTAGTCCTGGTTTTAGTCCTGGTTTAGACCTGGTTTAGTCCTGGTTTAGACTTAGTTTAGTCCTGGTTAAGACCTGGTTTTAGTTCTGTTTTAGCCCTGGTTTAGTCCTGGTTTAGACCTGGTTTTAGTTCTGATTTAGTCCTGGTTTTAGTCCTGGTTTAGTCCTGGTTTAGACTTGGTTTAGACCTGGTTTAGTCCTGGTTTTAGTTCTGATTTAGTCCTGGTTTTAGTCCTGGTTTAATCCTGGTTTAGACTTGGTTTAGTCCTGGTTTAGTCCTGGCTTTAGTTCTGGTTTAGACCTGATTTAGTCCTGGTTTAGTCCTGGTTTTAGTTCTGATTTAGTCCTGGTTTTAGTCCTGGTTTAGTCCTGGTTTAGACTTGGTTTAGTCCTGGTTTTAGTCCTGGTTTAGTCCTGGTTTAGTCCTGTTTTATTTGGTTTTAGTCCTGGTTTAGTCCTGGTTTTAGTCTGGTTTAGTTCTGGTTTAGTCCTGATTTAGTCCTGGTTTAGATCTGTTTTAGTTCTGGTTTAGACCTGATTTAATCCTGATTTGGATCAGTTTTGTCTCATGTTCATTTAGTTTTAAGGAAATAAATGCTGTTTTCAGTCTCTGGTATCGGTTGATATCGAGGGATCAGCACATACTTAACGCTATAGTATCGAAATCGGTATCGGAACTGAAAACGCTGGATCTGGATTGAGCTGCAGATGTGGTATTTTTTGGTGTTTATAGGTAAAAAATCAGATTAAAGTCATGATTCAGAAGTTTATTTATCATCTTTACATGATTACATTGATTCCTAGCACGTTTTTATGAATATATTAGTTGTTTGTAGTTTTTGCATGAGCTCCCCCTGCAGGTGTGCTCTTGTGAGTGCAGTTTGGGTCAGATACACAGATATGCAAAATAGTTTTGAGAGCTTTTGCCACGCCCCCTTCATAGTCTTTAGTCGGCTACATCCCAAATACACAATACAAGTTAAACGCAAACTTCACAAAATTCAAACTTTGCTGTAATCGTCAAAATTAAAACATTTTTAAATAATTTCTTGTCAAACATTTATATATTTCCGGGGCGATGCTGTGTTTAACTTATCAGACATATTAGCTTTAATTGTTTAATTGTACGAATAAGTCTGCTTAGAAATTGGCCTACTATGCTAGAAAAAGTTTTGATTGGCAAATGGTTGTGTGGCAATGTTTAGTAGATTTTTCTTGTGTGGGATTTGCTATTGTTGTGTTCATGGGCAAGACACCTACACCTGCAGCATATAAACATTGTACTCGTTTTCCCTTCAGTTTACATTATATATTTCAATTAGCATCATTTGAAATATCCAGATTTTGTTGTGTTTCTGTTTTTGTTTGTTGGAGTTATGAATAAGGAGGATCGTTTTGTTGCTTATAAGAAGTAATGAAACCATCTGCCTCTTCTGACAATTAACACTTGACTGTGACTGATGCTGATGCTTTGCTCAAACTATTTCATTAAAGATGCACTATGTAACTTTTCGGGTTGATGTGCACAAGCTGAATGATGGTAATGCTTTGCTGGAATATTCCAAAGTATAGCATTAAAATGATTTTGTCTGGATTATTCATGTTGGGACGGGGACAATAGTGGATCGAGGTGTAAGGTCATAAAAACTGACTTTTTCTTATCATCCTTACAGTTAGCAGTAATGTTTTGTCCAATGTTCTGCCCACAAATCTAAGGCTGCGTTCAGACTGCAGCCTGAAGTGACCCAAATCCGATTTTTTGGCCCCTATGTTCCTGTATCTGATCTTTTAATGACAGTCTGAACGACACAGATCCGATTTTTTCAAATGTGACCCAGGACACTTGGATATGTGCTCCTGAAACCGATACATATCTGATCTTTTGACATGTGACTTCAGTGTGAACGGCCAAAGCGCATTCATCTGACCTACACGTTATCAACAAGACACAAACGTCACTATTCTGCGCTGAAGTAGGCGAAAATTGTTAATGAACTCCGTGTCACTGAAGTGAAGCACATCACCACTCACCACTCTTGGCTACGTCTCCACATCCACATGTTCCTTTCAACGGACGTCGCTGCCGCTGTCCCCACAAAACACCACGGCCAAAAACCTCGTCCTTCTCCTTCTCAGTCTCCTCCTTAAAACAAGTAAGTTGTTCATGTTCTGGCTCTGGTACGAGAGGAACTTTAAAATCTCCAGGTGCTCGATGCTGCGTCCATGTTTGGACAACTTCCGTAAACACAGAGCACGTTCACTGCGGTTGACATCATCATGTCCTCCAGTGCACATGCGGGACACTTTCGGGCCGTTTACTGTTCACACTGGAGTCACATACAAGTCACATTTAATTGGAAATGTGAACGACCTCGCAAAAACATCGGATTTCACAAAAACATCGGAATTGAGCATTAAGCCCTGCAGCCTGAACTATGCTCCCACTCGACCATTCTCTATGAATATACAAAAACATGATACAAAACTGTACACAACTACTCCACAAACCTGATGTGATGTGCAGTAGTTTCATTAGCATGCTCATGGTGTTGTGATAGCGCTCTGAAGGGGAAGCCCACTTCCCTTAGCACAGAGAGCAAAGGGAGGGGCTCAGAGCATCAAAAAACTAAAGTGAAACTTATAAAACATATCAATATTTTTGGTGAATATAGCATTTTCAAAACAATAGAAGATAACATGGTGATCTAAATATGTGATGTGTGTTGCAGATAAAAAAAAAACATGGAAGTAAAATACTCCCTCTTTATTTCTTTATTGTATATTAAGAAAAATTCAAGTGTAGTACTTATTTAATTAATACCACAGATTGTATAAACAAATGGACTAAGTGAGGGTGATGTCATCTGTCGGCTCCAGTCAAATGAAGCTCACAGATACTGACAGTTACAGGAGTCATGAATTTGGAGCCAGGCTCAATATTATGAATAGTTTTTTTTTTAACTGACAAAATAGTTTTTACATTATGAATTCTGCTTTTGCTCCTGCTGGATTAAAGGTGAACTGTGTCACTTGGGTCTGTGCACCATTTGTTCTTTTGAATTTCAGTTAAGAACAAAAAGCAATAAAATGGGAAAACAGTTTGTTATTTCATTGTTCTGTTTTAGTGTAAAAAAGTTTTTGACCTCTATTTCCAATATTTAATTTAAAGTTTATTTCAAAACCAATCAAATTTTGAATTTTATTTTATATTTTAATTTTATTCGGGTTTATTTGTCCCGGAAGTTCTGCTGCTACAAAGACTCACCTGAAAAATCATTGCAATTTTGTGGACAAACATGTCGTCTTCTTTGATAGCCACACGTTTACTTTCACGTCTTAGAAAGTCATTGTTGAACTTCATGAGGAGAAACAGAAGTCAGCGAGAAACTTTCCTTTGTTCAGTTGACACCATAGAACTAAAAATAGTTTTTATTATGGATTCATGGTTGACACTGAATTCACACACCGGGCGCTAAGCAGCACAACTTCCAGGGCAAATAAACCAGAGAGAATAAAATATCAAAATTAAAATAGGCATCGAGGCTGTTTTTGATTGGTGTTATTTGAAATCAACTTTAAATTAAACATTGAAAATCTGTTGGACACTAAAACAGAATAATGACAACAACAAACAAACTGTTTTCCCACTTGCCTGGTGGAGGGTCCATCACCTGATTTTCTCAATGGAGATGTGTCTAGAATGTTCCACAGTATGGCCATGAACTTCAGAATCTCCATGGAGACTCACAAGCCAAATTACAGGTTAGATCTGTGGAGAGGCGACCCCATTCACAGTAAGAATGGATGTTTTTTAAGATATTTTTGAACAATAAATAACAGCTGTAGTTGAATAAAAGACAGTTTAGTTTAACACCGAACCGTGGACTATTTAAACCAAAGTCTTAACATCTCCATGGCGACAAACAAGTTGGGGACCCTCTCCAGAAAAGTGACACAGTGCAGCTTTAAGACTAATAAAGGTTTAGTTAGGAAAAAGTGTTAGTTCTTCTCATCAGTATTTGTCATGTTTTGTATCATTTGTTCCTCTCCTCTCTGATAATACCTCTCCTCTCCTCTCCTGTCCTCTCGTTTCCTGTCGTCCGTCTGTTCTGTCCATTATTGAGGTGGAGATTCCCTCGGTGTATTTTTAGCAGGTCACAGTTCAGCCTCTAAAAACAGGTATTTATGGAATCACACTAAAAGATGTATCAGTGTTACGCAAGAACACAGGAACGCACAGAGAGAGAGAGAAGAGAGGGAGGAGAGGAGATGGAGGGAGGAGAGGGAGGCATAGAAGAGGGAGAGGAAAGAAAGAGGAGAGAACAAAAACATTAGAAAGGGAGCGAGAGTAAAGAGAAATATAAAGGAATACAGACAGACTAAAAAAGGGGAGAGAGAGAGAGAAGAGACATAAAGACGAGAGAAAGACAGCACACGGAGGAGAGAGAACAAAAAGTGGAGAGAGAGACTGAGGAGAGAGCAAGGGAGAGAAAGAGAGGAGAGAAAGAGAGCAAATAGGGGAGAGAGAGAGAGCGAGAAAATAGAGAGGAGAGAGAGCACAAAAATTGGAAAAGGAGAGATAGGAAAGTGAGACCATAGAGGAGAAGAGACAGACTAAAAAAGGGTGAGAGAGAGACGAGAGAGCTCAGAGAGGAGAGAAAGAAAGCAAAAAAGGAGAGAGAGACACGAAAAGTAGGATAGGGTGACTAAGGTGAGAAAGAGGAGAAGAAAGATAGGAGAGGAGGAGAGAGAACAAAAAGGGGTGAGAGAGAGAGAGACATAGAGGAGAGAGTAACAACGCAGAGGGAAAAGAGAGCAAAAATATGAGATGGAGAGACAGAACGGAAAGAAAAGCGAGAAAGAGAAGAAAGACAGAGGAGAGAGAGATGGCCCAAATTAATGAGAGAGCAAAAAGAATAGAGAGAGAGACAAGCGACAGATGGAGGGGGCTCGGTCGGGTGAGTTCAACACTTTCATAGATGTGTCTTTGTCACATCACACTCCTCTATTAAGAAAATATCACTCTGTTCTTCTTTGTGCAGGGAAAAAAAGTGATATTAATTTGAATTCAGCATGAGCAGTTTGACTAAGATTTATTGGTTTATAATTCTTTTTTTTTTCTAAGTTTCAGAAAAAGAAATGATGCAATCTGGTCTAAAATAAAGATAAGAAATAAAAAATAATAATCTTTGTAAAATGTTATCCAAATTACATTCGGCTCCATCGATTCTGACTCCAATTCACTTTCTATAATTCTACATTTCTCTTTGCACCTGTAAAATGCACTGAGGAGGTTTGCAGTCGAGTGTGAAGCGGCTGGGGTGAAGATCAGCTCCTCCAAATCTGAGGTCATGGTTCTCGACTGGAAAAAGGTGGCTTGTCCTCTCCGGGTGGGTGGAGAGTCTCTGCTTCAAGTGGAGGAGTTCAAGTATCTCGGGGTCTTGTTCACGAGTGAGGGGAGGATGGAGCGTGAGATTGACAGGTGGATCGGTGCAGCGTCTGCAGTGATGCGGTCGCTGTATCGGACCGTTGTGGTGAAGATCTACCGGTCAGTCTACGTTCCTACTCTCACCTACGGTCATGAGCTTTGGGTAATGACCAAAAGGACAAGATCACGGATACAAGCGGTTGAAATGAGTTTCCTCCTCAGGGTGGCTGGGTGCTCCCTTAGAGATAGAGTGAGGAGCTCAGTCACACAGGAGGAGCTTGGAGTAGAGCCGCTGCTCCTCCACGTCGAGAGGAGCCAGCTGGGGAGGCTCGGGCATCTGTTCCGGATGCCTCCTGGACGCCTCACTCAGGAGGTGTTCGGGGCATGTCCTACCAGGAGGAGGCCCTGGGGAAGACCCAGGACACGCTAGAGGGACTATGTGTCTCGACTGGCCTGGGAACGCCCCGGAGGAGCTGGAGGACGTGTCTGGGGTCAAGGAAGTCTGGAAGTCCATGCTTAGACTGCTGCACCTGCAACCTGGACAAGATGAAGAAAATGGATGGATGGAATGCTGTCTGGGCCCAAGCTCCTGGGAGCTGCAGTACTTATGGAGCGATGACTAGATGGTCTCACCCTTGGACCCTGTTGACACTGAAACGAATCCGCGTATCACCGTATTGGAAACGATCTGCGTCCAGACACGTCAATTCTGTGTCCACAATCCTTCCATATCCACAGAGCTTTGAGCATATTTGTTTACGTTTTACAGAAACAAAACTTAAAACCACTTGGCTCATTTGCATAAACTAAGCTCAAAAAACTAAGCTCAAGCTATTGTGCGCTGATGTGGTTCAGCTTCTGTCGGACTAAAGGACACGACTCAGTGGAATATGAGTGTTCTTTCTGTGACAGAGGGGTGTTCTGCTGATGAGTCTGTTCTGTGCTTCTATCGTGTTGGAGATGGTTCATGTGAAACTTTTCAGGGATTATACGTCTGCAGGTCATGCACATAAACTGCATATATGAATATATGCTAGCCTCTTAGCGTTTTGGCGGTGAATTAGCTACTTTGCAGCACATAGACCTACATCAGCGTATCAATGTTTTCAGGCATCCACACAGTGCCGGATCAGATCTGTACTCAGATGAATTTATGGGAGCTGGCGGCACCTGATCGTTCCATCTCTGAAGCCGTTTTCAATCGAGGACGAACACTGCATCCACAACGAAAATGACTCGAATACAAGCTAGTATGGATGGGGCCTTGAACGGGCTCGATGCTCCTACTACCCTGCCTAACCACGGGTGCAGATAGGAAGGGACAATGATCTTAACAACCTCGCTCCTGATTGGCCTTAGAGTTGCCACCCAGATTTCCAAATATGAAACTTGGCTCCAAATTAGCCGCTATAATTGGCAGCCTCGATGAGCTTCATTTGACTGGAGGCTGAATGCTCTGGGTGACGCCACACTCCCTCAGTCCTCTTCTTTGTACAGTCTATGGTCACATTGCATACTTACGGGATGTACAAACTTACTGGTGATAGTGAAGAGGAGATGGAGGAGCTGAGGAGGCTGGTGGTTATACTGCTGCAGCTGCTAGACTTGAGGTATGATTATCTTCAGAGGTGATTGGTTGACAGGCCAACGTAGTGAGCTGTGATTGGCTGACAGTAACTGACAGTCTTTCTGGTTGTATTTTTTATCACCCAGTATTTGCTTGTCTTGGCGTTCATTCTTCATAGACTTTTTCCTTCTCAAACCCCCCTTCTGCTACGGTGCATTCGTGGTCCCTCTGACAATCCGACATCCACGCGGGATAAGACATAAAGTGATGAATAAAAGAAGAGAAAGATAAGACACTGTGTGGATATGTCAGGCTGTCTCTGCAGGGGGCTGCTATAGACTGACATTTTACACTGTGCTTTAAAACTGGCAACCGCAGAGATCACATGCAGATAAGTTCATATGGTAAAGGAGACATATTGCACTAAATCTACTCTTTACAGCTTTTTTTTTTTTTTAACCATGTGTTAATTGTTTCCCTTGTCATTTACACACTCACAGATGTATTTAGTGTGATTCATGCACGTTTGCGTCTTTCTAAAGATCAGCCAATATGTTTTTTGAGCGAATATTAAAGACAAACTGACTCACAGCCCTTTTTTAATCATAAACCTACAAGAGAGCATTTTAGTAGAGATGTAACAATAACCAAAATATCGTGATATTGTATCTTCAAAGTTCTCACAATAATATTGTGGACCATCACAACATATCGAATTACAAGTCTGTTTGCTTAAATGAATAGTTATGGTGCAACAACTGCTAAAAAAAGACAGAGGGAACTACATAGACCATAATCCTTTGCTCCATTTCAGTGCAGACTACAAGAAGAAATAACAGTTCTAAGCACTTTTAAGTCTTAGTTCTTTGGATTAAGTCTTGTCAAGGCATTTTAAAAGGATCCCCTGTTCCGGAGATTTAAGGCCGGTAGTTGATTCATCAAAAAGTGCAAATATTGCCCCAATATATTGGCCAATCGATATATTGGTCCATCTCTACTTTTCTCCTATTCACCTATATTCGAGACGTCACTGCTCCGATCTACCCGTTTTCACCGCCACCTGTACATGCCCCTTACTCTGGACTCATTCTCCAATTTAATTTTTCTTATATAATAAATCTGATGTTCACTAACGTGATCTGCAGCTATCCATTCTTGTGATGACGTTTACAGCAACATACTGTAAAGAAGCAGGCAGCAGTCAACTTTTATACCTAACTGGGCTGGAATTTTCTAGCAGGAAGTCAGTGTTTCTTTTATTACTGTATTTTCCGCACTACAGGGTGCTCTGGATTATCAGTGTGCTTTATAATCCAGGCACACTGGATTATAAAGCACACTGTCATCTAATGGTCTCGTCATTATCCGAGTCAGTGTGGTTACTGTTCCCTGACAGTTCAGTGATGATTCCGGTCTTGGTGAAAGCTCGGATCACAGTTGATACTGATCCTTAGCCCAGACGTCCACGATCCATTGGCAGATCGTGGAGTAAGTGACTCGGTGCTGTCTCTCTGTCTTGGTGAATGTGTGTTCTCCTCTCATCCACTGCTCCCATACAGCTCACACTTTAACTTTATAATAGCCTTGAGTTTAAAGTCGGCGTTGTAAGTGTCTCTTGACAGGTGCATTTTGATATTAAAAGGAATCATAGTATGCATTACTCCACAATGCTCCTGACTACAGTAGCCGTAATGCTGCTAGTGGTGCGGCTTTGTAGTTTACTAAAGTCGTACTAAGACACCCCAATAAATTCATATATAAGGCACTCTGCATTATAAGGCGTGCAGTCATTTTCACTCTGGATTATAAAGCGTGCAGTCATTTTTCTGATTAAATTAAAGGCTTTTAAGTGTGTCCTATAGTGTGGAAAATACGGCACATCATCTTAGGTCAATACAATTTAAAATGTCCAAAATACAACATAATGATCCACAGGTGTCATAGATACTATATAGCAGACAAGAGGCCTACACCTTCTCTAAATAAATGGAAAATATATACTGACTTTGAACATACACAGATTATGTAATTCTGATCTGTGCGCTGTCTGGGTTGAAGATGTGAGATGGCATATGCCAGAGGAGCCTGAAGGTTAAAATGGGAGCAAGCGTCCATATGCTAACACAAACATCATCTGGCAGACAGTATGTTTGGAGACGATGTCATTACAGAAACATCTGGCCTACAGTGTGGGCCAATTTAAACTGAGATCAATATAAAGAAAATCTCTTTGTGAATGTACTTTTATAAACAAGACCCCACTGTGTTATTAACATCACGTGCTAAGACAAGATACCATTGATTTAGTAGACTTAGACTTAGACAAACTTTATTGATCCACAAGGGAAATGAGTAGTAGTAGTAGTAGTAGTAGTAGTAGTAGTAGTAGTAGTAGTAGTAGTAGTAGTAGTAGTATGCAGCTATACAAAGGTCACGATATCAACTAAATTTTGATATGTTTTAAAATGCAAATAATTGTAATTTTTTTTTCCGATGAGTATAATATAATAACACTATGAAATGAATGAAACATTACATACATTACATACAGTACATTACAGTACAACTACTGTACAGTTGTAGTTTATATGTGAAGTGTTTTACTTTATTTGGTTAAATGATTTACAGCAGGCGTGTCAAACTCAAATTCACAGAGGGCTAATATTAAAAACTGGGATTAAATTATGGGCCAAATTAAACATTTATTGAAAAATTTCAACAACATCTGCATGATTTCTCTTCTTGCAAGATATGTAATGTTAAACCTTTTCTTTTTAAAATGTTCAGTAATAGTTTTGCTTAAACACTGAATACAGAACAAGCATAAAATAAAAATTAAATGAATAATGTCTCTGTAGATTTATCTGTTGCTGAGACTTTTCTTTTTTTGATGATTTCTTTTCTTTTCGTCCTGAGTGTCTCTGGTCTCGCTGCGCTCCTGTGGCAGTGCTGCTCTGCCTCGTCTCCAGCAGCAGCAGAGACAGACAGTAGCTCCTCCCACACTGCCCTGCTCTCTACCATCTTCCATCTACTGAACACTAAAACTGTTATATTACATAGAAATGTTTCAACAGACCGTTTTCTGAGTAAAACTTCTGAGATAGAGTCTGAGAAAATGGTCTTGTATATTGCAAATCGTGTCACGTGTGTGTATACAAGCACATTTGATTAAAGCCAATGTGAAGCCAAAAGCGATTCTAAAGTATTCAAAAGTTCATATCTTTGTCATTCCTGGGTCTATCAAAAATGAAAGATAGAATACCTCTGTTAGAATATTTTAGCTGTAAGTCCCTATGGAGCTGTTTTCTTATTGCATCTGAGAAGGACACAGTGATAAGTGTTTCTCTTTTGGACCAAAGTGACAACACAGTGCACATGGAGAGGGACACATGCACATCGACCGAACACGTGTATAGAATACACATGTGAATAGAAAAACGATTCAATATTATATGGAATATTGTTGTATCCCTAGTAGTAGTAGTAGTAGTAGTAGTAGTAGTAGTAGTAGTAGTAGTAGTTCCTATATCAGACACTACAGGTAAGAGATGGATTACCTTGACATGTTTCTATGGTAACTTCCATCTTCATCTGAGGATCAAAAGTATTCCAATTATCATTTGTTCCTAAACTAAACTAGAGATGGACTTCATTTCCATAGTGTAAATTGACCTCAGTGTTTGACCCATTCTACAATGTTAAGGCGACCTGTCAGAGGCAGATCTTTAAACACATTCTGGCTTAAATTCTTTATTTTTACAATGAATGTGCGAGTCCTATATATGGAATCGAAGTTGAAAAATCTATGTTACACAAAATTGACTATTATGAGCTTTTAGCCATGTTAGAATGTTGCTACTTCATACCCAGAGCTATGTTTTGTTTCATTCACACATGTTTGAGTAACTCTTTATTATTAGACTGTCTACATCTCCAAAGCTCAAAATGCTCTGTTCCACCTTATGATGTCATGTAGTGGTAGTTTTCAAGTTAACAGCTACCTTCTGTTACGTACAAATCTTTGATGTAACGATATCGAAATCTCTCAAAATGATATTTTCATGATAACTATATCACGATAAGATATTTATTTTGAGGTTAATGTTTATTTTGTTTGCTTATGAATCCCATAAACAAATCATATCAGTATACATAAACTACTCCAACAGAGACAGTGCATGATGTAAGTATAATTTTGTTCATTCAAGTATCATATAGGCTATCACATAACTTAAAATTTGTGTTGGTGTAACAGTAACGTTACACCAAGTGGCTATAGATGCAACTGTAACATTATGTAGGCTATGTGTATTACTGTGTGCGCTGCCAGTTTTGCTGTGATGTAAAGCCAACCGACTCGGTCTGCACCAAACTAGCCCGAGTTTGTGTTTCGGAACCCCGCTTTGATTGACTGTTCCATTGCACTTTCTCGAGGTGGAGGTTGGTTCTCCCCGAGTCCCGAGGGCAATAGAATGTGCCTTAATAAGAGTTATTTCAGCATTTAGATTGAACTGAAACAGAGCAAAGGATCATGGTCTATGTAGTTCTCTCTGTTTTTTAGCGGTTGCTGCACCATAAAAATGAATTTAAGCAAAGAAACTTGAGATTTGATATATTGTGATGGCCCAAAATATTATGATATCATGATATTTCAGTTATTGTTACATCCCTAGTAGAAACTGGCAATTCTAGGGTTGAAAAAAGTATGTATAAAAATGAAAAAAAAAAAAAATCTGTCACAGTTCTGACAACATCTTCATTTTCTGTGTCACCAAGGATCTCATTAACGTCAGCAGTAACAAAACACCCAGCCAGCATACGTAACATGTCCATTCGTTTCGAGTACTTCGGCGCGTTGAAGAGCGTACAGCGTATATGTCTTAGGCCCCGCCCCCTTCATATGCATGCAAAAGATAAAAGCAACACAATCTCCATATTTGCCATCTGAAATAGGATCTGCCTTGTTCCCCATGACTACCCACATCATCTACGCATCTCCCGCTTCCCCCTCTCCGCGCCATCAATCACCACAGTATGGAAATTCATGAAAGAAAAGAAAAATACCGGAATTTCATGGCTTTTTTTTTTTTTTTTTTTTTTACTGTAATCCCACCTAGCCATGCCACCATAACCCGATCTAACGGCGTTCATTTGAATCTATTGAAATTGCGATTGCCGGGGTCAGGAAAATACCAAGGTGGTTCCGCGTGGATAACCTCTCCATCAGGGCAGGGCAAATTAAAGCGGAGCAAAGGTGCGGTGAAAACAAAGTACTGGAGGGTTCCATCTTATCTGCCCGGCGGTCGGTCAATGGGAAATCTATGAGGCGGAGGTGATGAGGCGTGGGTGGGTGGGCACGGGGCAGAGAGAGGGGAGATGGAGAGGCCAATGAGCCGTGGGGAGGGCTGTGGAGCGGGAGTGAAGGGACCGGCCGGTGGGGAGGGTGCAGGGTTGATGCGTACAAGGATAAAAGATGGGTTAAGATGGGCTTACACAATGTGGTTTTCAGGACCATTTTGACATGAAATTTAGTTTTAAAATCAGGTGAATTAAAATCACTTTTGCGTATTACCCCCCTCTTTAAAAAAAGCATATTATGTTTTTTTTCTGGTAGTTACTGGGGTGGGTAGTATTTTATATGGCATTCAGTAACTATTAGTAACTAAAGCCATCTGCTGCTTCTGAAAGTTCATACTTGACTGTAATTGGATAAATCCACTTGTCACTCACTCAGAAGAAGGCTGAATATTGGAGGAGTGGGTTTGGAAATTTCCAGTGTTTTAAGGATAGAGCTGCAACAAAAATTAAATGTCGCAAAAAGCAAATTTTTGACAGATGAGTTTACAAAATCACTTTCCAAATGAAAAATAAAACCACAAACATGCAGCTCTGTGTCCATAATTAAAGGGACGGTTTGGAATTTTGGACATAGAGCCTCATTTCCTAGTGAGCCAGAGTGTTGGAGACATGTGGAGACACTTTTTTCAATATTCCATCCAGTCTTTCCTTATATTTGTAGAGGTTGCTGGTGCTAGGCTAGTGCATGTCAATGGCCATAGTTAGCCTGCCACAAAAAACAGTCTTACCCACTCGGGATGGGCATGATTAGTCGATTAATCAATAATTGATCATTAAGAATTTCATCGATTACGTAAATTTTAATCACAAACCGAATGTAGGTTGCTGTGCGTAGCGTGACCAAACAGAGGTCCGTACAAGTGTCTCTCTGCACTCAGAAGGAGCGAGCAAACACAAACAGTCAGTCCGTCTGTAACGTACCGAAGTGCATATGCATATTTAAAGATGACTTGTACAAGAAATTCCACACTTTCCGTTCCGGTCTGGACAAGTGGGAGGCCGTGTGCACAGTGTATAAAGCAGGAACATATGTTTCGGTGTCCAGTGGGAAAAAGCTTTGCCAGGTGAGAGTCGCGCAATGTCGGTAACGAGGACCCACCTCCCGCACGGTGTCCTGGTTTTGACAAACGCAAATCTGGTCACACTAACCTGTATTCCACTGAATCATGTCTTTTAATCCAACAGAAATTGATTGCATCAGCGACACAAGAGCTGTAATTTTATCTTCTCTTAGTTTATGCAAATTAGCGATGCGGTTTTAAGTTTCGTTTCTGTGAGAGTTGCGCAAAACTGAATTAAACACATTATAATAAACGGGCTGATGTGGCTCTAGTGTCGTTACGGTTTATTTGTCGTATAGTTGAATGTATTTATGCAGATTAGGAGTGCAGATAGTAATAATAATGATGATCATTTTAATATAAAAACGTTTGATGATTAATCAATAATCAATCGTTAATTCTCTCGACGATCGATTAAGAAAATTTCATCGAATGCCCATCCCTATTACCCACTCCACAAAACACCCAAAGCAAAACAGTTATTATACCAGGCTGTCAATGTAAATGTTGGAGTTTATAGAATAATTTTAGAAGTAAAACCATCATTGCATTTGAAGGATTTATGTCTGAGCATCAGCAGCGGGTTGGTCTTCCTAATAGAAAGCTTTGCAGCGGCGGACTGATATATGAGAAAATAGTCCCTCAACATGCGACAATTCATGTGATGCAAGGTTAGTTTTATTTCAAACATTATTCTGTCAACACAGACATTCACATCAGAAGTCTGGTGTAAAAACAGATTTTCTTCGGGTGTTTTGTGGAGTGGGCAAGAAAAAAGTAATGTGGAATAAATTTAATAATGTTTAATTAACAGGAATGTAAAGGTAAATTAACAAAAGACTAAAATATACAGAAAATAACCTAAACTAAGAAACAAAACAGAATAAACCGAGTATTGTGCCACAAAAAGTGTCACGCAGGCTTTCACAAAATGAGTGGTTAACCTAACTAACCTACTAACCTAAAACACAAGTTCCCAAAATTAAACTACATAAGCTCACAAAACAGAATCGAATGACCAAATCAAAAAAGGGCACAAAACAGAACTAAACTAAACTACACACACGAACACAAAATAGCATACTGCCCACCAAGACCAGCAGCCCCGAACAGGTGCAGGCAGTCTTCTTAAATAGGGGGAGGTGGCTGCAGGTGAGGTGGGCGTAGACATGCCCCACCAATCACAAACCAGGTCTCCCGCAGCAGGAATCGAGGTGTGTCAGCAGGAATAATTTAGAACGCACAGAACAAATTACAATCTAAGGCCTGGGGCCGTAACAGGCAGGCTAACTATGGCCATTGACATGCACTAGTCCTAGCACCAGTGACCTCGGCAAATACAAGGACTGGATGGAATATTTAAAAAAGTGTCTCCACACGTCTCCAATACTCTGGCTCACTAGAAAATGAGACCCTATGTCTAAAATTCCAAACTGTCCCTTTAATAGAACACAGGACCCCAGCCATCCCCATATAATAAATTTTCCCTTAATACAACAAATTGTCTGTTGTTTCTGTCTTCTTTTGTGTTTATAGCGTGCATGATTTCTTTGTAAAAGTGGGGAGATTTTTGTAATTTTTATGTAATAAGGTAAGACCTGAGCTGGGTTGAAATAACTTCTATGGATAATTCTGCCATTTAGTGGTTGCAGCTCAGGCCTCTTAATGATACTGTCTATTTAAAAATGATTTACTGGAATTATCCTGCTTTGTGTCAGTGGCATAAAGTAGTTTCAGTATTATCCTTTATCATTACATCTCTATTGCGGAATATATCATGCTTCAAAATTAGTTGTTGTGACAGGCACTGACATGCATCTTTAAACAGATGAGAGCCATTTTTCTTCACTGTAAATGTCAGCTTAGCTCTTATATACTTTGTATGCAGTCTATGATAGTTAATAGTGAGGTTACAGGCTTTTATTTTGGTAACTTCCTGTGTGAGCAGAAGTAACAGCTAAAAGAAAATGAGCTTGATATTACAGAAAAGACACAAAATAAAGTCAAGTTCTGTAAAAGGTGCACTATGTAACTTGCTTGTCTCCATGGAGATATTATTTCTTTGCCTGAAATGTTCCATAATAGTGCATTAAACATATTTCCCTTGCATTTGTTCAATTACAAGTGTTTTATAGCTCAAAAATACCTTGAATTCTTACCATGTGCAGGCTGGCTTCTCCATAGATCTGACCATTAACCTGTCTCCATTGTGATGACCAAGTTTCTTTCCATACTGTGGAATAATCAAGACAAAACAGTGATATCTCCATGGGGAGCAGGTAAATGTATATCTGAGCAACTCAAAAATTGTACCATACTTTTCTGACTACAAGTCACACTTTTTTCATGGTTTCAGGGTGTTTCCTGCGACTTATACTTCAGTGCGACTTCTATATTAAAATTTTCACACTGACAGCTGTGAGAGGCTCTAGTCTTGTGTGGCAGTATCTGCTGCCGCTATTACTCCTGTGCCACATTACTTAACTCTACTGGGATTGTCTCCTGCAGAATGAGCTTTTGTCCTGCTGCAAGTAGTGAAATATTCAGATGAAAACTGTAATCAAGCAGCACAAAGAAAGTTTGGAGTGAGTGAGAAACTGGTGACGGACTGGCGGAAAGCGGGGATGGAGAACACAGCTTCACAGCAACCGGGAGGGTGCACATCCAGCTTTCCTGGAAGCCACTGGTTGGATGGACAAAGCCTGGACTTCAGTGACAACCAAAACCATGTCGGGATTCAGAAAGATAATTCTAACTGGAACTGATGCTGAGTCTGACGACAACTACACAGAAGAGGAAGCGGTGCTCAATTTACCTTATGGATCTATGGTTTACCTCCGGAGGTCACGCAGAAGTGACACCGAGGATGAAGAATTCAATAGATTTAGTGATTTGGAGTGAGATGGAGAGTTTGGTAAACTTATGTTCTGTTGTTTATGTTATAGTTATCTGAAGAACTCTTCATATGTTCAGTCTGTTGTTTTCTATTCTATTGTTATTACTATAACTTGCCTTTCATGATGAAATGTCAGGTGCTGGTCTCTGATTTTATAAAATACAATACCCATAAAAGTGTGACTTATAGTCGGGTCTGACTTATATATGTTTTTTTCTTCTTCATTACGTATCTTTTGGCTGGTGCGTCTTATACTCTGGAGTGACTTATAGCCCACAAAATATGGTACTTGTAAATGAATGTTAAATATGGATAATATGGATAACAGTTATATTAGTAATACAGTGATCATGTGGTCATTTCTGTTATTTTATTCTTGTTTTATGTTATGCTACATTCACCGTTAATAAAAACCCCGACAAGTTCATGGTCAGGACAGGAGTATCGTGCTAGAAGGTTAGACTACTCTGCAGGTTTTAGCTTTAATGAGAGAAACTGAAGTACCACATCAAAACACAAGCAGCACATGTGACTGCGATGGTGCACGTCATGAAAAAATTACCTTGAAAAGATCAGACAATTTGGTTTCAAAATCTCTCCCAGCTGTAGCCAAACGCAGCAGCATTTTTCTGATAATAGGGTTAGGTAACATTGTTTTGGTACATTAAAAGATTTTCCTCTAAAGAGCATTCTAATAGGAAATACCTGGGTCCAGCTGCTGTGTTCTCTAAGCCCATGATGCACTGGGGTTTGGAGGGCACTAAAAACAGGAAGCTCGTGTCCCTAATATGCAACAACCACCTGCTCCGGAGCTCTCATATTAATCTGTCTGAGCGGGCCAGACCTCTGCATACTTCAGTCTGAGGGAGCGGGACAACTGCGTATCACAGTATATAGTAATGTGGGTGGTACTATAAAATGAAATAAAGTGGAAAAATTTTAAAAATTAAGTCTGTTCCTGGACCTGCTGATCCCCCCTGCCCAGTCCACTTGTTAAATTGCACTGAGACCGTTGACTGACACACAAAGGCTACTGAGAAGTGTAAATGTTGCTGCAGCAAAACTTGAATTCCCCTGTCTCTCTCTCTCTTAAAAATAAAAATTAACTATGGGCACTAAATTCATGAGCCTGATCAGCCAATACTTACAAGCCTTCCGTACACTTTATAAAGATGTGTGGTCTGGAACAGCTTCAGAACCCTTGTGCATGATTGCCTGGATAGGCCTGTGTTTGATTTTTTGATTTTTGAAGTTTGTCTTGCCCCAGTACAAATATATTGTATAAGTAGCCAACATATGTCTGTGTACTGTCTGGATCAAATTAGAAAACATTTTATTGTCTTAACAGAAAGTGCATGTTAGCATGCTAGTTGTTGTTTGCTTGACCGCGACAGCGCCTCTAAATAGTTATTAGTTACAGTGATTAATTTGAGTTTCATGTAATTTTGGTATCAGGCCTATATTAATAATGATGAAAATCATGAGCCTGACTAATGTCAAACTCAGTGCCACAAGGTTATTGTAGAAGTTTTCAGCTTGTCCAAGAAAGGGTGGAAGTAAAAGTGTGGAGACCAACTGCATGTCTTAAGAAGGAGAAGTTTATTTACCATCAATAATACGGCGTAGCGGGACTTAAAAAGTCAACATAGTATGACTTCAAAAGTGAACATAGTATGACTTCAAAAGTGAACATAGTGTGATCTTTGAGTGTTCAAGCTCTTTGACTCTGCTTCCAAAGGAGGAGGTTTATAAAGCAAGTGTGGTGAGACTATGAAGGCCAGTAGACACCGGTTAGTCAGCAATATGCCACAATTTCGATTATGGTATGCCAATGGTACACCAAGGGAAGATGATGGTGTAAATATAGCTTTTGTGAGTCAATGATAAATTGAGATGTACATGGAAGATAAATTACTTACATTCATTTCCAGAGGTACCAGTCTCAAATGTGGAGACACTGGTACAGCAGTTTGTTGTCGTGTTGGAGTCTGTAAGGTTTGATGATGATGAATTAAAAAACATCAAATTTGGATAATAAAAATGTCTGACTATGTTGGGAAAAATGTCAAGCATTAAAAACTGAAAAAGTAACATTGATGCCTAATCAGGTCTTACCTAGTTAAATGAATTACACTGATTTTTTTTTTCATTTAAATTTCATAATTTGCATTATTTGGTAGATAGTACAGTAGATAGTATAGTGCAAAAAGGAAAGGGGAGTTGACAAACCCTTGAAGGATCCTACATTTCCTTACTAAACTAACTTAGTCGACAAGGTTCAATAGGTCCTCTGTATTGATTATACTTTAAGATTCTTATGTACAGACCTCTATTTATGTCATATCCTTCACAGTTTTGGATACACACTGCTCGTCTTACTGCTCTGAGTAGGAAGACAGTGCCAAAATCAGTTTAAATCAGTTGATCAGACTCATCACAGTAACATGACACTTGTGAGGAGATGCAGCCGAAACTGTCTAGGTATGAAATGAATAAAAAATTCTGTACATTATAATGTAATTTATAACTTATGCTAAACTTAACGTACCCAAAAGACCATATATTTTAGCTTTGGTGCAAGTATTTGTGAAGTACACTATAAGTAGAGAGCTTCACACTCGACTATTCCCCATGCCACGGAGCTGTCCTGATTGCTTTTTGCACTGCTTGCGCCTATGCATGTTGAGACCACTGAGGCTGTACTTGGGGACACAGTGACTCATATTTAGGGCCCTTTTCTCCAGTCCCCCAGCCCCACACTCTGCTCCTATAGTCCCTACACAACTCACACCCATATTCCACCAGGCAAACTGATCACTTAATGAAAAAATACAAGGACAACGCCGAGGTTAATTGTAGTAAATGGAATTATTTTCAGCTACGGAGATTAGCAATTATACAAGGGTTATTTTTGAAGTTGATTATAATGTGCATACTCCCCAGAAACCTTTCCTAACATGTACCATTTGTTGCTATACTCAAGAAGGGGCATAGCATCCAGCAGATTTTTACAGATGCCCTTCCTCTTGTAAGCAGCATCCTAATAGTCAGAGGTGCTCAAACACATTTACTTGAGTAACTTTGCAATAACATTTTGTTTTTGGAGAAGTTCTTAGACATCAAACTTTTACTCCTACTGTAGTAATATATTTCATAGTGTAACAGTACTTTTTCTTGAGTAAACATTTTGGTTACCCTCTGCACTTAAATCATAGCTTTATACTTTTGAAGTAACAGTACTCTTACTAGAATATTTTTTTTTACTCCACCCAAAACTGATAATGATGGTTACACAATAACAGTGCTGTCCATCACAGTGGTTGACTACCTACACTAGTACGAATTAAGTTTAAAAACAGTCAAAAGTTTGGACACACTTTTTCAGTTAGGTTTCTTCCTTATTTCCATGATTACCGTATTTTTTGGCCTATAACTTGCTCCAGAGTCACACCAGCCAAAAAATGGGTAATGAAGAAGAAAAAACATATATAAGTTGCATCGGACTATAAGTCGGACTTTTGGGGGGAAATTAATTTTGTAAAATCAAAAACCAGGAACCGACATTTCATGTTGCAAGTCAAGTTCTAATAATAACAACAGAACAGAGAAGAACAGAGTGTTAACGTCACATATGAACAGTTCTTCACATAAATATAGCATAAACAACAGAACAGAACAAGTTTACCAAACTCTCCATCTCACTCCAAATCACTAAATCTATTGAATTCTTCATCCTTGGTGTCACTTCTGAGCAACTCCGTGACCTCCGGAGGTAAACGGAGCACCGCTTCCTCTTCTGTGTAGCTGTCGTCAGACTCAGCATCAGTTCCAGGTATAATTATTCCAGTCTTTCTGAATCCCAACGGGATGGTTTCGGTGTCACTGAAGTCCAGGCTTTGTTGATCCATTCAATGCCTTCCAGGAAAGTTGCATGATGCCCCCTCCCGGTGTCACAACTTTCTCGCTCACATATCTCATAAGTCGCACCAGAGTATAAGTCACTGGACCATTCAAACCATGAAAAAAGTGCGACTTATAGTCCGAAAAATACGGTATTTACATTGTACATTCTCACTAAAAGCAAAAAAAAATGACCCAAAACAATTCCAAACCTGTTTCATATTTTAGATTTTGAAAAATAGCCACTCTATGTCTTGAACCCTGGTTTCCTTTTTTTGCATTTCATGACCCTGACAAGGCAGAACTATGAAAGGCCAAAGGTTTGCTGCGCCGACAACAAAGCAAAGGGTGGATACTTAAACTTCTCAGTGGCCTTTGTATCTCAGTCAAAGGTCTCAGTTCAACAGGAAGACAGGTCAGGGAGGGTCACCAGATCAGGGCAGTTTGAGGAGAAGAAGACCTAAAAGTGTTCCTCCTCTGCAGCCTTCAGGCGCCAGGTGAACACAACAGGAAAGGTTTCATTCTTATTCCGCTCTGATGTGTCCATTGGTGACGAAATTGTTCACTCCCTCAAAGTATTTCTTCTGGAAGGTCTTCTGCCACATTTGCTAATGAGGAATTTAAATCTAAAGCATTTATATATTTTCTTTGCGACATGATTCCATATATCTTGCACTCAGTATACCTAAAATGTAGGATGTAAACGTAAAGAAAAAAAGGTATGTCCAAACTTTTGACTGGTAGTGTACGTGTAAAGTTACTTCGCTCTTCACAGTACCATTTATAACTTTTAAATTGCATTACCTTGTGTTATTGCATTATTCTTACATACCAGGCTCCGTCAGTGTTTTTTTCTTCCTCGCTCACCGCTGCGCCAGGTCAGACAGAGAGGCTGCAGTCCATAAATAACGCATTAGAGCACATTATATCATTACATCACAGCCCTTTGCCTTTCTAACATTAAACACATGGCGTCTACTTCACTGACCCTGGGAGATCCGGGCCTTTCTTCTCCTCTATCGGTAATTCCCTACGAAGCGCTGTCTATCGCTTTTTCCTTCCGTATCGTCTTCTTCAAAGGACCGACCGAAGTGCAGATAAAATAGAGCAGAGAGAGAGAATGGACAAAAGGTTTCTATTGTCCGGCCAGTTGTTATACGGACATAATAGGAGCAATGGCTTTTGAGTGAAGGACATCAAACATACGGCTAAGCTAAGAGGCGTGTAATTTAAAGGTCCCATATCATGCATTATTCCAGCTACTTTCCACTTTCTGAGCCTTCATCTTGCTATTTATCTGTTGTGCAAACTTTAAAAATCTAAATATCTTCAGTAGTTGTCATGACATGCATCTGGTTACGCACTGAAAATAGGAGCAGTTTGGATTAAGCTGGTGGTGTGGATGTAACAAAGTAAAAGTTGTAAATATCAGGTATTTGTACTTTACTTGAAGTATCTTAAAATGGATACTTTTACTTCACTACGTTTGAGATCAGGTATCTGTTTTTTTCTATTCCGCTGCATTTTTTAACAGGACTGAAAAGTAAAATATTTTTTATTAGTATTTGAAACCTGCTGAAAAGACTGAGGGTTTATTCCGAACATGTTTGTAGTTTGAGCAAACAAAAATATACAAATAAAAACAGCTGGAAAAAAAATACAAATTCAATTATTTCCATTGAGCAAAATTCAGTGCAAATTAAGGAACTTCATAGATTCATAGATATCTTTGCACAATAAAGTAATTTATAGTGGGGGTGTAATGGTGCATGTATTTGTACCAAACTGTTTCAGTATGGGATGTTCGGTTCGGTTTGTTTACGTTCCACCAATACATGTACATGCTACACAAAGGCTCAGCTCTTTAATATTCATGAGGAAACTCGTTGGGGTGGCAGTGTTTCCCACAGCACTTTATAGTTAGGACGGCCACCTTGGCAACAATTACCCCCTGCCTTGACTATGTCCCTCCGAATCCACGTGAATCCTCGCAAAACTACGGTCGTCGCACTGCGGTCCTCACTCTCGCCTTTTGCCGGCACGGAATCCTAACCCTAACCTGAAACAGTTAGTGCTGCGCTTTACTTTTTCAAAAGTTTTGTTTTCGGTTTACAAGGAATTAAAAAAATAATAATATTTCATACATTTGTTGCGTATTTGAGAATATTTTATTGAACTTATTAGTATTACCAAGCAGCACTTTGCATTTAATTTATTTTATTTTAAAACTAATTGTTGGTTTAATAAACAACAAGCAAATGGTTTTGGATTTTGTTCCCATACTGTACTGAAAATGAACCGAATTGCGACCTCAAAACCGAGGTACGTGCCGAACCTTGATTTTTGTGTTCCATTACACCCCTAATATATAGTGAAATGGATATTGTGCGCCAGTGCGGGAACGGCAGGGTCACAGTGGTTAAATTGTTCCACCAAAAATCCAGAAGGTTTGATCCCAGCTTCAACTAATATTGTATTCTCTAGTTGTAAGATACCAATTTACAGAGGTAGGTAGAGTACCCAGTGATTGAGGTGTAGTAACGGATAAAGTAAAACATATTGAAAACCAAGTAAAACAGACCTGGAGGCGTGTCTTGTTTCGATCATACATGTTTAACACACAAATCCTGCATATTTAGGCTGAGTTCATCTCTAAAACAGAAACAAAAAACTCTCTGTTCCACCTTGTGATGTCATGTGCAATACAGGAAGTGCTCCACTGTGTTTGTAAACTCCATGCACTCATTTCAGTCCTAAAACTGCCAATCTCTACTGAGCAAAAGGCAAAAGGTAAGTTGAATTTTGAGTTTTAGAGGTATAGACAGACTAATAGTAAAGGATCAAATGTGTAAATGAAACACAAAACACAACTCCAGGTCTGTTTTTGATGAGGTAACAGCATTATAACATGGTTTAAAGCTCACAAGAGTCAATTTGATGTAATATAGTTCCTTTAATTTGTATGATTCAGGCCATATTGAGCTTTTCCAGTCGATCGCACACAAAACTAGGCCTTGCACGACTACAGTGACACAATTAGAACAAGGAATATCCAGGAGCCTCCAGCGCACCTGCTCCTTAGGCTTCCCTGTGCTGGACTCTCACCAGGTCTGAGCCAGCTGCAGCGGCGCACCGATTGGGCCCAAACAGGAATAGAACCAGCGCTTCTAAAAGTGTCCGCGGAGGTAAACACGGTCTGATCACCTGGAGAAACATCGTCATTTGTGAGGTGGGACTGCGCTGGGCTTTTTTTGTCCACGTTTACGAGAATAGAACGCACAGGACAAAATGGGTGATTCTGAAGTTGTGGTTTAAAAGTTCAAATCGGGTTTGGACTATTTGTGGTGGTGGTGTTTCGTTATATCGTTGAACTCATCTGTCTAAAGAAGCGGCTATAGTTGTGAATTTGGAGCCAGTTCCATGTTGATTTACGGGGATCAGGATCATATAGAATGCCTTAATACGAACATTCTAAGACCAAAATGAGGAACCTGACAGCAGCAGTTAGAGAAAGATGGGACATGTTTTTTCTGTACAAATTGAATTGGAGCCAGAGTCGATGGAGCTGGAAGCACAGCCATGCTCACTTCCTATTTGGAACACAGTGGCAAGCGGGTTAGCAATTTCCACTCATGTACAGTACATACAATAATAAATCAAGGTTTACAAAGTGCAAAGAACAATACACAAAACATAAAAACAGCAAACAGAAAGCATACAAAAACAGACAATGATGCAATCAATCCAATTAATTCTAATAAATAAATAGAAATACATAAAATAAAAAGGAAAATAGGAAATAAAATCAAGCTAAAATCAGTTAAATGAGTCTTAAAAATTGATGGTACGAGCTTTATTTCCTCAGGCAGGTCGTTCCAAAGTCGAGGCGCCCAGACTTGAAAGGCTCGATCCCCCTTCGTCCGGAGCCTGGAGTTTGGCACAGCTGAGGATCTAAAGCTGCGGGAGGGCTCGTACGGGGTTGAACTTAACTTTTGTAATGAAGCTGTGCTGAGAATTCAACCAGGATTGCATTGTTATCTTACATAACTTTGTTTTTGAGAATTTCAGTTTCAAATTCAATTTCAGTTTTCATATATTTCAGGTTTTGTTCTTATGCAAGGATGTTCAGAACAAATGTCTTCTGTTATTGAGACGTGCCTGTAATAAGTACGTGTAATTGGGTTTTAAAACTTACAGGGGAAATGATGCTGGAGGTCTGATCCTAAGAAGTGATGGGGCTTTTGGTTCTTTTAAGGGATCTGAATCTTTTCGATCTGTCCACTTCACAGAGCCGTTCAAAAGACTGGTTCTTTTACTATTTATTTATATGACAGAAGCCAATGGGAGAATTAATTTTAAGGGTCCTATGTCATACAAAATTGACTCTTTTGAGCTGTAGACCATGTTATAATGTTAGCTCTTCTAAAACAGACCTGGAGTTGTGTTTTGTTTTATGTTTAATTAACCCTAATTATTAGTCTGCATAGGCTCTATTCACGCTTACATCACAAACCAGGATGATGTCTGGAAACATGCGACGACAACTTCCAGCGGGTTCTGTTCGCAGTAGTAAGTCTGACAAAATCTGGGAAAAATTTGGAAATGGTGCAGTTTTCTTCATCTCCATGTCAATGTAGTGTTCCGTTATGTTCGGTGAATCCAAACGCCGAGCACCAGAAGTGGGGAATTGCAAGACTTGACTTGATAAAGTGGACTAAGACTTGGGACTCAACTTGGACTTGAAGGTCAGTGACTTGGGACTTGACTCGGATTTGAGCCCTGTGACTTGAGAAGACTTGATGCATCTCCTAAAAAATGTTTTTAGAAAATACTTTTCTCTTCACAGTTGATACATGTGGTGGAACATGTCCCTCCCACTTCTCTTTGTTACTTTGGATGTAACTGAAGTACAGTGATATGGTATCATCAGATGTACTACAGTAATATACAGTACAATACAGTACATTACAGTAAAACATAGGGATCTACATAGAACATGATCCTTCCATTTTAGTGGAGACTACATGATTTAAACTGTTAAGCTCTTTTAAATCTTAATTCTTTCTATTCTGACTGTAATGATTCACAATAAGATCTTGTCAAGACATTTAAATAAATTATATAAATAAATACTCATATATAAATATGCCATGACTTTTTAAATGCAACTTAGTTTAAAATGAATATAAATTGCAAAAATCTAAGCTACTTTGGTTTAAAGACTTGAAATGACTTGAAGCTCAACGCAGACGACTTGGACTTGACTTGGACTTATGGGCCAGTGACTCAAGACTCAACATGGATTTGCCGGTATTTGACTCGGACTTGAGGTCAAAAACTTGAGACTTACTTGACACTTGCAAAACAATGATTTGGTCCCACCTCTGCCGAACACACCGGGTACATGCAATTAGAAGAGACGAGGGCGTCAAATTCAAGATGATTCCAAACAGCACATACAGAGTGTTTTCTGTTTGAGGGAAGTTCAAATATGGAGGGTTGGTGTGTTAAACATGAATTAAATAAAACAGAACACAACTCCAGGTATATCTTCAATGAGGAAACAAACAACAACTATAACATAGCTCAGAAAGAGTGTAATATGGGCCCTTTTAGAATTATAACCCAGTATGACTCAAAACTAACCCTTCGTCATTCTTGCCACTAATTATCAGTAGGTCGTGTATCCAAGCAGCTGTTGTATCTGAACTCTGCGCAGTATTCTGGGTCTGTACAAACATGTGAATGAATGCGAGCGCTGGATGATTAAACTGGTGAGGCTGTGTTATGTGGGCCAGGAGGCGTGCTCTCGTCCCACCGGGGAGGGACACCCAGATTAAGGGGAACTGTGATGTATTCTGACCTACATCCGCACTGCTGATAACTCACACACACCAGTGCATATGTTATTCTCTTATAAGTGGCGTTCACGTGACATCACAACATTCAAGAATCCCTGTAGTTTCAATATAAAGAGGAGGTATTATACACAATCGATTTTTCTTTTTTTAGCTGTCTGCCATGTTATAACGTTTTTCCCTCATCAAAAATATGCCCAGAGAGGTTTTAAAATGATCTGCCCAATCAGAGTCACATGCTTTGACAAAACTTCACAAAGACAAGTGGATTTATGTTATTAGGTTCTTTCTTCAGACCAAAAGTTTGTTTTCATACCTGACAGTTTCGACTGCTCACTAGTGCTCAGTGGTGTAGTGGGGATTTTTTAAGTGGGGGTGCGCGATTCATGACATCATCGATGCCCCAGAACTAAACCAGGACTAAACCAGGACTAAACCAGGACTAAACCAGGACTAAACCAGGACTAAACCAGGACTAAACCAGGACTGAACCAGGACTAAACCAGGTCTAAACCAGGTCTAATCTTGGACTTGAGAGTGAGAGAGAACTCTGAGCCCGTGGAGCAGAGTGTCCACAAGGCGAGATCGGGCGACGGCTGCACTTAGCCCCATGGGACACCGGTTCTTTCACCTGTGGTCACCCGACAGTCTACGCGGGTGCAACTCCGGGCCCGTCCCGACACCCAGTCCTGGTTCAATTCTGGGCCAGTCCTGGTTTAGACCTGGTTTAGAACTTGTTTAGTCCTGGTTTCGTCCTGTTTTAGTCCTGGTTCAGTCCTGATTTAGTCCTGGGATCAGTCCTGGTCCCTCATTTCTCAGGTTACATAGGACAGTACTCCAGATTTCATGAGCCTATGCAGGTTGTTTTCACCATTGCCAATAGCTCCAGTTTAACATTTAAGTTGTAGCTATTTTATATTTGTTATTTTTTTATATCTCATGTTGGGAGAAGTAGGTGGACGACGTACCCCAGCATACCACACCCACTGCACCTCTTGCAATCTTCCTCAGAGTGATCAGCGTGATGTTGCTGTGACATGTCCACTGGTTTATACAGGTTCTGGCACTGTCTTCCTACTGGTGGAGGCAGGACAACAGTGCCACCTGCAGTCAGACTTCCTCAAGACAGTATCCGAGGTGTGTGAGAGTAAAAAAGTCCCCTCGTCCCTGTTTATAATCACAGGAAACAAACTACTGGTCTGAAAAAGAACCTAATAACATAAATTATCGAAAGACCAAATGAAGTTCATCTGTCTGCCTGATTTCAGAAGGTGTGATTGACAGGTAGATTAACCAAACAGAGAGAGACGCAAAGGCTGCTTACACTTAAAAAAGGAGAAAAATCTACATAAAGGACTGAGAAACAGCTTGGATTTTCTCAGAATCAACCATCAAAGCACCAAACTATGACTTAATTCAGGTAAAAGAAGGTGTATATTTTGTTCTGAATTATATGAGCATTTTGGAGAGAGTGTGTTTTCTGCATTTGAGAGACGCGTGATACAGATTCGCAGTTGTGGTTGGACTGTCTAAAATTTGGACAGAGTTTTCTCATGTTCTGCGGTCAAACAGAATGTAGAAGGGGCTGTCTGCTCAGAAAAGTTTTAGATGTCAACCATGCTTGGTTGAGTTTTTAGTGACCTCTCCTGGGCCCTATTCAGACCCTCCTTACGGTTAGCTGTAAGATTCTGTCCAGCCTTCAGCATTGGGCAGATATGGCTTTGGTTGTGTCCTGGTGGTGGGTCGAACGCTCACCTGGTCTGACCCGGTCTTGTGAAACCTGATGGTCATCCAGGTGGAGCAGAGGTGTGAGAGCACATACACAGGGACTGGATTATAGGACTGTGCTTTCTCTTCATGGCCTATTTAGACAGGACGGCAGAAGGATAGAGGATTTACAGTAGGCTGTGTAATACTGCAAGTTCTTACATTTCCAGGGCTTGGCTTCAACTAATTTTCCAGGACTTTTAAATGACATTTGCGATGAAGTGATCATGATGTCTGCAAAAGTTTTTTCTAATAAACATGTAGTCTCACTCAAAGTCCACTATGACTGCAAATGAATTGTTGTTAATGCTGTTGCCTTTCCACAGATCTGACATGAAACTTGGTCTGGTGGCATCAGTTTAATGCTACACTGAAACATTTCAGGCAATGAAGCAACATCTCCATGGAAACAAGCACTGTAGAGCCTTGAGTAGAAAAGTAGTGATAGAGTGCACCTTTGAATAAATAGTTGTTTTCATAATGAGCAAAAATACTTAGACAAATTTAAGTGGAACTCAACACTAAATGGTTTTTGAATATTGAATTGAATACTGTTCCTTTAGTATTTTTTTTTTTAGCTATTTTAGTGAAAATTAGGTCAATTTGCAGCTTTTTAGTCAAAATGTATAAAATGTAAGTGTGGATGATGCAATTTCAAGTAGTTGGTGACATCACGCTAGCCAGGCTGACGCCACCTAGTGCCTCTGCTCAATTTCATTTCTCTTCAGCGACTAGGTCAGGAATCAAAATACAGTAGACGGATCGCAAAAACCCTGGAAGTGCAAGTTCGGGCACCAGCGAATCGGCGAAGAGCCATATATTCAGTGTTGTCAATGATTCCCAAGGTCGAGGATGTAGAGTCGGAACAAGAGAATGTTTGGTGAATTTCATCAAGGGGAAAGACGTTATTGCCCTTCTTCCTATGAGATTTGGGAAAAGCTTAATATACCAGTTACTCCCGTTAGCTGCGCATTACATACGTCATGACCAAATAGCAGCGATTGGTTAAATATAAAGATAAAAAGTACCTGCCTACTGTCGAGCGAACAAATCCTAATACTGTGAGGTCAGACGGTTTCTACAAAGTGAAACTGGCTGATGAATCAGGCTAACATCACGCAGGAGTGAATCACATTGTTCCTTATACCCCTAAACTAAGGTGATCAGATTTTCCCCGGAACAGTCCCAGTTTTGAGCCCTGTGTCCCCTGTCCCAGCAGATTTATACAAAACCATTGATTTGTCCCAGTTTTATACAAGAAATGCCCCAGATGTCCATATTTTTAACCAGTTTGATCCCGGCAAACAGTAAATAGAGGCATACATTGTGAGTTGTTGAGGTAAAATACAGAAAATCTCCTTAAAAATGAGCAAAACACAAAGAAAATGTGACTACACTGACTCACATTAGTGCCGAGTGCATAACAGTTTTCCTTAATTATGCACTCGTTTCACAATTGTATTATTATAACCACCCCAAATGAGGGATGTCCCAGTTTTTTATTTAAAAAATCTGGTCACCCTACTCCAGACCCCACCCCTCATCCCCTTCACTGTCTGCTTTAGTCTTCCAGGTTTTATTGTTTTATAAAACATAGAATAATTCACTGCTGTCTGTGATAAAGACACAGTTTCACCAGATAAAGCAGCTCTAATCATTTTGTCACACCCCGTTATTTCTGTTGAGTCAGCTGATTTACCTGTCGCTCACCCGCCACTCACCTGTCACTCACCTGTCACTCACCTGTCAGGCGGCGACCCCTGAACCAGCCCGAAGAGGTGCTGTGATGACGGCCGTTCTCCGTGAGGCCTTACTTCCCGTCTGTTAAAGGCGGTGTCGGACTCTTTACTCGTGACAGAGCTGCTCGCGTAGCATCGCCTTCAAACCGCAGCTCGCGCTCTGACAACATGTGCCACTGGACTGTGATCTCCTCAGACAGGCGGAACACAGAGCTGAGTGCAGGCTTTACGGAGGAGTCCTGACACTCAAAATGACTGAGCGTAGAGGAAATGTCGATTGTTATTGCTACTAAAGACTGTATAAAGGAATTAACTAAAGGCTGAATTATAGTTCTGTGTGGACTCAACGTACACTGCCTCTGGATCTGTGTCGCGGTGTATGTGCTGTGAAGTAATTCACCGCCACAACGCTAGGAGGCTAGGATTTAAAAATGGAATTCATGTTTACAAAATGAAGCGGGAAAGCGGAGTACCGGTGTGGTATAGGATTTTGACCCTGTGGTGAGGTGACCCCGGGGTCAACATACCATATAGTATTTTGACCTCGGGGTTAGAATCCTATTATGGTATGTTGACCCCCCCATGAAAATCTATATTTTATTAATAAAGAACTTGAATTCTATAGAAAAACTTTGAATATGAATACTATATCTGCAAATGAAAACATATGGACATATTTAAGTGTTTTTTGAAGAACTCAGATGCATTTTTTATGTCGATTAGAACTTCTGAATGTTAAAAATGACTTAGTTTGAAACACATTTTTTACTGAAAATGAGATAAGTAGTTATTAATTAGTTAAGTAATCAAAGTGATTTGGAATCTTGTTAAAATAGACAGGGCTGATCACTTGAGTAGTTAAATAGGGGATACCTATGACTATAGTAATCTGACCCCCAATATGTTTATTATAGTTATTATGATGTAAAGTAAGAAGTAATGTTAGTTGAATATTGACAATGATCAATTATATAAAGGAGGTCAAAATCCTATGACTATAGTAATCTGACCCCCCCAATATGATTATTTGTTTTTGATTATTTATTTATTTCGGTCACAGGTATATTTTGACATTAATTCACAGACAGTCATATTTAACATACACAGACAGAAAAGGTGCAGGCTGAAGCTTAAACTTATTCTGCCTTTACCCTTTAATCATTTGTCAGAGCGTCATCTTAACACCAGTTCATCTTCATAAATACAGCAATAGGAAACAAACAAATTAGAAACTGTACAACAAAGTTCTACAGCACAAACTAAGTATCATATTTCATGTATCTGTCCAGAGTTAAACATTTAAACTTCTTTATAAAGTTAAAGAGACTAGTGCACAATTTTAGGGTTTTCTGTACAGTTGTTCCAGAGCTCCAGCCTTTTAACAGATTTACAAAATTTCATAATCCATCCATCCATTTTCATCCGCTTATCCGGGGCCGGGTCGCGGGGGCAGCAGCCTAAGCAGGGACTCCCAGACTTCCTTCACCCAGACACGTCCTCCAGCTCCTCCGGGGGGACCCCGAGGCATTCCCAGGCCAGCCGAGAGACGTAGTCCCTCCAGCGTGTCCTGGGTCTTCCCGCAGGGCCTCCTCCCGGTGGGACATGCCCAGAACACCTCCCGAGGGAGGCGCCCAGGAGGCATCCGGAACAGATGCCCGAGCCACCTCAACTGGCTCCTCTCGACGTGGAGGAGCAGCGACTCTACTCCGAGCTCCTCCCGTGTGACTGAGCTCCTCACCCTATCTCTAAGGGAGCGCCCAGCCACCCTGCGGAGGAAACTCATTTCAAGCGCTTGTATCCGCGATCTCGTCCTTTCGGTCACTACCCAGAGCTCATGACCATAGGTGAGAGTAGGAACGAAGACTGACCGGTAAATCAAGAGCTTCGCCTTTCGGCTCAGCTCCCTCTTCACCACAACGGTCCGATACAGCGACCGCATCACTGCTGAAGCTGCACCGATCCGCCTGTCAATCTCCCCGTTCCGTCCTTCCCTCACTCGTGAACAAGACCCCGAGATACTTGAACTCCTCCACTTGAGGCAAAGACTCCCCACCCACCCGGAGAGGGCAAGCCACCTTTTTCCGGTCGAGAACCATGGCCTCAGACTTAGAAGAGCTGATCTTCATCCCAGCCGCTTCACACTCGGCTGCAAACCGCCCCAGTGCACATTGCAGGTCCTGGTTCGATGAAGCCAACAGGACAACATCATCCGCAAACAGCAGAGATGAGATCCTGTGGTCCCCAAACCGGACCCCCTCCGGCCCCTGACTGCGCCTAGAAATTCTGTCCATAAATACAATGAACAGAACCGGTGACAAAGGGCAGCCCTGGCGGAGTCCAACATGCACCGGGAACAGGTCTGACTTACTGCCGGCAATGCGAACACAGCTCCTGCTCCGGTCATACAGGGACCGGACAGCCCTTAGCAAAGGGCCCCGAACCCCATACTCCCAGAGCACCCCCCACTGGACAACACAAGGGACACGGTCGAATGCCTTCTCCAAGTCCACAAAGCACATGTGGACTGGTTGGGCAAACTCCCATGAACCCTCGAGCACCCGATGGAGAGTGTAGAGCTGGTCCAGTGTTCCACGGCCAGGACGAAAACCACACTGCTCTTCCTGGATCTGAGGTTCGACTATCGGCCGGATTCTCCTCTCCAGTACCCTGGCATAGACCTTACCGGGAAGGCTGAGGAGTGTGATCCCCCTATAGTTGGAACACACCCTCCGGTCCCCCTTCTTATACAGAGGGACCACCACCCGGTTTGCCAGTCCAGAGGTACTGTCCCCGACCGCCACGCGATGTTGAAGAGGCGTGTCAGCCAAGACAGCCCCACAACATCCAGAGACTTAAGGTACTCAGGACGGATCTCATCCAACCCCGGAGCCTTGCCACCAAGGAGCTTTCCAACCACCTCAGTGACTTCAGCCAGGGTGATGGATGAGTCCGCCTCCGAGTCCCCAGCCTCGGCCTCCTCCTCGGAAGATGTGACGGTGGGATTGAGGAGATCCTCAAAGTATTCCTTCCACCGCCGGACAACGTCCCCAGTCGAGGTCAGCAGCTCTCCCCCCGCACTGTAAACAGTGTTGGCGAAGAACTTCTTCCCCCTCCTGAGGCGCCGGACGGTTTGCCAGAATCTCTTTGAGGCCGTCCGATAGTCCTTCTCCATGGCCTCCCCGAACTCCTCCCAGCTCCGAGTTTTTGCCTCCGCAACCGCACGGGCTGCAGCACGCTTGGCCCGCCGGTACCCGTCAGCTGCTTCAGGAGTCCCCCGAGGCCAGCAAGGCCCGATAGGACTCCTTCTTCAGCTTGACGCATCCCTTACTTCCGGTGTCCACCACCGGGTTCGGGGATTGCCGCCGCGACAGGCACCACAGACCTTACGCCCACAGCTCCGAGCAGCCGCATCGACAATAGAGGCCGAGAATGAAGCCCACTCGGACTCCATATCTCCGGCCTCCCCCGGAATCCGGGAGAAGTCCTCCCGGAGGTGCGAGTTGAAAGTCCCTCTGACAGAGGGCTTCGCCAGACGTTCCCAAAAGACCCTCACTACACGTTTGGGCCTGCCAGGTCTTTCTGGCTTCCTCCTCCGCCAGCGAACCCAACTCACAACCAGGTGGTGATCAGTTGACAGCTCAGCCCCTCTCTTCACCCGAGTGTCCAAGACACGCGGCCGGAGATCAGATGACACGACTACAAAGTCGATCATCGACCTCCGGCCTAGGGTGTCCTGGTGCCACGTGCACTTATGGACACCCTTGTGCTCGAACATGGTGTTTGTTATGGACAAACCGTGACTAGCACAGAAGTCCAATAACAGAACACCGCTCGGGTTCAGATCGGGGAGGCCGTTCCTCCCAATCACCCCTCTCCAAATGTCACTGTCGTTGCCCACGTGGGCGTTCAAGTCCCCCAGGAGAACAACGGAGTCCCCGGTCGTGCACTGTCTAGTACCCCCTCCCAAGGACTCCAAGAAGGCCGGGTACTCAGCACTGCTGTTCGGCCCGTAGGCCGACACCACAGTGAGAGACCTGTCCCCGACCCGAAGGCGCAGGGACGCGACCCTCTCGTTCACCGGGGTGAACTCCAACACACGGCGGCTGAGCTGTGGGGCAATGAGCAGGCCCACACCAGCCCGCCGCCGCTCCCCGCGGCCAACGCCAGAGAAATGGAGAAATTTCATAATGTTTGTTCTAATTTTCTTTTTGATAAACATGGCCGTGCCTCTGAGCTCATATCGGCTCTTTCGGATTTTGAAAATGTTCTGTAAAGATTTTGACAGGAGATTGTTGTTTACTTTGAATATGACATATAAGACATGACATATAAGAATATGTTTATTATAACACAACATGACTAAATTCAAGGTCGTTATCCTTACAAACCGTTGCCTAAACTTACATTATGATTAAGGATTATCTGAACATAGCAAACTAAAAACCATAACAAAGTAAAATACAATATAAAATGTGACAAGATTGCTATGTATTTACAATTTTAATAATACATTACGTTTACACAAAATACCAAGTCGTTATCCATCAAAACATTCCTTAAAATACCTTAAAAGAAAGTGAATATGTAGCAATATATAATCAAAGTAAATTACATGAGAATTAATGATCATACAAGTAACTACTAAAGAAAAAATTAAGGGAAGTTAAAATCCTATGGGGGGGATTCACTTTACTATAGCGGTAAGTTGACTCCGGGGTCAATATACTATGGGGGTCAAAATACTATCTCACAGCGGGAACATATGTAGAGCTGATGAAGAAAGGACCGATCACAGCCCTTATTGTCTGTGTTGCTTCTCCCTGCTGTCTGCATCGTTTCGACACTTAGTTACAAAATTTTGGAGGTGCACATTGGTCGACGCAGACGCCCTGTGGAGGGTGTTCACAGCGACACAGACTCTCTGCGTCGTGACGTAGACAATTTGACCCACGACCATAAATTGAGCTTAAGTGAGCGTGACGTCACCCACAGAGTTCGTGTCCAGTCAAATGAAGCTCATGGTGCTTGCAGTTATAGAAGCAAATTTGGAGCTAGGTCCGCCGTCTTGTGTCAAGATTAAAAAGAAAAAATGACAACAAGAACCGTACAGAACTGAAAACCGCGACCTTAAATCACATTACAAACTGAACCGTGACTTTTGTGAACTGTACTGCCCCTAATCATAAGGAAGCCTCGTTTTCTATTGGCTAATGTTTATCTGGCCCCACCATGTCCACAGTAGATGGATTTTCATTCTTTTTATTTTGGTCATTATGATTGCAAGGCTGCTGCATCTCTATAAAGCTGTTTTGAACTTTCATTGACAGTTTGAAACTAAAAAATTTCCTCCATACAACCTTTAAGCCCTGTTAGAATGTTAGTACCTCCTCAAAAACAGACCTGGAGTTGTGTTTTGTTTCATTCACACATGTCTGAGGAACCCTTTGGCATTAGTCTACATCTCCAGTGCTTAAAATGCTCTGTTCCACCTTGTGATGTCATAAAGCGGTAGTTTTCAAGTTAACAGCTTCTTTTACCTTTTGTTCACCTTTAGTTTTTGAGAGAAGAACTACGCAGGGTTTGTGTGAATGAAACAAAACAAAACTGCAGGTATGTTTGTGACGAGGAAGCGTAAGATGGGCCCTTTAAAGAGCCTGTCCGTGTGAGGGCCCTGAGGTGCAGGAGGGACGTGACCGGGCTCTTGTCTCGTCCTTGTGTTGTATTGACCTGTGAGGCTTTAATGTCGTGACTCTGAACCCTCTGGCACCAGGTCAATACTGCCACAGAGAGGAAAGAGCGACGAGGGAGGAGGCAGAGAAGGGAACGAGAGTGAGGAGGAGAGAGAGAACACAGCGTAAGAGAGTATAGATGCACAATATGATACCAGCATCGGATATTGGCGCTTATATTGAACGTTTTGGTGGATTGGACATCAGCTTCTCGTTTTGGTCTATAAATTGTAGTGTAGTAAGACCAATATTGGCTCAAAACGTTTCAGAACAGTAGATCATTTTTTACCTTATGCTGTTTGTGTTGATATCCGCAGATGCTTAAAGTCAAAGTATCGACATCGGTTTTGTTACTGAGAAATCTAGAAAGGTGCATCCCTAGCAAAGAAGAGAGACATTACAAAAAGAAAAAAAAAAGGTAAATAGATTGATATAAAGTCTTCTTCAGCGTTAGATTAGATTTAGAACACTTCAGCCTCATGTCAGGATTGATGGGCTGTGGTTTAGGATGTAATCTGTAATGTAATGTAATGTACAGAGTGAAGCTTCAGTCGATACCAGGCTCTTAACCTTTACAACAGCTGACACCTACAGCCGCTCTGAGTCTACACAGTGCTGGGACTGTGAGAGAAGAAACATGAGCTCTTATTTACGAAATACACAGGGCAGGGCAGGCATGGTCAAAGATGTATTTAATTTTTTATTTTATATAGGTCCTATATTATGCATAATAAACACCTGTAAGCTTTAAACCATGTTATAATCTTGTTCTCTCATCAAAAACATACCTAGACTTGAGTTTTGTTTCATTCACACGTGTCTGAGTAAGCCTTTGTTATCAGTCTGTCTGCATTTCCAAAGATCAAAATGCTCTGTTCCAGCTTTTAGTTCAGTAGAGATTGGCAGTTCCATGGCTGAAATCATCCAAATGACTCTAGTGAAGATGTGTGGCGTTTAAAAACACAGTGGAGCACTTAAGGGTGGGCGATATTTTAAATATATCAAGATATTGTTTTAAACACGAAATCACTACTGCCAACCAGAAGTTTCTAGCACCACAAACCTTTTCCACCATTTACAGACTCACCAGCAGCACATCCTCTGTCACAGAGAGAACACTCATATTCCACTGAGTCGTGTCCTTTAGTCCGACTGCGCACAAGGAGCGAGCTGTTTTTTTCAGCACTTATAGTTAATGCAAATGAGCAATGTGGTTTTAAGTTTTCATTTCTGTAAAATGAAAACAGATGTGCACAAAACTGCATTAAACACAGTATAATGTCAAACGGGCTGACGTGGCTCTGTAGTGGTTATGGTTTAAATGTAAAGTTTAGTAATGTAAAGTTTATTTATGCAGAAGATTTGAATTAATAATCTGCTGCAGTGTAGAACTTGTACAATAGTGTTTGGAAACGGTTGGTTTGATCTGAGCAGTGGATTGTGGGATACCTCAGAGCTCCTTACCGCTGGTTAGGAACCACTAGTTAGGAACTTCCCAAGCTTCCTATGCTAATGATAACCATAACCATGAGTTAACCATACGATAACTCATGGTTATGTTTATCGATTGGTTAACAAAGTTAATGCAAAAATGAGCATGAGTTGAGTTATTTTATTTTAAATGAAAAGAAGGCAAGATGTATTATTTCATTGTTTATTTTGCAATTAAAGTATTATTTTAGAATACAGAACTGCCCTACCTCTTTGCACTTCAATAAAAAAGACCTTGTGGAATTTGGCATATTTGTTTTTGCAGTAGTTTTTTGGGGGGTTATTTTTCCAGTACAGATATCAAGATATAAATCCTATATGAAGGTATCGCAAAATATATCAAGATATATTTTTTGCTCCATATCACCCAGACCTAGGAGCACTTCCTGTATTACTACATGACATCACAAGGTGGAACAGAGTGTTGTTCAGTTTGAGAGAAGAACTAGAGAAGAACTAAATATGTTTGTTAGTTAAACATGTGTGAATGAAACAAAACACAACTCCTTGTAGATTAGAAAATAGTGTAATGTGGGTCCTTTAATATTACTAACAAGAGATTATTTCATGAGAGAAAAACTAGTTTGGTTTCTTAATATTGTTTCTCAAAAGTGCAGATCTTCACGTACTGTTCTGTTCACTTTGTATGGAGAAATGCAGAAAGAACTCACAGTGGACAGTAAGTTATGGTCGATGATCACCGGCAGCATGTTAAGACCTTATGTACTATGTAAATACATATTTCAGCTGAAGACCTATGTAAAAGTAGGCGTTTTTGTCTCAAAGCTTACAGCAACAGTAACTTTCTGGAGGAGGCCGTCACCTATACATGAAACAGAAGGAACAAGAAAGTAAAAATATTCTCCATGGAGTTAGAGTTTTATGCCATACTCTGGATTATCATTACCAAAGGAACAATATTTCCATGGAAACAAGCAGTAGGCACTCCTCTCGGACATAGACTGTATGAAGAAATGGACTAAGGGAGTGTGACATCACCCATAACATTCAGCTCAGTCAAATGAAGCTCACCAAGGATAGCAGTTATGGGGCAAATTTGGAGCCAAATTCCAGATTAGGAATAGGAATTTATTTACGGGCAAAATTGCGAAATAAAAACACCAGGATCATGTAGAGTGGGTTAATACGAACATTGTAGGACAAAATTAACGAGGCTCACCACAGCAGTTACAGAGGGAGGGTTGACCATTTTTCATTGTACAGTCAATTGGAACCAGAGTCAGTGGAGACCGAAGCGCCCCCATGGTCATTTTTTATTTGGAACGTGGTGGCTAGCAGGTTCTCTATGTCCAACAGACTCTTCAATAGAAAACACTCTGTTCCATCTTGTGATGTCATGTGGTGATATAAGAAGTGCTCCACTGGGTTTTTAAACTCATTGCACCTTCACTAGAATCATTTAGATCATTTCAACCCCAGAATTGCCAATCTCTACTGAATAAAAGATAAACGTTAGGTGTTAACTTGAAAACTATAAGTGAAAAAATGCATAGCACACTCAGATGGCCAATGTCCAAAAGCTTTTTTATTATCTTATTATTTAAGATGTGTGAAAAAAATTTAAATCTCTCCATGGCAAAGGAGAAATTCAATTTGTCTACTGGACAAAAGTTTATTTGGTCAAGTATGTTTTGCAGCTCATCCAAGCTGCTTCTTGAGTTTTGTTTTTTTGTTGTTGTTGTTTTAAATAACATTTCGGCAAAAAAGCCATCATCAGATCATGTTTTTTGCTTTGAACCACAGTATACAAAATGGTTGCCAGCCCAAGAGCTCATATCTCTACCAGTGAATGTGAGGTCCCAAAGTGAAGTCAGCCCACTCTACAATAAGAAAAAACTGTTAGATATTTACATAAAAACATTCTTTTAAATACAAAAATAGTTTGACCATATCACGAAAAGCATCGTAGGTCAAAATCTACATTAAGTCTGTGAGGAGCAAGAGTCTAAAGTTGGTGGTTTCCAGACAGTTGTACATGTTCAGTGCCAAAATATCTTAAGGAAGAGATAGGATGGTTGAAATCTATAAAATGAGCTGCAACAGGATAGTTCATGTTTTTATATCTGATGGTACCTATGATCTGCAATACGTGTTTTTAAAGCCCTGCTTGTTTTACCCTCATAGGCTTTACCACAGGAGCAGGCAAACATATAAATGACAGATTTAGTATTGCACGATATAATTCCTCTGATGGGTTTTTCTTTTTCAGTGTGAGGATGTTTGAAGCTGTTACAGTGACAGGTGTAGTTGCACTGACTGTACCCACCACAGCGGCGATCACCATCAGGGAGAAGAGTCAAAATTGTTTAACTAACTTGAAAACTACCACAACTTGACATCACAAGGTGGAACAGAGCATTTTGAGCTAATAACAAATATTACTTAAACATGTGAGTGAAACAGAACACAACTCCAGATTTTTTTATGATGAGGTATTATAACATGACTTAAATTTTGCATCAATTTTGCATCATTTAGGGCCTTCAAATGTAGCCAGGCTGGCACCATCTAGTGCCTCCGCTCAATTTTCATTTCTATCCAGCAACTACGTCAATCAAAATACACTAGACGGTTTGCAAAAACCCCGAAAGTGCAAGTTCAGGCACCAGCCAATCAGCGAAGGGCCATATATTCAGTGTTGTCAACGACTCCCGAGATTGAGCAGCACGAGCAGGCTATCCGTCAGGTTAAATAAAAGTCAGGTTTGTGGAGATGCAAGCCTAGCACAGATGGAAAAAAAAAAATCATGCTTTTATTTTATATTTTATTTGTTCTTTTTGGGGCTTAAAGCTACAATATGCTAGCCAGGCTGGTGCCACCTAGTGCCTCTGCTCAATTTCATTTCTCTCCCATGACTAGGTCAGGAATCAAGATACACTAGATGGTTGGGAAGAACCCCAGCTCTTTGTTGATTGTAGATCCAATCAACAAAGAGCTGTGAAGCCATGACTGGGTCCCTATTGTGGTACAGCACAACAGTAAACAAAGCAGTCAAGATGGATGTAGACGAAGACAGACATTCTGTGTTGGCAACAATTCCTGAGATCGAGGATTTAAATCCAGAACAAGAGAATATTTAGTGAATTTCATCAAGGGGAAAGATGTTATTGCCCTTCTTCCTATGGGATTTGGGAAAAGATTAATATACCAGTTAGACCTGTTAGTGGCGCATTACATACGTCATGACCAAATAGCAGTGATTGGTTAAATGATAAAAAGTACCCACCTACTGTCGAGCGAACGAATCCTAACACTGCGAGGTCAGACAGTTTCTACAAAGTGAAACTGGCTGATGAATCGAGCTACTTCAAATGAGCTAGTTCTGCAAAAATCATGTACAGCGCCTTTCATTTTATCCTTTCTAGTTTGTCTCCTTTTCCAGCTCCAAATTGAGACATCACATCAGTCCGTTAGTGTAACTGTATCTGACACTGAAGTCCTTGTATGGTTGTTTTTGCATAGATATCAGACATGTGAGTACAAATACTAGCCAGGCGTAGCCCCCAGCCCCGCGCTCGTATCAGTGCATTCTTCGGTCCATAGGAAGTCTATAGGAGCCGTGTGGGGGTCTGTGCTGTGAGCTTTGGAGGCAGCCTGTCACAGCGTATTACCGTGTCTCTGTTTCTCCTCAGAATGGACATGAACATATAGAGCAGGGCATGGCATCACCGCGGAAACAAGTCAAGCGCTAAGAGGGTGAAGGGGGGGGTCATAGGAGCAGGACCCACCACCTCCACAGCTCCAAGCATGAATGAACATCCCAGAATATGCCCTAAGATCGTGAGCTATTCTGTTAAAGGGCCCATATCACGAAAAATTGACTCTTGTGAGCTTTAAGACATGTTAGAATGTTGTTTCCTCGTCACAAACAGACCTGGAGTTGTGTTTTGTTTCATTCACAAATGTTTAACACACAAACCCTGCAGATTAAAAAAAAAAAAAATCCTTACATTTTTTCATTCTCATTGTGGTTTATTTTGTAGGATCATCAATGATAAACTTTATTATTTGTCTCCGGATAACGATTTGTTTTTTCAGTTTTCGATTTTGTGTTAAAATGAATAATGGAAAAAACAGATAACGTTTCTCGTTTCCATCACTTAAACTGCGATGCTGGACTTTTGCGCCGCATACAGACTGAACCAGGACTGATCCCAGGACTAAACCAGGTCTAAACCAGGACTGAACCAGGACTGATCCCAGGACTGAACCAGGTCCAAACCAGGACTGAACCAGGATTGAACCCAGGACTAAAACAGGACTAAACCAGAAATGAACCAGGATTGAACCAGGTCCAAACCAGGACTGAACCAGGACTGATCCCAGGACTAAAACAGGACTAAACCAGAAATGAACCAGGATTGAACCAGGTCTAAACCAGGACTGAACCAGGTCTAAGCCAAGTCTAAACCAGGATTGAACCAGGTCTAAACCAGGACTGAATCAGGTCTAAACCAGGACTGAAGCAGGACTGAAGCGGGACTGAACCAGGTCTAAGCCAAGTCTAAACCAGAACTGAACCAGGTCTAAACCAGGACTGAATCAGGTCTAAACCAGGACTGAAGCAGGACTGAAGCAGGACTGAACCAGGTCTAAGCCAAGTCTAAACCAGGACTGAACCAGGACTAAAACAGGACTGAACCAGGACTACAGCAGAACTAAACCAGGTCTAAGCCAGGAGTAATTTCAAACTTGAGAGAGAAAGAGAGATGGGACCCCGAGCCCGTGGAGCAGGGTGTCTGCAAAGTGCGATCGGGTGACAGCTGCGTTTAACCCCATGGGGCGTGAAACTCGTTTTGCCCGTGATCACCCGATGGTCGCACCTCCTGGCCCGTTCCGACACTCAGTCCTGGTTCAATGCTGGGATCAGTCCTGGTTCAGTCCTCTTTTAGTCCCAGTTCAGTCCAGTTTTAGTCCTGGTTAAGTCCGTTTGCGGCACAAAAGCCCAGCATCGCAGTTTAAGTGGTACAAATGGGAAACGGCCGTTATCCTTTTTTTCCACTATTCATTAAAGACAAAATCGAAAACTGAAAAAACAAATCATTGTCCATTTTTTCATTCTGGTTTTGGAGACAAATAATGAAGAAAATAGTTAGCGTATAGAATGATACACGGATTAATCTCTGAACTACTGAACTGAACTAAAGGTAAAAGGTAGCAGTTAACTTGAAACCTACCACTTCATGACATCACAAGGTGGAACAGAGCATTTTGAGCTTTGGAGATGTAGACAGACTAATAATGTAGAATTACTCAGACGTGTGAATGAAACAAACACAACTCCAGGTCTGTTTTTGATGAGAAAACTACATTCTAACACGGCTTAAAGCTCACAAGAGTTCATTTTGTGTAATATAGAACCTTTAACAACAGTTGTTTGGGTTGGAATCGATCTGGCCGTCCTCCCGTTTATAGGAAAATGCTTTACCCTACACCGCCGTTGCCTCTTTCATTTCCACTTCATTTTATCTTTTCATTTAAAAACCTCCATATTGAATCCGCATCCTCTTCTCCAATAGTCTCACCTGCAGTTTTATTAGAGCACTGTGTGGAGCGTCTCATATTTTCACATTTTCATTTTTATTCACTTGTGGTTTAGTATTTCCTTACAAATCAATGCAAATGTGTGCGTTGTCTGGTGTTCTGATGAAAACTCTGCAGGTGTGATAAAGCCATTAAAGCGGATGGAGTCTCAGCATCTTATAAATCTATATAATTATCCGTCTGGGCTGTGCGTTCTCTGTGGAGTTTGGGGGAAAATGAAGTTTATGTTTCTGAAGTGAGCGGTAAAATGAGAGCGATGGTGGAGTGGAGAGACGTCGTTATCTGATTTCTGGAGTTATCGGATTACCCAAATGTCGTGTGAACAGATACTGATGTGAGTAATCGGATTTCTTTCTGATTGTTCACACGTGTGCAGGTTTTGACAAGGAAAATTGGGCAAAAATGTATAATTAATATGTATACCTTATGGTAGTGGCACTTCACCTGCTTGATTCCATGGAAACAGAAAGTTAAAACCATACTTTGGAACATTCTCAATGGAGATGGATATGTTTTATGCCATACTATGGAATGTTACAGCAAAAAAACTGAATGTCCATGTACACAAGCAGGAGCAGGCCATCCTCCAGGTTAAATAAGAGTCAGGTTTGTGGAGATGCAAGCCTACTAAAAATCCTGATTTTATTTTATTTTTTATTTGTTATTTTGGGGGGCTTAAAGCTACAGTATGATAGCTAGGCTGGCACCACCTAGTGCCTCAGCTCAATTTCATTTCTCTCCAGTGACTCGGTCAGGAATCAGAATACACTAGAACCCCAGAAGTCATAGACCGCATACCGTCCAATCAGCAAAGAGCTGTGAAGCCATGAAGTCAAATTCAAGCGCCTGTCTGGGTCCCTTTTGTGGTACAGCACAACAGTAAACAAAGCAGTCGAGATGGATGTAGACGAAGACAGACATTCTGTGTTGGCAACAATTTCCGAGATCGAGGATTTAAAGCCAGAACAAAGAGAATGTTTGATGAATTTTATCAAGGGGAAAGACGTTATTGCCCTTCTTCCTACAGGATTTGGGGCATTACATACGTCACGACCAAATAGCAGCGATTGGTTAAATAAAAAAAGTACCCGCCTACCGTCAAGCCAACGAATTCTAATGCTGCGAGGTCAGACGGTTTCCATGAAGTGAAACCGACTGATTAATCAGGCCAACAATATGCAAGTTTTTAAATACTTTTTCACCAGGAGATGGCAGATATGAAACCTTATTTTTGTTTGTTTGTTTTTTTCACATATGTTTGAGTAACCCTTTATTATTAGTCTGTCTAGATCTCCAAAGTTCAAAATGTTCTCTTCCACCTGGTGAGGTCACGGAGCAATAGTTTTCAAGTTAACAGCTCCTTTTACTTTTATTTCAGTAAAACTTGGCAATTGCTGGGTTGAAATTATCCAAATGATTCTCGTGAAGGTGCATGGAGCTTACAAACACAGTGCAGCACTTCCTGTATTAAAAACACAGTGCAGCACTTCCTGTATTAAAAACACAGTGCAGCACTTCCTGTATTACCACATGACATCATAAGGTTGAACAGAGTTTTCTGTTTGAGGGCAGAACTCGGCCTAAATGTGCAGAGTTTGTGTGTTAACTGTGTGAATGAAACAAAACACAATTCTAGGTTTCTCATGAGGAAACAACATTATAACATAGATCAGAAAATAGTGTACTATGGACCCTTTAAAAATGTCACACACCGTCACTTTAAATATTGAAAGTTATTTTAAAATGCATTGTACTTTGTTTTCCAACTACAACAGTTATTTTATAAACCCATTGATTAAGTGACTAATGTCACCAGGCGCTTTTGATGATCAGATTTTTATACGCATGTTCACACACATCGAAAATGATGTGTTATCTGATTTCTCTAGTTATCTGATTATAACTGGCCGAGTAATGGACCCAGAGTTGGAGATGTGAGCCGTGCGGAGAGGAGAGGCTCTACAGGGAATCGCAGAACTCTCTTTTTCTCAAGATCTGGCGGTAAAACCAAATTACAGCCGGCGAAAGCAGAGGCCACTTGTACGAGCAGACAGAGGGAGGAGAGGAGGAGGAGGGGGTGGGGGTAATAAAAGAATGATCTACTTATATCATAATAAAGATCTACTCATGTGAAAGTTCATTACTTCATAAAAAAGAATAATATGTTTTGCTAAAGCTCGAGCTAGATGTTATAACTGCTGTTTCTTTCTGGCCGTTCTTTAGTTTTGTATAGACGGCAAGGTTCTGGGAATATCGAAAATCAGACACTGAAACAAGTATCAAAACTAAATACTCATTTGAGCAGATATTGATACAAAAAAAGTTACAATTATAGAGAAATGTAAGTATTGGAACAAGAATAAAAAATCTGAAAGGCAACAAATGAAAGAATTTGACCGTAGAATCCAGTTCAGAGTCCAGTGATGGTTTATGAACTTAAAAACGAAGAGAAGTCCAGAGTTTTAAGTGTGACACAACAATTCAGGTGAAAAGCAAGTCGTCTTGACTTTGTGTTAATGGATTCATGAAACAAGTGTGTATGAAGTAAAAATACTGCTCCATATAACATGGTTAAAAGCTCAAAAAATCAATTTTGCATATGTTCTTTAAAGCAGACTTATTCTGCAAAATCAACTTTTTAGAGCCTTTACCCAAGTTATAACTGTTTCCTTTCACCATTTACTCACTCGAAATCATATCTGAAGTAATTCGTGCATGTTTTGAGCAATCTTTATTAGGGATGTACTTTATCTTCACCATTTACTTACCCATAATCATATTTGAAGTGATTCGTGAATGCGTTGAGTAGTTTTTTATTAGGGATGCAATCTTTATTAGGGATGTAACTGAAATATGGTGATATCGTATCGTCAGAAGTCTCACAATAATATCGAGAGTTGTCACAATATATCAGATTATTGTTCTTTAGTAGGAACAGCTAATAAACATCGGGAACTACATATCCCATGATTCATTTCAGCACAGACGACATGAAGAAATATGTTTTTTTTTTTAGTTTAATTCTTGGGATTCTGACGTTAATAATTCACACCCAAATCTTGTCATGGTATTTTAAAAGCAAAAAAAGCATCCTATCTACAGTTATATCAGCGTCTCCAAAATATCGCAATAAATATCATGTCATGAGATGCATATCGTGATAATATCGTACCGAGAGATTTGGATATCGTTACATCCCTAATCTTTTTTAATCACTGGTACACACCCACTGCTCTGTACTTACTTTATTCTTCAGTTTTATTTTCTTAATTGGTGATACGTGTAGGATTCAGTAGTGCTGTTTAGTTATTTTGGTACAAATACAAAAAAAAAAACTCTGCTCCTCATTAGTGTGATCTGCAGCTATCGGTCGGTGGTGCCAACTCTTTCTCATGATGATGTTTACTCTGACGTCTGCTCCCATTGGGCACCTCTTTTATTAAGTCGTTTTAGATGAATGTTGCGATTTAAAATGTGCAAATTCTAACATAATGATCCACGGGTGTCATAGATTACAGCAGCTCAAGCACAATGTGTTCTTTAAAGCTGTAAACAACAATAAGAGTAGCTTTCAACAAAACATATTAGCCTGTTATCTTAATGTGCATTGTGTAACTTTTCGATTGGGGGTCCTTCACCTGCTTGTTTCTAAGGATATGTCATTGCTCTGCCTGGAATTTTCTACAGAATAACATTAACCAGCTTTACCTTATATTTATTCAATTACAGGTGGTTTTGTAGTGCAAAAATATGCAGAAAAACAATCTGACGGTGAGCAGGGTCACTTCTCCATAGATCTGACCTGTAACTTGGTCTCCATGAAGATAGAAATGTGCTATACTGTGAAATAGGGCTGCTCGATTATGGAAAAAAATCATTATCACAATTTTTTTTGGTCAATATTGAAATCACAATTTTTTTATTTTTTTTTTTAGTTACACAATGCCTTTATTCTAGCCTGATTCATCAGTCAGTTTTACTTCGTTTCATTTTGTACAAACCATCTGACCTCTCAGCCTTAGATTTCGTTCGCTCGGCGGTAGGTGGGAACTTTTTTTCATTTAACCAATCACTGCTATTTGGTCATGACGTATGTAATGCGCCGCTAACGGGGGTAAATGGTATATTAAGCTTTTCCCAAATCCTGTAGGAAGAAGGACAATAACGTCTTTCCCCTTGATGAAATTCTCCAAACATTCTCTTTATTCCAGCTTTAAATCCTCGATCTCAGGAATCATTGTCAACAGAGAATGTATGTCTCTTCACTGATTGGCTGGTGCCTGAACTCGCACTTCCAGGGTTCTTGCAAACCGTTCCTGACCTGGAGAGAAATGAAATTGAGCGGAGGCACTAGGTGGCTCCAGCCTGGCTACATTTATTCAGCATTTCTCTCTCAAAAAAAAACCAAAAAAACACTTGCGTTATTGATAATTTATGCAAAACGTTCCAATTGAGAATAAATATAGGCTACAAATATGAACCTTAGAGCAGTTTTGCAATGTATAAAACATGAAATGAATAAAATATACATGAAATAAGGCACAGAAAAACATAAATGTGTCCAAAATAAACTATATATCCAGCTGCTGTATAATCTCTACATTTAAAAAATAAAATAAATATACTTATTTTAAACACAATGAAATCCAGGCACTCCAAAGAAGTAAAAATCGCACGAGGAAACTTATACTTATTATTATACTTACTTATATAAAAAATATCCCACAATAAACTTTGTTAACCATTTCAACTCGATTATATGAGTTTGGAGATCGTTTGCCACACAAATCGAAATGACGATCAAAATTCAGCCTTAAGTGAAACATTCCAGACAAAGCAATATCATCTCCATGAAGTAAACCATTTGACAGACCCTCCACCAGAAAAGTTACACAATGCACCTTTAACTCTGAACCACTGCCCATCCAACACGTCGTTGTCGTGTTAGTGAAGCGTCAGTTCGTTCTTACACCACAATACCATAAGACAGTTACCAAACGCACTCCTAACGTGTGATTTGTGTTTGAGAGACGAGCCGCGCGGTGAGGAGAGTGGTCTGCCGGGAATTACAGCGCTCCTATTCTTCGGCGGTAAAACCAAATTACCACCGGCACCGACGCGGGCCATTCGTATACAGGCAGATGGAGGGAAGAGGAGAGGAGAGGGGGAGCGGGTAATAAAAGAGCGGAGAGCCAAATGACAATGAGAAGGAGAGTAAATCATTTAGCGGTTTGGGTGGTGTCTGAAGCCTGCTTTAGATTCAGAGGAGAGGTAGAGAAGCAGTAACACAGGCAGGTATGTGCAAGATACTATAGGGCTGCAATCTTCATCGCAACTGAATAGAAAATTGCAGTCTTTTATTTTATCACTTATATATAAGCTACAGTAAGTCCTAAGTGAAATTGTAAACGTAAACTTGCTCTTCATATGCTTTTTTTTTTTTTTTTTTTTCTTGGATTTTTTTTACTTCACCCTAAACCATTTCGATCTTGATCCATGGGGTTGTACTCTATGTTTTCTGTAGTGATGCAAATTGACAGAATAAACTACTACTACTACTACTACAACGTAATAAGCCATTTTGTAAAGGTCCTATATTGCGCAAAATCTACTCTTGTGAGCTTTAACCCGTGTAATATTGTTGTTACCTCCTCAAAAACAGACCTGGAGTTGTGTTTTGTTTCATTCACATGTTTTGAGTAATCCTGCATTATTAGTCTGTCTACATCTCTAAAGCTCCAGATGCTCTGTTCCACCTTATGATGTCATGAAGCGGTAGTTTTCAATTTAAATGGTCACATTTTTATATAGCGCTTTTGTAGCCAGACTCGTGCCACCTAGTGCCTCTGCTCGGTTTCATTTCATTTCAGCGACTAGGTCAGGAATCAGAATACACTAGACCAGGGGTCTCAAACTCAAATTACCTGGGGGCCACATTAGATAAAGTCTGAGTGAGGGTGGGCCACATTGAGTATTCGATAAATCGCGGTTGCACGAAAAAAAAATGCCGTATGTGCACGTGTACTCGTACTAACAGATCCACTTAGGCTCGTTGCTTCACAGATGCTGTAAATTGAGTTTTGGGATGTAAGCTGCGTTAATAATCTGTTGTTGTGAATCTGCATGGGCACTGATTGCAGCTTCATCTGTCAGTGCGGCCCGCGGTAGGGGGTGGGACTGTGCATACATCTACCGTGGGCTGCACTTATTCTTTGGAATTAAGTGGAGGGCCGCAAAAAATCCTTCCGAGGGCCGCAGTTGGATCCCGGGCCGCGAGTTTGAGACCCCTGCACTAGACGGTTTGTAGGAAGCCCAGAAGTTGTAGACAGTGCACCGACCAATCAGCGAACAGTTGAACCAACCCGAGTTGTGATAGCAGACTGCATACGATATCCTCCTTTGTCTCCTTTGTCAAACTTTTCATTTTTTATTGCACCTTTAATTCGCAAGTTCATTTCACAGAAACGACAATGATCATTGACAGACATGTTCGCTTTCTGCTTTGTTTGTTGTTGTGCGGGCAATTACTTGGACACTACGTAGTGTTCCGGCGCATTACATGAGTCACGACCAAATAGCAGCGATTGGTTAAATAAAAAAAGTGCCCACCTACTGTCGAGCGAACGAATCTTAATGCTGCGAGGTCAGATACTTTCCACAAAGTGAAACCGGTTGATGAATCAGGCTACTGCTTTTCCACCTTCAGCACTCAATTCAAAGAGTTTTACAACAAGGACCCACTCACCCATTCACACACACATTCATACACCAGTGTACGCAGACACTGAGGGCAAGGTGAGTTAAGTGTCTTGCCCATGGATATAACATCAGCATTCATCTGCTCAAGCTGGAATCGATCTGACCGCTCAACCAATGATGTTTATGTCGAGAACCTTTGGATCAGTGGACAAATGCTCTACCAACTGAGCTACTGCCACAATTCAACCACGACCTTTTACCTTACCTTGTTCAGTAAAGATGGGAAATACAAGAGCTGAAATTATTCAAATGATTCTAGTGAAGGTGTGTGGAGTTTTAAAACACAGTGGAGCACTTCTTGTATTACGACATTACATCACAAGGTACAACAGAGAAGAACACAGCCTAAATATGCAGGGTTTGTGTGTTAAACATGCGTGAATGAAACAAAACAAATCAGATTTCATGGAACCGATACCCGATCCAGCTAATTTTTCCAGAATCTACGCAGATATTTCATACCAGCTGTGATTGCTTATTATTTGGAGATTGTCAAATGTCAGTTTAGTGTTGTGTGTTTTTATAAAATTTAAATGACTTCTTTTACCACTAAACCATAAAGCAATAACTTAGAAAGCAGTTTTAATTTGTTTTTAGTACTAATCTTTGTTCTTCTTCCAGTTGACAGGTTCATACTGAATTAGATCCGTCATGTAAAGCTCGTGAATTAGTCTAGCGCGTGACAGTGACTTAAATAATGACAAAAGGCACATGTAAGCTCATATATGTGAGTGATGGGTGAGAGGAGACAGATGGAAGAGGAGACAGCAGATATGACAGTCTAATCCACTCATGACTAAGTGTGTGTGGACTCTCCAGCTCTAATTATATGTCGCACAGAACTGGAGACACGACAGTAAGACAGGGAAGAGAAGATCAACTATACAAGCTTTAGAGCACATAGGCAGTGTGGGTGAAGTGTCTTGCTTAGGGTGATCAGACGTCCCTATTTATCCAGGACAGTCCCAGTTTTGAGCCCTGTGTCTTCTGTCCCAGTGGATTCATCCAAAACCATTGATTAGTCCCAGTTTTATACAAGAAATGACCCAGGTGTCCATATTTTTGACCAATTTGGTCCCTGCCAACAGTAAAGAGAGGCATAAATTGTCGTTTGCTTAGGTAAAATACTGAAAAGCTGCTTAAAATTAGCCAGGCTGAAAAACCCTGGAAGTGTGAGTTTGGGCACCAGCCAATCAGAGAAGAGCCATACATTCTGTGTTGTCAAGGATTCCTGAGATCGAGGATTTAAAGCTGGAACAAAGAGAATATTTGGTGAACTTCATCAAGGGGAAAGACGTTACTGTACTTCTTCCTACGGGATTTGGGAAAAGCTTAATATACCAGTTAACCCCATTAGCAGCGCATTACATACATCACAACCAAATAGTGATTGGTTAAATGATAAAAAGTACCACCTACTGTCGAGCGAATGAGGTCAGACAGTTTCTACGAAGTGAAACCGGCTGATTAACTATTGATGGTACCTGCTTGTCTCCATGGTTACAGGACATTAAAACACTATGCACTTTTTGGTTGAGGGTCCATCACCTGCTTGTTTCTATGAATATGTAATTGTTCGTTCTGGAATGTTCCACAGTATGACATTAAACACCTCTACTTTGCATTTATTCAATTACAGGTGGTTTTATGACTCAAAAATATGTAGTAAAACAGAAATTCAGACTGTGAGCGGGGACGCCTCTCCACAGATCTGACCTTTAACTTGGTCTGGTTTGGTCTTCATGAAGATAGAAAGGTTTAATACTATACTGTGGTTTTATAGCTCAAAAATACCTAGAAATACGGGTATACCCACTTACCGTTGAGCGAACAAAATTCTAACACTGCGAGGTCAGATGGTTTCTACGAAGGGAAACGAAGTGAAACCGGCTGATGAATCAGGCCATCTTAAAATGACCAAAGCACCAAGAAAATCTGACAATACTGATTCACATTTTAGTCATGATTGGCCAAGTGCATACTATTTTTTTTTGTTTCATAATTTTATTATTACCAACCACCACAAACCAGGGATGTCTGAGTTTTTAATTTAAAAACTCTGGTCACCCTTGTCTTGCCTAAGGACACAACGACCACTGCTCTAACCACAGTCGCACTTTGGTATTCTTTTCTTTTACTGAAGATATCTGTATCCCATAATCACACTGTATTGCCCACATTCCGATCTACCTTTCTAATAAAGACTACAGTTCTCTTTTTTGTCTCTAACTGCCTTTGTGTTGTGGTCAGCAGTGAGCTCCAACCAGAGCCATGGGGAGTACCCAGAGTGCAGGAGCGAGCGTGAGCCTGTGGGGGAGCCCTCTCTGCTGGTGTCTCCTCTGGTGGTGGCGGGCATCGTCATAGGCCTGGTGCTCTTCCTCTCCTGCATCACCATCATCGTGGGAAGCCTGCGCAAGGACAGCCGCCTGCGCAACCCCCACCTCAGGGCCAGCTATGGTAAGTGCCCGGGGGCATGACGGGCATGGGAGTCAGAATGAGCATGGGGGGTCTGTGTGCAGCCTGGTGCTATGCCAAAGATCGATGGGGGTGTACTGAGGAAAATTTCATAAACATTACTCATATCTGTATCCCCAGATATGAGTAAAACAAATATAACTCAATTGTAATCCTTATTAAAAATTACAAAAACAGACATGGTGACTATATGTGCTATAATTTGGTGCTTTGATTATCAAGACAATTATCCTGTCAGAAAGCAGAATGAGCCTCACATCAGTCTCTCATTTGTGCTGCCAGTTTCATTGGTTGGTTGGTTTAAGCCTAAAATGCGTCTCTATGATCTGAATGGTCACTCCCTAAACCCCAGCACCCCACAGCCAACATGAATCACTGCTAGTGCAGCCTCTGCAGCTCAAAACCTGTCCTGACAACCCAGGTTTGTTTATGATTGTAATTCATCAGTAAAAACACCGGCTACTGTTCCTTTACTTACTGGTCAGTAGTAACAGTGAGATGAAGATCCATGAAGCACTGAAGTGTTCCATAAATTTGCTCGACTCTTGAGCTGATGCTTCACGGTGCTTCATTTGCTCCACCGCATCATCAAGTGGCCAAAAAAAATGTATAACAGGCAGAGTGATAATAGAACAATCAACATGATCATCGAGGTTCTGATGGAAAGATTTATATTAAACAAATGAATGATTAAATATTTAAATGTTTGTGATATCAACAGAAATTGTGAATTTATTAACATGGAGTCTGTGTTCATGATATAAAGGTCGGGTTAAAAGAAAAAGTAGAAACAAATTGGAGATCAGGATGTAATGTGACTGTGCTTGTGTTACTACTTTACTACTATATATTAGAGCAGGGGAAAGACTGTGTTGTCAAATTTTTGTATTTAGTTGTATTGTTTATTTAATGATGTCATTATATTAGCTCAAAATGTCCCTTAACAGGGGAAAATATTCTTTTTCTTGCTGGCTCCTTCACAAAAAAAAAAAAAAAAAAAATCTCAAACAGAATGTACCAATGTTATGTTTTTAATCGCGCGCCAAATCTGTGAACCACTTCCTGAACCAGTCACGTGGTACGGGCGGTTCACAAGGCTTCAAACGTCACCACATATGTCACCGATACAAGCCTTGATACGTGCTTCACCAAAGCCTTCCTGGATTAATCTGCACACGCTTTGAAGTCTCGACACGGAGGAGACATCACTACTGGCCAGGCCCATGATATAAAACTCTTATTACATAAAAAGATAATGACACAGACACTTGGACATAAAGGCGCCCATCAAATGTTCCTCTGCTGACTTGATCGCTTCTAATGTAAGTGTAGATGTTTATTGATAATGACAGAGGATTAAACCCTGTTCATACTGTTCAGCTGGAGGACCACTCTTCACATTTACCACCCTCTTGATCTTCTTTGGTTCAGATGGCCTTTGAACACATCTGTCACATCTGATCATCCTCTCTCTGCCTCGGCAAATGCTCTTCAACCGTAATGAACTAATTAGTCAGGTTAAAGGTGCACTGTGTAACTTTTCGGTTGGACCTTTAACACCTTTATTTTTCCAGCTCTAATGTAAGTAGATTGTAACAGTTGAATTCCTCTGCGCAGGTCAGGATGGCTTCTCGTACGGGGGCTCGGTGGGGGAGCTGAGGTCCACCTGTCTAGAGGAGTTTCCCCCTGGGTTGGACTTCCACTCGTACGGAGAAGGTCTGGACCAGATCACAGGCCTGTACCCAGACTCTCCTCCACGGTAAGAGCTGCTATGAACTCCAAGAGCCGCCTCAGAATACAGGCAAAGTGGGATAGGTTGAGTGATCGTGACTTTGAGATCATTATTTTCTTGTATCTACTTAGGCCTGTCACAATAATAAAGTTCGAAGGTAAGGCAAGTTTATGTGTATTGCTCAGTTGTTACACAAAGTAATTCAAAGTGCTTTACAGAATAAGAATATGGAGTAAGAAAGCTTTCAGAAATATTCGTGTGAGTCACATCTGTGAATTTGTATTCGTACTGAAGAAAAAGTAATCATAAATTTTAATTTTGTGACTGTAATTCTTGTCATAAAATATCATAAAATGACTTAAAATTTGTTAAATTATCTGTCCCTGCAGCAAGATCATTTTACTTGACAAGTAAAGTGACAAGTGATATACGTTTTAAAATCTTGGTCAGATTTGCAGTGTGTGATTGATAAGTGCATTAGCCAATCAGAGACACACATGATCCGTCCATATTGAAAAAAAAATTGAGCAAAAAATATCACAGGGGACTGAAAATCATGGTGGATCTCTGCAAAATCAATGAGACAAGACAAGAGCACTAAATTCTGCTAATCTGAGATTAGAGAAGTGTGATTTTATTTGTAAATGAGCTTGTTTCACACAAGTCATTGAAAGAAAAGGATCTGATTGGACAATCAAGTTTGGCCAGGCTTTAGACTATGGTTACGTTTACACTGAAACGAATCACTGTATCACTGTATCACTGTATCGGAAACAATTTGTGTACAGACACGTCATTTCTGTGTTTGCAATCAAAGTCTTCCCTATCCACACATTAACGCGAAACCGTCTGAAACGCTTGTCACATGACCAGACTGGCATCACGTCGTGATGAAGTCACAACGTCACGTGGGCGCTAAAAACAAGGAAGCAGCGCACTGTGTCTAAAGTTGCAGCAGCCGATTTCAAACCGAGGAAGATGGCAAACGTGAAAACAGTCTTTTCATGGACCGACGAAGAGGTTCAGTTGTTTGTTTAAACTGTTTTCCACGGTAGCGTCACATGACCGATGTCACGAACCCAACAAGTCAGGAAAACGCAAGTCACAGTGGCTTGGTCTAATAAGGACGCAACTAGAGCTCCTACGTCAGCGTATCAAGTTTTCAGGCGTCCACACAGTGCCAGATCAGATCCGTACTCAGATGAATTTATGGGAGCTGACGACACCAGATCGTTCCATCTCTGGAGCCGTTTTCCATCAGATCAGTGTGGACAAACACTGCATCCACAACGAAAAATGACTCAGATATGTACTAGTGTGGATGGGGCCTATATTTACTAATATTATATCCACCAAATCTTGGAACACTCAACCCGATATGACTGTGGTGTTGTCATTCGTCTGTTGTAATAAAACAAAGAAATAAAAGTGGAAGCAGAGCCAGGACCAGTGGTATAAAATGTATTACTGTTTTAAAAGCCGGTCAGACGTCCCTGCTCCGACCATTACACACTTCATATAATCAAAGTTAGATTCACAATGACGTACTCTTACATCTTTAATCTCACTGTTACAACACTGCCCTTTATAAAACACAGACTGTATCTGCAATTTAAAGAGGAAATTGTATGCGTTATTTTGACTTTTATTGAACGCTTTTGAACGCTTGAATTACAGCCTATGTCTGCCCTCACTCGCCTGTCACCAGCAGAGAGTGAAATTATTTGAAATTACTCCCAATATATCAAGAGAAGATTTTCAGATGGGCGTGATTGACAAGTGGATTAACCAATTAGGAACACGCATGGTCTATATAGCAGAAAAAATAAAGGAAAAATATCACATGGGACTAAAACACTTTGCAGATTTCCATAAATTGTGTTCATCTGAGGTGTGGAAAATGTAGTTTTATTTGTAAATGACAGGTGACCAATGAGCTCTTGCGTTTCACAGGTGTCACTGAAATAAATCCACTTTATTTCTATAGCATATTACAAACAAAGCCGTTTCCAAAGTGCTGCACAGAGATCATAAAATGAAGACAGCAAAAACGTAAATTGCTAAAACTTCGTCATACCAGTCCTAAAACAATAAAACCAGTAAACTCAAATAAAAGCAAAACCATAAAAATTGTAAAATAGCAGTAAATAAGTAAAATAAAAGACACAGAGGACCACACAACTCACACTGTGTTAAAAGCCAGGGAATAAAAGTGGGTTTTAAGACGTGACTTAAAACTCTCCACTGTGGGGGTTGTTGGGACATGGGCGGGTCAGAATGTTCCAGAGTTTGGGGCCGGTCACAGAGAAGGCCCTGTCCCCCTGGTTTTTAGTCTTGTCTTAGGCACCACGAGCTGGAGCTGGCTGTCAGACCTCAGAGTGCGGCCTTGGTGTAAATTTGGATGAGATCCGAGTCGTAATGCAGGGCCAGTCCATTCAAAGATTTAAAAACAAACAATAAAAGCTGAAAATCAACTTTAAAAGGAACTGGAAGCTGGTGCAACAACATTAAAACTGGGGTAATGTGCTCATTTTTTGTTTCCAGTTAAAAGTCGCGCAGCAGAATTTTGGACCAACTGTAAGTGAGAAAGTGCATGGTGGCCTAATGCTAGAGAAAAGTGTGTTTACAGTCGTCTGAACGAGAGGAGATAAAAGCGTGTGTGGCCTATTTAAATGATTTAAAAGGTTTAATTTTAGATAAACGCTGCAAATGATGAAAGCTATAGATTTCACAACCGCATTTACTTGTTTGTCAAATTTAAAATCCCTCTCAGTAGTGACGCCGAGGTTGATGACAATGAAATATCTGATTTCTGAACAAATCTGATTGGACGATTTGGCCAGGCTTGAGATGCAACAGAGGGAGTGGGGTCTGTAAAAAACACGGGTCTCCAGTCTTTTTCCTCTGGTGAGCTACTTTTACAAAACAAAAAAGCCAGAGAGCTACTAGTTTTAGCAGTCACAAGAAATTAAGCATATATAAGAGACACGGTGAGCCTTTGATGAGGTATATTTAGATGCCTATAAAACATAAATCATTATCCATTTATTACACGGTAATGGTAAAAGGCACTTTATTGATCAAATTTAACTTATTTTATTACTTTATTTATTTTACTTAGCTACTTAGAAGGGGCTGGAGAGCTACCAGTAGCTCCCGAGCTACAGGCTGGAGACCCCTGGTGTAAAAAATACAGAGAGCGATCATTTTTACCAGAAAAGAAAATCCATCCAGAAACCTTCAAATTTTCAGTCCGTCAGTATCAGTATTGATACTTTGCAATGACATCACGCTGGGGGTGTTCTATGTAGGGTTGTCCTGATCCCATCACGATCGCGTGACTGCGGACTCGATCCGGACTCGGACGTTATGGGCTGATCAGGTATCGGATAAATAATATACAACAAATTGCGCACACAGAACACACAGCACACAACAGTTTTGTTTTGTTTTTAACTGAGGTTCAGGGATGTCCAGTTAGCTCGATTGTCTGCCCAAACGCCTGCTGTACTAGAGGCACACTCACGCTTCGACTTTTGTATTATTTGGATTTCATGGACGAGCCTAAGTGTTTTAAATGTAATGCACAGGCCTCCATATAATATCAAATATACAAACTGTAGATTGTGCAGAGTCGAGTCTCAGGTCTGATCTGATTCTGGTCTGGTTCCTGTTTTGTTCAGTTCATTAAATATGCTAAGTTACACATTCCAAGACCAGACTGAAGTAAAAGTAAAGATTTTCAACAATGATGGTGCATGGTTAGAAAAGTTAACAAAATTAATAAATTAATAAAATTTGGACATTTGATTTTTCACAAGTTTAGCCCAAATACTACACATTGAAATCAATATAATCTGATTCCCCCACACATCCTGGATCTTATTCTTTGCTCTTAGTTCATTTCATAATTTTTATAGAAGTATCGGATTGGGACTCGGTATCGGCAGATACTCAAAATCAAATGACTCAGACTAGGGGGCAAAAAAATGTGATCGGGACATCCCTAGTTCTATGTATCTCTCACAGCAAAATGTTCATCAGGTACCATGGTGACACGATGCACACATGAGCAAATACAGACAAAAACATTTAAGATAATCTAAAAGCTCAAGAAAAAACACAAAATGGATATAAACAACTCACTTTCAGGAGGCTGTCATCAGTCCGAGCGTTCATGGTCCTGTTGAGGTGTTTGATTTTGTGATTTTAGTGCTTTCACTTAACTGCACACCTCTAGGGAAAGTTGATGCCAAGTAAAAATATCTATATAAGCTATCCATCCGCCCATCACTGTTATATTATAAAGCCTGAATAGCACAACATCATGAAAGCCATTTTTGCATAATAGGTCTGCTTTAAAACCTTTTATGTCAGAAACAAACTCCCGGTGAACCCACGCCCGCAGAACCGCTCTCTATCAGCCAATTATGTCAAATGTCAGCTGGGCCTCACTGTCCACTGCCCTGACCCTTCTGCGGAGCCAGTCATTTATTAAGGAGCTGCCCCTGCCCTTTGTAACTGTGGAGCTCAAGTGTTTGTGGGTAAACGTGTGAGAAGAGGGAGAGAAAAAGAAGAGAAGAGAGAGAGAAGAGAGAGAGTTAAAGGCCAATGTCATGGTGTTTTGATCCAAATGTCAGCAGTTCTAATTGGCACCTTTAATAATTCACATACATCCCTCTCCTGTAGAGTGGAGGACCGCCTGCTTCCTCCTGGTCCACACAGAAGAGCCTCATAATGTGGAAGAACACTGTAAAAGAGAAAACTGGAGCATTAGTTTAAAATGATTTGAATTCAGAATCATGATTTGAATTGTGAAAAATTGATTTGACTTTATAAAAACAGAACAAACATATTTCTTTTGCCATGAAAAACAGAACTAGTTCATTTTAATCATATTACCGAGTGTGCAGGTGGGATTCACTACAATTTATAAGCACTTTCATAACTTTCAGAGACCACATATCACAGTATTGCTAATAACTAGTATGCTAACAGCGTAATTCATGATTTTCAGACAATAAAACACTTTATTATTAGACAGCACACACCGGTGTTATTTTGACCTCAAGAACAGATTTTACAATATGTACATGTGTACTGGGGCAAAATAAATTGAGCTCAACTACATGGAAAAAATCAGTTATAGCCACTTTAAGTCTGGATAATTTATGAGATAATTTAAAGATATGTTGACATTTTATTATTTCTTAAAATTACTTTGACATCTACTCATTTTGGGGCTCATTAATACTTGTTTTCTTTATGATAACGTGGTTAATAAATGGGTTTGTAGAGAGGCCACTGTTTGTACCAAGCTGCACTTGGAGAAACAGTGACGATGTTGATTGAATTAATTGTGCTTTTAGTCAGAGCAACCAAAAGTTGTTTTAGAATTTGGTGCATGACAGTTTCAAACATGCACGTGTGGAAAGTGTTTTTATGTTGAAACATGATAAAAAAAACAGTATCTGGATTCTGTCTCGGTGGTTTTCAGGTTAGTGGGTGAAATCCTGCTCCAGTTGAGCTACTGACACAAATGAACTGCATTAACGTCAAACATGGAATTAGCTCAGAGTATTTCACATGAAACTGAGATATGACTAAAGTACTGTTAGAACACACACAACTCAACACAGAAAGATGCTTGGATATCGACCCCGGAACCTTCTCGCTGTGAGGTGAGGGCACTAACTACTGTGCCAACTTCAACAGCCGTTTGAAGGTTTCTCTGGACGTCCTCCAGCGCTTATGTAACGCACATGTACAGAATGTACATAAAGGCAGAAGGGCTTTAGCACAGACAGTGTTGGCAGGAGGTGTCCCCAGTGGATCGCGGGCAGGTGCCCCTGTGTGCTAGCATGTAGCGTGTACTAGCATGTGCACAGATGGTAAGATACATAAAGCACCTGGATCACAGCCTCAGCGTGAATGTGCCTTCTGTAGACTGCATGTCGAGGGCACAGAGAGGTGAACTCCACTTTCATATGGACCAGAGAAATGATACAGGAAACTGACATCACACTTCTGCACACATTCTGCCCAACAACGGCAGAACACAGTGACATCATGTTTGGTCAAAAATAAGTTCATGTCATTTATCATGTGAATAAATATCGTGAAAAATATTGAACTCAAAATTGACCTTTGACCCTTATTTGTCAGTTCCTGTACTCTGCCTTTGCATCATGAGCCAAAAATAAGGAGTCGTGTAAAGACAAAAGGCAGAAACAGTGTATGTTTTGTTTGTGATTTAGTTCATAAATATATTTTATTTGAAAATCTGACTTCTCACCTCCTTCTTTTTGTTGTGGCCTTGGCACAGGGTCTCAACACATTCCATACGTATACCTTTATATTCAATTATACTTACCTTATCTTTAATGTGAAAGTATTTTGTGTATTTATTCATACTGTACATCTATACTGCAAGTAACTTGTCTTGTCAAACTGTTTGACTGTGTAAGTGTCACAGCACGATCCTGATCAGCACTAAACAGGAAATCCAAAACTCTTCTAGATCATTTCAAACAAACTCCACAATGACTCGACCTTGGTGAGGTGTTTGTCTTATCATGGATGGAAGTCTGGGGAAAATCAAGCAAATAATGATCATGTTAGTTTCTGCCTTTTGCCTTTGCAGACTCCTTATTTTTGGCTCATGATACAAAGACAGAGTACAGGAACTGACAAATAAGGGTCAAAGGTCAATTCTGAGCTCAACATTTTTTCACAAACAAATATTTCTTCATTATAGCAAGTAGTTGTCAAATTTTGGGAGCCCTGCCTATTCTACTTTTGTCTGGACAAAACAGAAACTTTGAAGTCATTTTTCTCAGTTTCACACTCCGGTGAGTTAAGCTCTTTTGACTTTGTAGGGCAGAATTGTTCACTGGAAGTAAAACCAACAGATAATATTGTGTATTTTTAAGATATATTTATGATATATACAGATTTATACAGTATTTGTCCTTTGAGAAACAGGCAGCTGGTCGGTCTGTTATTGTTCATGTTTTGATGATTTTTTTACTGCTTTTTATAAAGAAATACAATTAAAATTATACAAAATGTAGTTAAGCATTTTGGCTCAGCCCTCCACAATATTTTCTGTTTCTCATGTGGGCCCCATGGAAAAAAATAAAAGCCCACCTCAGCACTCTGAAGGGGGAGTGACTTAGCGCTCCAGGGGGCCAATTAACGATTTGTCATTTTGTTTATTTCTCTGTACTGCCCTAACACTTGAAGCTGCATCTTCATAAGAGTTTGGTGAAAGGGAACATCATAGTGTGGTTCTGGAGGAGGAGTGAAGTCTGTGGAGGTGACTGAAATGAGCACACAGCGGGACAGATCTGAGGTCAGCTGTTCTCACTGTGAGGATGACACTCCACAGACCGGCAGGGATCAGGCAATAAGGTCACTTAGACACAAGAGCCCCATCAGCCCTCATACGTCATTCAGTTCAAAATGAAATATCTACAGTGAACATGCTCTGATTGTTTAGAATAATTACTGACATTTATTTTGCTCTTTGTTAGTAATAGAGAGATTAGTCTAATTCTGAGTATTAATGTGTACAATCTCTCTCGTCCAGCAGAGAAAAAGCAGCTTGGATGAGCTGCAAAACATATTCAACTTTTGTCCAGTTGACAAATTAAATTTCTCCTTTTGCTCTGAATATTAATCTTAAGATGAGGCTCAGTAAGAAAAAGAAAAAAGAAAAGCAAAAAATAAAACAATTTAAGATATCCCTCCCCAAGAAGCCTGTCGACATAGAGGAGCAGCGGTTCTACTCCGAGCTCGTTCTGCATGACCAAGCTGCAGAGGAAACTCAGTTCAATCTTGTTCTTTCTGTCATTACCCAAAGATCCTCTTTGGCTTGGGACAAATGAGGACCTCAGACCAGTTTTTGATGTCCCTCAAACCTCAGGCTGAATTGGCCCAGATTATTGCCAGTTCTTTTTATTGCTCATTTAAGTGGGTCTGTGCCCTCGACTTAGCATTTTATTTCAGTTTGTAGAAAAGAGAGATGACAATGATGTGAAGGGAGAGAATTATGAATTTCCTTGGTGCCAAAACACAACCCTGAGGCAGTGTCCGACACAGGTCCATTTTTGGAGACCTGCACAGGCCCCCACCTGAGCAGTACAGCATCACACCCCCTCGTTAAACCATGATTATATTAAAGTTAAATTCGCACCCGCCTGGACCCGTTAACATTCCACCCATTACCTGCCTGTGCACATGATAAATCGGGGTCAGCCCATTAATCCAGAACTAAACCAGGATTAAAACAGAACTAAACCTATGCCATGTCATTAGTGGATGATAAATATATACACACCACAACCACCGAGCTGATAGCCAGGACTACACCAGAACTACACTAGAACTGAACCAGGACTACACTAGGACTGAACCAGGACTACACCAGAACTACACTAGGACTGAACCAGGACTACACTAGGACTGAACCAGGACTACACTAGACTGAACCAGGAGTACACCAGGACTGAACCAGGACTACACCAGAACTACACTAGAACTGAACCAGGAGTACACCAGGACTGAACCAGGACTACACCAGGACTACACTAGAACTGAACCAGGAGTACACTAGGACTGAACCAGGATACACCAGGACTAACCAGGACTACACCAGAACTACACTAGAACTGAACCAGGAGTACACCAGGACTGAACCAGGACTACACCAGGACTGAACCAGGACTACACCAGGACTGAACCAGGACTACACCAGGACTGAACCAGGACTACACCAGGACTGAACCAGGACTATACTAGGATTGAACCAGGACTGGACAAGGACTGAACCAGGACTACACCAGGACTGAACCAGGACTGAACCCGGACTGAACCAGGAGTACACCAGGACTGAACCAGGACTACACTAGGACTGAACCAGGAGTACACTAGACTGACAGGACTACACCAGGACTACACCAGAACTACACTAGAACTGAACCAGGACTACACTAGGACTGAACCAGGAGTACACCAGGACTGAACCAGGACTACACCAGGACTGAACCAGGACTACACTAGGACTGAACCAGGACTACACCAGGACTACACCAGAACTACACTAGAACTGAACCAGGACTACACTAGGACTGAACCAGGACTACACTAGGACTGAACCAGGACTACACCAGGACTACACCAGAACTACACTAGGACTGACCAGAGTACACCAGGACTGAACCAGGACTACACTAGGACTGAACCAGGACTACACCAGGACTACACCAGGACTGAACCAGGACTATACTAGGATTGAACCAGGACTGGACAAGGACTGAACCAGGACTGAATCAGGACTGAACCCGGACTGAACCAGGACTGAACCAGGACTACACTAGGACTTAACCAGGACTGGACCAGGACTACACCAGGACTGAAGCAGGTCTAAACCAGTGTTAAAACAGTGTCATTAGTATAAATATAAATACACCGCAGCCGCTGAGCCGATCGCCAAGACTATACCGGGACTAAACCAGGACTAAATCAGGACTGAACCAAGTCTGAACAAGGACTAAACCAGGACTGAACCAGGACTTAACCAGGACTCAACCAGGGCTAAACCAGGTCTAAACCAGGACTAAACCAGGAGCACAGCCGCCGAGCCGATCACCTTCCCTGATGAGTTTTATGTAATAAATACAATAAAGTCTTTCAACCTGGTCTGCCATCGTTCCAGGAAAAGACTGGGAAATGGCCCTTTTTTCCAGGCTGTAAAATTTCATCAACATTAAACCTTTCAGCAACTATTTGCCCGCTGGGTACCCGGCCCAGTGCAGGACTCTGCCCTGAGGTGCAGAAGACAAGGGGTTGAGGAGGCTGGTGGTTCTGTTGTAATAGCATGGAGAGAGAGTGCATTTATATGAATAGCACAAGGAATGATTGGTTAAGAGGACAGTTGGACGCTGCGATTGTCCGATAGTGACAGAAGGTAGAAGAGGAGAGGAAATACAGTGTTCTGGTTGAATTGACTTGTGACAGTGCAGCCGTCTGTGATGATGGGCAGATTGTGTTTAAGTTTCATGTAAAAGCTGTTAGCGTGTGCCGTGGGCGGAGTGCTAGGGGCATGTGTTAGTTAGCTCTCTCTTTCTCCATCTCTTCCTCTCCCTCCCTCTCCCTCTTTCACAGTGAGGAGACCATATGTTGGAGCCAGGCTTGTACCAGCTCCAGAACCCACACGTCATAAACAAACAGGACCAGAGCCAGCCAGGTCCTCCTCACCGCAGGCAAACTCAACTGCTCAACTGTCACTGAATTATACAGACCAATATGAAAAAAATATATATACTCTAAATCTACAGTCTATTTTGCCCTATTTAAGCAGACTGGTTTGATTTTTTACTCACAAATTTTTACTCTATGCGATGTTTTTGGCTACATTCAGACTGCAGGGCTTAATGGTCAATTTGAATTTTTTTGTGAAATCCAATTTTTTTGCGAGGTCGTTCACATTTCCAATTAAATGACTTGCATGTGATCTCCAGTGTGAACTTTAAATGGCCCAAAAGTGTCCTGCATGAGCATTGGAGGACACGACAACGTCACACACAGCATTTCAGTGTTTACGGAAGTCACCTAAACATTGACGCAGCATTGAGCACCTAGTCCGATGAGGTTCATTTGGTCTTCTGATAATTTATGTTATTAGGTTCTTTTTCCAGACCAAGAGTTTGTTTTCATACCTGACAGTTTCGACTGCTCACTAGCGCTCTTCCTCAGAGAAACACAATATCAACACACCAGTGAAACTGTACAGAAAACTCAGGCAATTACTCATCCACCCAAAAGATAAAATAAAACAGGAGCATAAATGTAATGTCATATACGAAATACCCTGCATGTCCTGCAATAAAACACACATCAGGGAAACGGGGAGGGCGTTCAGTACACGAAAAAAGGAACATAGAACAGAATGCGAGAAGGAAACAGCGAAGGCGTGCACACGAGCTACAAAACACAAAGCAGAACAGGAACAACTCAAATCGGCCATTTCTGATCACTGTAAAAGAGAGAACCACATTATGGACTGGGATGGAGCAAACATCATTGGGACAGAGGAAAACAAACATCGCCGCTGGATTAAAGGAGGCAATCGAAATACGTAAACGTGCCCACAGGACTGTAAACCGGGACGAGGGGGCTTTTTTACTCTCACACACCTGGGATGCTGTCCTGAGGAAGTTGGACTGCAGATGGCGCTGTCGTCCTGCCTCCACCGGTAGGAGGACAGCGCCAAAACCTGTTTAAGTCAGCTGACCGGACATGTCACAGCAACATCACGTGACCACTCTGAGGAAGACGGCTAGTGAGCAGTTGAAACTGTCAGGTATGAAAACAAACTCTTGGTCTGAAAAAAGAACCTAATAACATAGCATTGAGCACCTGCCGATTTTAAAGTTGCTGTTGTACCGAAGCCAGAACATCTACAGCTTATTTGTGTTAAAGAAGAGATTGGGAAGGAGAAGAGTGAGGTTTTTTGGTCGTGGTGTTTTGTGGGGCAGCGGCAGCGACGTCTGTAGAAAGGAGCGTGTGGTAGCAAGTCACAGTCAAGAGTGGTGGGATTGCGATGTGCTTCACTGCTTCACTCATACGGAGTTCAGACACAATTTTTGTATGACAAGAAGAGCGTTTGTGTACTTTTGTGACCTGTAGGTGGGATGAATGCGACCTGGCCGTTCAGACTGAAGTCGCATGTCAAAAGATCGGATATGTATCGGTTTTAGGAGCACATATCCAAGTGGTCTGGGTCGCATTTGAAAAAATCGGACCTGTGTCGTTCAGACTGTCATTAAAAGATCAGATACAGGAGCATAGGGGTGAAAAAATCAGATTTGGGTCACTTCAGGCTGCAGTCTGAACATAGCCTTTGTGTTATTTTAGCCGGTCTTATGCTCTGTCAAAATACATGCTTCTCTCCAATTATCTGGAAAAAATACTGTAGTGGTGTCACTGAGCAAGACATTGTGCATGCCTCCATGTAAAGGAATGTATGAATTATGTGTGAGTGAGTGGAGGTGGCCGGTAAGACTGTTGGAGCTATCTTTGCATATGTGTTGCTATTTTTAATAAAATATCTTGTAACATTCAGGACAAAATATAAAACTTCTCTGACTTCAGATTTACAGAGTTTAAGGCTTCGCTGGTTGATTTGGCTGTTTCTCAATCCCATGTTATTTTTTTCTTTTCTTTTTTGCTCATGAGGTTTGTTTCCATTTTGTTTCAACGCAAAAAAAACATGCCTCTCTCTAATTGGTTAATCCACTTGTTAATGACACCAGAATTAGTGGAGACAGGAAACAGTACCAGAGTGTACTTCTTTGTAACGTTTGGGAAATGGCTCACCAGACAAACAGTAGTCTCATTAGAAATTAGCCAGGCTGGCGCCACCTAGTGTCTCCGCTCAATTTAATTTCTCTCCAGCAACTAGGTCAGGAATCAGAATATACTAGACGGTTTACAAAAACCCCGAAGTGCAAGTTCCAGCCAATCAGTGAAGAGTCATATTCAGTGTTGTGAACGATTCCCGAGATCGAGGATTTAAAGTCAGAAAGAGAATGTTTGGTGAATTTTATCAAGGGGAAAGACATTGTTGCCCTTCTTTCTACAGGATTTGGGAAAAGCTTAATATTCCAGTTAGCCCTGTTAGCGGCGCATTGCATACGTGACTACCAAATAGCAGCGATTGGTTAAATGATAAAAAGTACCCACCTACCGTCAAGTGAACGAATTCTAACACTGCAAGGTCAGATTGTTTCTACGCAGTGAATTCAGCTGATGAATCTGTTTAATTAGAAATGCCCTCGTCAGCATCACCTCGCGGACACAATCATACCACCTGTTAGCTTAGGTTAGCACAAATGTTAGCTTACGTTAGCACACAGAACATGTTAGCTAAGCCCTTTGAGTGTGTGCTGTGAGTGTGTATCACTCCAGAGGCAGAGAGACGAGGGATCCACCGTGTCCCCACAGCCCCCACACCTCAATCACTCCGACTGCTGCGCTCCAATTTACACCTCCCTCTGCACATTAGCGCTCGCGGTTCACATTAGCACATGTGGTGTGGAGCTCTCCCCGAGACGCCCTGGCTCCTCACACCTGCTCCAGGGACTCCGGCGCGCAGGCATGTGGGAGCGACTCAGGTGTTTTCCTCTCGTCACATTCAATTAGACAAAATGTACGTCTCTGGTGTTAATTTAGAACGCAGAATTGAAACAAGGAGTAAACAGCAACAAACAGGATTAATACTGTATGTGTGATGTGACTAACTAAGACCTCCTGTGTGATGCCATGCTCAGATCTGCTCAGAGTCTGTTCACTTCTGCACTTTTGTCCAAACTTTTTAACTATCTAACATTAGGGATGTAACGATACCCAAATCTCAATATCATCACGATATGCATCTCACAGTATGATATTTACTGCGATATTTTGGAGACGCTGATGTAATTGTAGATAGGACACTTTTTTGCTTTTAAAATACCCTGACAAGAATTTGCCTTCAGGGTAGTCTCAAGGTCTTAAAAGTCTTAAAAAGGTCTTAAATTTCATGTTCCTAAATTAAGGCATTAAAAAGTCTTAAATTATGTCCAAGTCTTATTTTTTTCACAAAGGTCTTAAATTTCAGTAGCCTGTTTTTTTTGTATACTCAACCAGGCTGCAGTGCAAAATCACGTAACACGAATGACCGTCTAATTTGGAGTATGTGCAAACAATACTTTGGTTTCTGGTGCTGGCGGCAATGAGTGAACGATCAGTAGAGTGGAGGAAGATGTTGGATGGATCATGGGGAAGTGCAGGTTTAATTCACAGTGGCTCTTAGTTTCTAGATATAATACTGTAGTTGGTTGGTAATTAATAGAATTGGATCTGTTTTTTTTTTTCTCCCACATAATGGGTGCGATATTGGTCTTAATTTTTATTTAAGTGGTATCATGGGATATGTAGTTTCCGATGTTTAATAGCTAGTGCTATTATACTGTGTTATACTATAAAATAATCAATTTAAGCAAAGGAACTATGATTCGATATATTGTGATGCCCCACGATATTATTGTGAGACTTGATACGATACCACGATATTTCGGTTATTGTTACATCCATATCCAACATGTTAATTATTAACAATTGTCATTTGCGTCAACTTTGCAACAGTCAATCAGAGCACCCAGACAGCACCAGGCACCCGGAGCCTAGTGATGCTCATAAACTACAAACTGTGAGGATACCAGCTCAGACATTTGTGCAAACTTTTACATTTATCATCATCACACACACACACAGAGGCAGTGTTAGTTTGGATTGCGATTATGTGGTTTTAAAATTCTTTGGTATGTTCCCTGCCTGAACAGACTAAAATGAAGTTACCACAGCGAATTTACCCACTCAAACCACCAGTGAATCAGCCCCATTGGACCAATCGTAGGGCTACCAGCCAAAGGTGAAGCACTCAAACGAACCAAAACAAACATGGCAGCCATGATGGATGTGCATAGGCCATTCCTGGCTCTGGTTTTACAGAGAAAAATACTTTAAAAATAGAGCAGTCCCAGATTTATTATAAGTAGAACTCCAATATGCTACTCAATCTAACTTCTGACAGAGGAAAGGCCTGGTATACATGCTGTGTCCAAACCCCACGGCCATAGTGCGGCACATGTTAAAGGACATATATAGACGTGTGGTAAATGTAACTGATCATGTCTGTGTCAGTGAGTGATTAGAGAATAGCAAAAAACCTACTGATTATTTAGAATGCAAATTGATGACAGTTGTTTCTCTGTGGTCTCCTGGTTCTGTCGGTTGAAGGATGGTGCGGCTCTTCTTTACAGTAAATATTTTGGCTCTTGCCTTCTCATTACTTACCTGTGTCCTCAGTGACTACAGCCTTTGACTAGAGCGTCTGCAGCTGCTCAAATAGGGGTTTGGTTGTGATCATTTGTCAGACCCACCACCCTCTCCACCCTCACAGACCAGTGCTGTGCTCTGGATCCTCTGATACGTTTACCCAGAGTCTGATCCGGTTACTCTGATTGAAGGCTTCCTCTGTCTCACACGCACACACACAAACACACACAAACAGACACACAAACACACACGCACATGCACGGACCACCACCGCACAGAGCCATAACTGTGTTTTTCATTTACTCTGATTTTATTTGAGATGTTCTCCTCTCCGTGTCCGGTGAAAGGATGACGCTAATCTAACCTCAGGCGAGCACTTTTAAGGCTGTGTCCATGTGGAAGAAGAACAGAAGCAGGCCGGATGTGTCATGTTCCTCTGGTTAGCAAAGGACATGCAGTATTTTAACAGAATGAATGTAATTGTATTAAAGATATTTGTGAAGTGTTAGAAGACTATACGGATTTTGAATACAAGTTATGCACATCACGTGACAACATTTGGACAGATGAGAATGGCAAAAGCTGTTTGAGTAGCGATCTGTACAGAGAGAACTGAAGGAGTGTTTAGTTTAGTTTAGTGGTTTATTTTAACACCATGTGCAAAGGCTTTAATCTCATAAAAGAATAAATGATTTACACCAGATTTAGCAAAAGCCAGTTTCCATCTGCAGTCCTTGTGCAGGTTAACACATAAACACCTAAAATACATCCAGGTATCCGTCTGTTTACAGTCAAACCATGCACTTTCCACATTTCCACATTTAAAACTACTCAAATACAAGGCAGATATTACCATATAATCCTAGATTACTATTTACTACATGCAAATACAAATCAGATCATTCAATCAATCAAATCCACTAGAACAGGCGTGGGCAATTCTTTTTTCCATGGGGCCCACATGAGAAACAGAAAATATTGTGAAGGGCCAAAATGCTCAATTCTGCATAATATGAGTTGTATTTCTTTATAAAAAGCAGTAAATAATATTGTTTTGACAGGTTGGTAAGACTGGTAGTTTATGTTATGACTAAGCAATGAAAAAGTGAGTTTGCTTTATAAAAAATGTCATTTAAAAAAAACACCTCTAAAACAAAAGCAATGCAGCTTTAGTCCATGCATGAAGTAAAATGATAAAATATGTTTATTTTGTCATTTCAAATGATCCTAAATAGGCCGGTCAGAGTTACAGATTTCCGATTGAAAAATCAGAGTAAAGTGGACTGTGAATATAAAGCTGAGCTTACAAGTAATTCCTCAGTGTAGTGTTTGGTAAATTCCTCTTTCATCTAACTAAGCACAGCAAGTTAAGCGTACTTTAGCTTTCATTCATAGAACTCATGTTGTGAAGCTGTGCCAACTAATCAGTCAGTTCCTCAAATCTGAAATATAGTAACCTTTACTTTAAGAGTAAAGTTCATCTTACTTGATCAAACCATGGAAACCTATGCCTTGAATTGGGCAAGTAAATATTACTTTTATAGATAAGTTAGAGTAAAAACTGGTTCTATTCTACAATAATGTAATGTAAATCTGCATCAGGGACACACGGATTGGAATATTTATTAGTTTAAAAAAAAAAAAAAAGTAGCAAAACTTTTGTTCAGCTTCAGTTCAAAACACATCGTAACATGTGAAACAAAAAAATAATAGAGCTCAGTCATTCAACTGATCCAAGACCCCGCACTTAGGGCTCAAAAAAAGATGGAAAAAACAAAACAGGAGTACAGGTGTAATCTGACAAAGACTGAGTGAACAGAGGGAGGATATAGAGACGCCCTGGGATGATTTGGGAATGAGTGACGGCTGTAGGAAAAACAGGGAGGAAGCAAAAGGAGGAGCGGAACAGACTGGGAAATGGAGCTGGACTCTTGGCAAGAATACGTCACTGTAGAAATTACTCGTCTCATTCAGCCTTAGTCTAATTGACAAGTCATGTGCTTTTTTGCCCTGAAAGTAACTCTTATTTTACCACAATCATTAAGCTCCACAAGTTTGTAGCTGCGAGTTTTACAGTCTATGGTAGTATCAGAATACACGTGTTTCTTGTCACTAACACTTTTCTCTCTTGTAGTTACGAAGAGTGCGTGGGCCCGGGCGCGACCGAGATCTACATCCCCACAGACGACCCGCCCCCTTACTCCCTATTGGACCCATGTCAGCAAGAGGCGGGGCCAGGGGAGGAGCCTAGCCACACCCACCACAGCACCAGCACAGACAGCTCAGCCAGCACTTCCTGGTTCTCCCCCGCCCCCCACTGCCTCTCGGGACAGCACGTCACCTCCATCTCCTACCCCATGGAGGAGGCCCCGCCCTACGAGTCCGTGCTGATGGACTCGGGTCAGCCCCTCCCCCTCATGCCATGTGACCTTTACAAACACCAATCAGAGGCCAGAGGGGAGGGCGGGGACGCACAGCTTGCAGAGGCGAGTCAAATCCGGTAGTGACTTTGCTACCTGGACGATACCGGGAGGAGGACGGGAGCTCTGCAGTTTCCCAGTTTCCGAAGCTTTCCAAAATTATTCTTGGGATCGACTACCAATACCAGTCTGTTTTTACCGGCCTCAACTTTGACTGTTCTTTTGTATCCTGTCATGAACTACTGCTACAATAAGAGAGCTTTCTACAAGTGTGAAAATTAGGATTAAAGGTCATATATTATGCTAATTCGACTTACTATTTGAGCAAGTGAAATAATGCTTTTCCCATAACAGTAGCACTTGGAATTACGTTTTTGGTGTCATTCATGTATGTTTGAGTAATCTTGCAATCTATTTCCATCTATAGCACTCAAAATCCTGGTCTACCTTGTGATGTCATTGGGTGGTTAACCAGGAAGTGATGCGAATTTGAGTTCAAACTCCTTCGCTCCATCATAAACTCATCATAGTCTTTTCAGCTCCTCTTTTGATAATTCTCAACGTTGAAAATTTTACAGTTATTGGGCCTCATTCATGAAACATTCTTACAAACAAATTTGTACTTAATGCCTTCTTATGAACATTTTTGGCATTCACAAAACTTTTTCTTAACTGAAAATATTCTTCTGTAAGAACAAATCCTACGAACGGGCAAGAGCACTCGTAAGAAAAAAAAATTCTACTGTTTTAGAATATTATTACACAGATAATGCAACAAAAAATTTAATTCCTCCATGATTGCAAGTTATATATTTTCTTAAATTATTTCCTAAAAACACTTTATTAAGTGATCCAATTACATTTATGAAGAGTTTTATAGAGCACGTGTCTATTGGGTCTAACAGACTTTCTCCAGACTGCAGTGAGCCTCAGTCTGTCCCAGCCCCAGTGCTCTCCACATGGACCTCTGCTACATCCCTGCGCCTGGTCACCACGCTGGACTCAACACCCCCTGACCCCCCCATGACCAGAGCACACTCTAATGTACCCCCACCCCAGCCCCACTTTGTCGTTATTGAGACGGCGTTTCTAACCAAATACATATTCATTTTCTATGTAAATGAAATGTAAATGTTGGTAGCTGGGTGTTGGGGAATGCGACGCAACTGTCACTTAAGAAGGAATTTGTCTGCGTAAGAGTGTTTTGTGAATCTGGTGCAGAGTTTTTCTCAGCATTTCCTTAAAATGGTTACGAAAGTTACGGGAAAAAAAGTAAGATTCATGAATGAGGCCCATTGTTTTTAACCTCATTTCTTAAAGAGCTTAAATGGCCAGTGATGCCCTCTGCTGACCACGTGAGTTCTTTTGCATACACAGAAACCAGAAACCACAAATTTACTTTTAAATGATTTCCATACTTAGACATAATTTTAAGCTGTAAAACTGTAAATGCAAAATTGCTAAGAGTTCAGGATCAGGATTAAAATGGGACCTTTAAAAAGACGTAGTATGTTTTTGCATGTATTTTGTTGTAAACCTGCAACATTTGTCCAAACATTGTAAACCTCACTGAAAAAATACTGCACTTTATTTTTAAAAACGGTCTATAATCTGATCGATTAATATTTGCAAAAATGGCCATGGGTGGGGATAGGTGGTAGGAATAGGAACAGAAATTTTCTAAAAGTTCAAATGCAGGACAATACTACTCAAACATGCATGAATCACTCAAAATTAGGGTGACCGGAATTTCAAAAATTAAGAAAACTGGGACATCCCTGTTTTTTTTGGTGGCTGGTAATAATAAAATTGTGAAACTTAATTAAGGAAAATTGTTCTGCAGAGACCATTCATGACGAACATGTGAGCCAGTATAGTCACATTTTCTTTGTGTATTGGTCATTGGTCAAATTGGTCAAGAGTAGGGACATTTCTTGTATAAAACTGAGAAAATCAATAAGTCTGCTGGTCACCCTACTCATAAACAACTCTTGAGTAAGCAAATAATGAGGGATCGCCATTATTACAACATAAAACTCATAATATAGTCAATTTTGCATGATATGTCTCCTTTAAAGTTAGGCTAACAAGCACAGTGTTCTTCCCCGTGTCACTGCCCATAGTACATGACCCACCCACATGCTGTAGCCATCCGCCATGTTCGACTTCTCCTGTTCTGAGTAAGTTTAGCAGGTTCTCTTGTTCGTGTAATGTTGTGCTCCTTAATGTGGTGACTATAGGAGTAGTGAAATAGAAAGGGACCACTGCGACATTCTAAACGTGGTCCAGATACTAGTAAGATGTTGGATTTTTTGGCGTTTTTAAAAGTGATGTAATGTACAGTTTGGGTAGCAAAGTAGCACGGCGTATTAAATTTTTCTTTTTTGGTTCTGTAAGTAAACCAATGTGCCCGCCCCTAAAAATATTCACTCTCCAAATGGACGTAAAGTGTAAGGTTAAAGGTGACCTACATAACTTTTCTGGTTTGTCTCCATGGAGGTGTTATTGCTTTGTCTGAACTGTAGACTGTATAAAGAAGTGGATAAGTGAGTTGACATCATCCATAGTGTTCGACAGTCAAATGAAGCTAGTTGAGGCTTGCGGTTGTTAAAGATGCATCGATGCCCCCCTCCAGCAGAGACAGACAGTAGCTCCTCCCACACTGCCCTGCTACGTCTGTGCTCTTAACAGACACACCGCGCTCTCCCCTATTCTAACTGGACACTAAAACGATGTTATATTACAAAGAAATCTCTCAGCAGATCGTTTTCTGAGTAAAACTTATGAGATAGAGTCTGAGAAAATGATCACGTACATCACAAGTCACGTGATGTACGAGCGTGTTTGATGGAAGCCGATGTGAAGACAAAAGCTATTCTAAAGTATTTAAAAGTGAATATCTTTGTCATTCCTGAATCTATCAGCATATAATAAAAAGTGACTGAAAAATAAAACTCAACTCTGTTAGAATATTTCAGCTGTAAGTCCCTAAGGAGCAGTTTTCTTGCTGCTTTTGGGAAGGACGCTGCGATAACTGTTTTTGTTTCTGACCAAAATAAGTTACAACACAGTGTGGGACACATTCATATCGACTGAACACGTGTATCAAATCGTGACACCAGTATTGAATGATCTGATATTATATCGAATATTGTTGCATCCCTAGTGGTTATATAAAGAGCCAATCAGCCAATTCAACAGCAAGGCTGCTGAAGGTAACGCTGCAAATCAAACCTGTTGCGTGTAACACCAGCGGGACTGATTTGAGGAACAGAAGGAGCCTGATGTGTCTGTTATTAATGCTGATATTTTAATTTACGGACAAAATAGCGAAATAAAAAAAACCCAGAATTATGTAGAGCAGATTAATATCAACATTTTAAAGAGCCATTAAATAACGTCCTGAAGCTTTACTCCACCCCTAAACAAAATCAGAAAAATTCTCCAGAGTAGGCTGTGCCCGGCGGGTTGTGGGGAGCGGGTGTGGGCGGGCTCTGGAACGATGATTGACAGCTGACTGACAGCCACAACAATCCAACATAGCGTGGACCGGCTCTGGACTTTGAAACAGAGTGGACATTTGTGCTTGGAACATGCCGTTTCCCTTTTCTCCAGACACAGTGGGACTCAAATTGGCAGCCGTTAGTCCAACCTGAAAATTCAAATGTCTCGGCTGTAGTTGATTCAAAAGAGGCTGGTACAGACTCAGCTTTTGACCCAGAAGTCAGCTTTTTGACAAATATGCACTAAAATGCCAAAATACAGCCGGGAATAGGTAAACATTTCTATTTTAGACCCCTTTAAACAGTTAGTCAGTAGAAAAAAGTGATTTTGGTGTTTAGTGGCTCTTTAAGACCAAAATGACAAGGCTCTTAGCAGCAGTTATGGAGATAATAGTAAAGGGTTTGTCGATGGAACCCATGCTCGCTATGTCCATTTATATATACAGTCTATGGTCTGAATATTCCACAGTATGGCATTAAATGTATTTATATAGTTACAGGTGTTTATACTGCGTGAAAATACCTTAAAGTATTTGTGAGTGTGGTTGCCTCTTCACAGATCTGACATGTAATTTGGCTTTTTGGTGTCACTTGCTAACCTGTATATGTATAGATAGATTTAATACTATATTGTGGAACATTCCAGGCAAAAAAAAAAAAAAAAACTCAACCAGAAAGCTACTAAGTTCACCTTTCACAACAATTTAATCTGTGAACAAGGATGATGTGTTGAACTGTATGATTTTCTGAGTTAAAAGTGCATTATGTAAGTTTTCTGGTAGAGGGTTCGTCAAACACTTTTCTTCATGGAGATGTTATTGCTTCATCCAGAATGTTTAAACCAAACTACACCAAGTTACAGGTCAGATCTGTGGAGAGGCAACCCTGCTCAGTCAGAATGTTTGTTTTTCTAGGTATTTTTGAATAATAAATAATAAAACCACCTGTAATTTAATAAATGTAAAGTAGAGCTGTTTAATGTTATACTGTGGAACATTCCAGGCAGAGCAATGACATCTCCATAGAAACAAGCAGTTGACAGACCCTCTATCGAAAAGTTACATAGTGCATCTTTAAAAATTATAGCCAAAATTACAGACACTCTGTATTTAAACCAAAATGTATCATTGAATGTATGTATGTAATGCACTGGTTCCTACTACATATATAATGGGGATGTAACAATAACCAAAATATCATGATATTGTATCGTCAAAAGTCTCCCAATAATATCGTGGGCTGTCACAATATATCAAATCACAAGTTTTTTTGCTTAAATGCATTGTTTTATAGTAGCAACAGATTATAAACATAGAGAACTACATATCCCATGATTCATTTCAGTGTAAACAACATGAAGAAATATGTTTTTACTTGAATTATTGGGATTATGACAAAAATAATTCACATCAAAATCTTGTCAAGGTATTTTAAAAGAAAAAAAGTGTTCCATTTACAATTATATTAGCCTCTCCAAAATATCGCAATAAATATCGTACCGTGAGATGCATATCGAGATAATATTGTACCGAGAGATTTGGATATCGTTACATCCCTAATATTAGGGGTGTAACGATATCCAAGTCTCACTATACGATATCGTCACACATACAATATTTATTGCAATATCGTAGGAAAGCTCATGATATGGGATGTAACAATATCCAAATGAAGACTTCTTGTAGTTTACACTGAAATGGAGCAAAGGATCATGGTCTATGTAGTCCCCTTTGTCTTTTTTTTTAGCTATTGCTGCACTATAATTCTTAATTTAAACAAAGAGACTTATAATTACTTATACTTGTAATTTGATATATTGTGACGGTCCATGATATTATTGTGAGAACTTTGACGATACGATATTGCGATATTTTGATTATTGTTACAGCCCTACCTAATATACAATATATATAAGATCTACATTTGTGAATGGGAGGATTTTGAAGAACATCGACTTCTCTTTTTCCGAACCAAATTCTGATCTTTAGCGCAGGACACAGCACACTCACAACTTCAGACTTGTTCTACCACCCCAGATGGCTTCAGAAGTGACTTGCCGTTTGTGGAGATGAGAAAGAAATGAAAGATACAAAAATCTGGATCCAATTTATTTATATTTTTGTATAAATCAACCATCAATATTATCTTAAAGGGCCCATATCTGATCTCTGTTTCATCATCACAAACAGACCTGGAGTTGTGTTTTCTTTCATTCACGTGGTTAAAACACAAACCCTGCATACTGTTAACTTGAAAACTACCACTACATGACATCACAAGGTGGAATTTGAGCTTTGGGGATGTAGACAGACTAATAATAAAGGGTTACTCAAACATGTGAATGAAACAACACAACTCCAGCGCTATAACATGATTTAAAGCTCACAAGAGTCAATTTTGTGTAATGTAGGTCCTTTATTATAATATTCACAACATTTTTTTTATTTTATTTACCCAGCAGCCTCCTGTAGCATCTAGGGTTAAATGAAACAATAAAGAAGTACTGTACAAAAGTTATGGATGCTATAGTCACAACAAATCCATAGACCGCCACAAAAATCACCATAACTAAGTACTGTGTAACTTTTTTTGGTGCGTAGTCTGTCAACTTTTGTTTCATGGAGATGTTGTTACTTTGCTTGGAATACTCCACAGTATGGCATGTGTTGTGGAAAAAAAAAAAATCTCTTGATGATATAATTAATCCATTTGCGAAGCCCGATGTATATAATTTTTTCCACAACGGCATGTAACAGCTGTATGATGTATGGCAGCTGTTTTCACTGTTATACAAGACATGCAGACTTACCTCTCCGTAGATCTGACTTGTAACTTGGTCCTGTAGCACCTCCATTAAAGGGCTCATACTACACTATCTTCTGATCCTCGTTATAATGTTGTTTCCTCATCACAAACAGACCTGGAGATGTGTTTTGTTTCATTCAACACAAACCTTGCACATTTTGGCTTTCTTCTCTCAAACAGAAAACACTGTTGCACCTTGTGATGTCATGTTGTAATACAGGAAGTGCTCCACTATGTTTGTAAACTCCATACACCTTCACTAGAATCATTTGGATAATTTCAACCCTGGAACTGTCAATCTCTACTGAACCAAACGTAAAGGGAGTTGTTAACTTGAAAACTACAGCTTCATGACATCACAAGGTGGAACAGAGCATTTCTGAGATGTAAACAGACTAATAAAGAATTACTCAAACGTGTGTGAATGAAAAAAACACAATCAATGTTTTTGAGGTGGTAACAACATTTTAACATGGCTAAAAGCTCACAAGAGTCAGTTTTGTGTAATATAGCACAGTGTTTCCCAAACTTGTTTTCTGGGGACACATATTTTAAAAGTCAAAAACCTTCACGACCCAAGTCAATAGACATTATTCGTAAATCACAAAATAAAGGTGAACATTAACGAGGATATTTTATTGTTGACTGAGTGATCGTGTCTCTTAACAATTAGTATTACTCAATTTTTAAACAATGAAAAACAGTCATTGAAGCAGCAATAAAATGATCCATAAGTCGCCTATTTGGACATTAAATGTAGCCCGTTTCTTTTTCTTTCAATTGAACCAGAAATATTGCAACAAAATAGTTTGTACAACTGTATATTGCAGACCTACATGCATTTCGTGACAAGGCGACCCAAAAAAATTTCTTCCTCCCCACCTGAAGGTCGCAACCCAGTCTTTAGGAAATAATGATATAGGACCTTAAAGACTGACAAGTTTGTACTGTGGAACATTTCAAGCAAAGCAACACCATCTCCATGGCGACAACCAGGTGACGGACCCTCAACACCAGAAAAGTCTCAGAGTGTATCTTTAACATTGGAAAAAGAAATTGTCAAATAGATCTTCATTACTACAAACATCAAATTCATGTTTTTATTTTTGTCTCGTTAAAATGAATGGAAGAGAACGTTGATATTGTTGCCGAGCTGTAAACACCACTCATCAAAACACATCGCCAAAAAGTGTCTACTGCACCAAATGTCCAACAAAACCATTCCAACCGTGATTTACAATGTGTTACTTATCATCAGAGGCCAAAATAAGTCAAATAATTTCATTTAAAGGGCCTATGTTACACTATTTTCTGATCTATGTTCTAATGTTTCCTCATCACAAACAGACCTGGAGTTGTGTTTTGTTTCATTCACACATGTTTAACACACAAACCCTGCAGATTTAGGTTTCTCTTAAACAGGAAACACTCCACTTTGTGATGTCATGTGGTAATACAGGAAATGCTCCACTGTGTTTTTAAACTCCATACACATTCACTAGAATTTGGATCATTTCAGCCCAGGATTGATTATTCCACGACTGAAATTATCCAATTCTGGTCTAAATCCTAGGAATAGTTAATTGTGGGTTGAAATGATCCAAACTCCTGGTCAGAATCTGGATAATTTCAGCCCAGGAATAATCAATCTCTACTGAACAAAAAGTCAGTGGTGGAGTTAGCAATGTGGGGGCCCTAGGCGAACTTGAGTTTGTCTCCCTCACTATAATGCACTGTTTTGTTGGGGGGTTTGTTGCATTTTTTTTATATTTATTGTCTGTTTTTCCCATTGTTTATGAGACATGCACATCTTTATTTAAATTAGAATGGACTGGAAACTTGTCTTATTAGTTTGGTCACCTACTAGATAACCAGAACTGAAAGTAGTTTTATTTTTTCTGAGTACAGTTACATTTTTGTTTATATCCATTATGTATGATTATGATTATGATTATGTTTAAATCAGGGTCAAGATGACAAGTCCATTCTAACGTGAAAGGGTAGATGCTTTGACAGTTAAAATATATTTGACAATCAGATACTATTTTGATGGTGTATTCTTGTTTAAAAGTAAAACTACTCTCATTTAATGTCTGTCATATTGAGAGAAAATCAAATTGCTCTGAGGCCTCGGCCATAGGTGACACTGAGGGCAATTGGTTGGGGGCCCCTCCAGGTTCGCAGGCCCTAGACGGTCGCCTACTGTTGCCTAATGGTAGCACCACCTCTGCAAAAGGTAAAAGTTCACTTGAAAACTACTTCATGATATCACAAGGTGGAACAGCATTTTGAGCTTTGGAGATATAAACATACTAATAATAAATTGTTACTCAAACGTGTGAATGAAACAAAACACAACTCCAAGTCTGTTTTCGAGGAGGTAACAACATTCTAATGTGTCTTAAAGCTCACATGAGTGAATTTTTTTGTGTAATATAGAACCCTTAAAAATTTCTTTCTACATTTTTGTGTATTCTTTGTAACATCTTGTACAAAAACCCACACCAAAATGTTGCGTTTTAAGTGATACCAGCAGTTTTCCCTTTAAAAGTGTGACGTAAATAAACAAATAAATGTTTGTATATTGGAGGAAAGCCTTCGGGGTTTCCATGGAGACACTAGACCTGTAGAATCTAACTCATAAATCGCCATTACCATCAACTCTACACATCTCCCATCACGGCGGCCATGTTTGTAGTTTTTGTAGTCCTTTCTCAACGTGTTCTGTGTCATTGAAATATGTGCCTAACTGCCCTGAGACTGTTAGATTGATTGTTGTCGTAGCGATAATATTCAATGCAAAGGTTATATTTTGGTATTGTTGGTTCATAAATGTATTTGGTTTTGTTTTGGTTGGGGGTCCGTCACCTGCTTGTTTCTATGGAGATGTCATTGCTCTGCCTGGAATGTTCCAAAGTATGACTTTAAACAGCTGTACTTTATGTTTATTCAATTATTGATGGTTTTAAAGCTCAAAAAGACCTAGAAAAAAGACATTCTGACTGTGAGCGGGTTCACCTCTCCACAGATCTGACCTGTAACTTGCCTGGTTTGGTCTCCATGAAGATAGAAAGGTTTAATGCGAAACATTCTGGACAAAGCAATAACATCTCTACGGAGAAAAGCATTTGATGACCCTCCATCAGAAAAGTTACACAATGCACCTTTAGGTTTTATTTTTGGTGGAGTTTGGCTTATGGTGAGGGGAAGACAAACTGTTTCGTACATACTTAAAATTATTCAGGTCTGAGTTGCAGACAGAGGTGTGTAGAGTAACCAAATATTGCACTCAAGTAAGAGAAACGTTACTTCAAAATAATATTACTCAAGTAGAAGTATAAAGTAGTGGCAGAGGTGGTGAATTGTGACTTAGACTAGAGTCAGACTTGAGTCACCATTTTTAGGACTTGAGACTTGACTTGGAGTCAATGGAGTAAGATTTGGGACTTGACTTGGACTTGATAGTTAATGACTTGGGACTTGACTCGGACTTGAGCCCTGTGAATTGAGAAGACTTGATGCTTCTAAAAACATACATGTTTTTAGAGAATACTTCACTACAGGATACTAGAAGATACTAATACTGCATGAATAAACTGGAACATGTCCCTCCTGCTTCTGTGTCACTTTGGATATAACTGAAGTACTGTGATGTGGTGTCCTCTAATGTACTATAGTAATACACAGTACAATACTGTACAATACAGTACAATACAGTAAAACAGAAGGAACTACAAAGAATATGATCCTTCATGACAAAATAACTGTTATTTAGCTCTTTTAAATCTGAATTATTTCTATTCTAAGCGTAAGGATTCACGCTACCATGAATTTTTAAGTACAACTTACTTTAACTTTCATATAAATTAACTTTCATATAAATTGAAAAATCTAATCTGTATTTGGTACTTTGGTTTAAAGACTTGACATGACTTGAATCTCAAAGCAGACGACTTGGACTTGACTTGGACTTATGAGCAAGTGACTCGAGACTGGACTTGGACTTGCCTGTATTTGACTTGGGACTCGACTCTTGACTTGAGGTCAGAGACTTGAGACTTGAAAAACAATGACTTGGTCCCACCTCTGAGTAGTGGTTTTGGTAAACAAGACTAAAATGTATTTGGGAAACTACTACTCGAGTAAGAGTAACTTAAAGACTAACTGTCAGAACACAACGTCTGATTTATAATTCTAAGTTCATGTAATTTGAAGGACAGAACTTTAAATAATGCACAAGATCTGGTATTTTCAAAGGACAGACACATAAATGAGAAAAACTGAAGGAGAAACACAAATGTTCAAATCATTTCATATTATCACATAAAACTTTTGTCACTTTCGACTTACAGTGGGAAGAGGAAACACCTCAAGTAAGAGTATTGTTACTTCAATAACAATTTTGATTCAAGTATGTACTCTGAAAAGTAAAAGATCTGTAAATGTAACTGAGTACTACCCACCTCTGCTTGCAGACCTGGTTTAGTCCGGTCTCATTTGAACTGACTCACCGTTTGAGAACATGAGCTTGGGATAACAAAGTAATGATATATTTCTTTTATGTTATTTTATTTTCTCTATTTTTGCATTTTCTGATCATTTCTGAACCTGACTTCTAACCCCACACTTCCCTTTTGCCTTTGTCCAAACTCCACTGATGTATGATGGGAATGTTTTAGACTGACAATTGCAATTCACAATTTATTCACAACTTATTTTTTTGAGTTTTGTGTGAAATGAAAACATCACTGTTGACATGTGGAGGATTTGATTTGAGAATGCTGTTTAAAGGTGCAGTGTACAGTTGGATATAGCGCTGTATATTTCATGTTTACTTAGTCTTAGGATGTCATCTTGTAACCATTTAAATCACAATTACAACTTTTTTTAATACACACTTCTTCATTACTTTGCAAAGATGTGAGTATGGTCACCGGTGAATCTCCCCGATTTCAGATGGGTGTGATTGACAGGTGGATTAGCCAATCAGGGACGTGAATGGCCTGTTCATATCAAAATAAATATGGCTGCTTAAAAGGAAATAAATAACTAAAAATTACAGGGGCAGGCACAGTAGAATGAAGAAGAAAAATGCTCAAAAGTCAACTGCTTTGAGTCTCCTGCTCCTGCAAAGAATTGTCATTTTCAGTCCCACTCCCACCCGCTTCTGCAATATTTTGTCCCGTTCCTGCCCACAAGTCCCGCAAGATGTGGACGTCCGCTTTCTTAAGATCTGTCAAACACGGCAAAGAGGAAAGGATTTGTCTAAAAGATTAGACCACATTCACAAATTTAGGTTGCTTAAAATGTTTTTATTAATGCCAAATAAAATATCCAGCTCAAATTATGCATGAAAGGCAAACATTCATCATTTGTAGATTTTATTTTACACTCATTTAGTTTGTGAGCCCGCATTGAGCTTTCAAAATGTGTCCCGCGTCGCACTGTTTTGCGTCGGGTGCAGGGCTCGACTTTGAGTGTCCAAAATGAGACTAGAATAAAACAATTCCATATTATGTTTTATACATCTTTACAGGGTGCTAACTACATTTTATTTACATGTTAAGTGTGCATCATCATTGAAATCCTGTAGCTCCTTCAGTCAGAGAATTGCTTCTTCGTTTCCCATGTGTCACTGAAATAACAAATCTGACTGGACTATTTTGTTTGGTTCTGGCTCAAGTTGCAACAGAAGAAGTGGGGACCAGACTGAGATCAATCTGTGTAAAAAAAATCCAGAGAAATAGCAGTCTGGATTTGTCTGGCAAAAAACATTTTACAGTATTGAAAGCTTTACGTACTTTGTAGGGTTGAACGATTTTAAGAAAAAATTGAATTGTGATTTTTCTGGCAGATGTTGCAATTTTTTTTTAGATTTCTTTCAAATCAGAATTTTAGTGCACATGAACATCACAGAAACTTACCAGAATCTTGCACTGATGATTGACCTTTAGGAGCACTGTAAAAAAAAAAAAAACACGGTCTTGACACTCCCAAAATTGTGTTGTCGCGATTTTCGATCCAAAACGAATAGATCCTTCAGCCCTAATACTTTGCCATAGATATTATCACGAAATTGAATAAGTCCAATTGTTTTGAATCAGTTTTGTGACAATGGGCTCTATTCGTTTTTTATGTCACAAACCAGGAAGACGTTTGGAAACATGCAATGATAACTTCCGGTGTAGTTCCCGACACTGGACTCGCCGACCGACTGTGATCAAACCCACTGAAATAAATGTGATCAGCAGTAAAATGAAGACTGCAGACGTATGTGCTGTTTGGAATTATCTTGAATTTGGCGCCTCGTCTTTTCTAATCACATGTACCCAGTGCGGCTCAGAGTTGTGTGTTAGTGGGGAAATGATGAAAACTGAAGTATGGTTGGAATTGTTGATTAGCCCAATGATTCCTAAACTTTTTTGTCTCAAGTACCTCCAAAGCTTTGTCAAACACTCCAAGTACCCCCTGACTTGAGAAGTAGTAGTACTAGTATATTGTTAGTTAGTACAATTTTACTTACCATAGTGCGACCTTTTCTGATCTATTTTATAATGTATCTTCATCAAACACATACCTTGATTGTTGTTTCATTTACACATGTTTAACACACAAACCCTGCATATTTAGGCAGAGTTCTTCTATCAAACTGAAAACGCTCTGTTCCACCTTGTGATGTCATGTGGTAAAACAAGAAATGCCCCACTGTGTTTTTAAACTCCAGACACCTTCACTAGAATCATTTGGATAATTTCAAACCTGGAATCTAAATTAAAAATAAAAAGTAGCTGTTAATTTGAAAACTCCTGGATTAATCAAACATAACGGAACGCTACAGTGACATGTACATGAAGAAAACTGCGCTATTTTCTCTTTTTTTAAAGATTTTGTCAGATTTACTACCGCGAAGTTGTCAACGCATGTTTCCAAATGTCTTTCTGGTTTGTGATGTAAGCGTGATATAGCGTCTATATCAGATTCCTGGACAGAGGTCGGACCAACGTGTTGTTTTGCAAGTCTCAAGTAAGTCTCAAGTCTTTGACCTCAAGTCCGAGTCAAGTCCCAAGTCAAAGACAGGCAAGTCCAAGTCGAGTCTCGAGTCACTGGCCCATAAGTTCAAGTCAAGTCATTTCAAGTCTTTAAACAGTTATTACCAAATATAGCTTAGATTTTTGCAATTTACATGAATAAACTAAATTGTACTTCCTAGTATATTTATATATGAGTATTTATAGAGTATATAAGAGTTGTAGAAAAGTAAATGTTTTATTTTTAAATGTTTTGACAAGATCTTAGTGTCAGTCTTTACGTTCAGAATAGAAAGAATTCAGATTTCTTCTTCTCTACTCTACTTCTCAAATCTTCTCAAGTGCAAGTGAAGTCCCAAGACATTGACCTTCAAGTCCAAGCTGAGTCCCAAGTCTTAGTCCATTTTATCAAGTCAAGTCTCAAGTTCTAAAAATAATGACTCAAGTCTGACTCGAGTCCAAGTCACGGCTTGCAAGTTCAAACCTCTGTTCTTGGACGTCTCAAGAACTGCTTCAATTAACTACAGCAGCCTAAAAATATACATGAAAGCAAACACGTCACTTCTGTTCATATCTTATTTGTGTTCATTTTTATTCAAGCTGTAACTCACCTGTCACTGCACCTTTAAATACTTTGTGATCAAACTTTGTGATCGACTGCTGATTGAAATTCCCTGTAACAAATATCTAGAAACTTAATATTGTCCAAATGTAAAATAATATAAAAGTATTTGTAATTTAGGCTTTAGACTCTAGGATGAGTTAGAACTGTCTTGACCCAGATTCAAAGGTGTGACATTAGCTGAGTACGTACAAGTGTGTGTCCACTAGATGGTGCTGTGGGGCCCTGGAGGAGCACTCAAGTCTAAACCTAAGCAAACATGGCATACATACACCGCTAAAAATAACACGACGGATGTGACTTTTGTATACTAAAGGACTAAGTGAGGACAAAAAAAACGTAACGCAAAAGTAACCCAGCAAAAATATAATAATTAATAAAATAAAACATGTTACCAAACCAGGTTAAGAACAATTTTGATAACATTTAAAGGCACGGTACCTAAAAATAACACTACGGATTTAACTTTTCTATACTAAAGGACTAAGTGAGGACAAAAAAAGTGTAACGCAGAAGTAATCCAGCAAAAATATAACAATAAATAACTAAAATGTGTTACCAAACCAGGTTAAGAACAATTTTGATAACATTTAAAGGCACTGTACCGGCTTTTTTACGTGAAAAACAGATCTAATTCATTTGAAAGTTTGCATTCTTAGCATCTTAATTACTCCCCGTGAAGAGTTTCTAACAACTTTCAGAGGCCAGAGATGAGTTTTGGCATCGGGTTAGAGCTTATCAGAGGCAGCATGCAAACAGCGCACTTCCTGATGATTAAAAAAACGGTTTATAATTACATTCTGACAGTACACACAGACTTATTTTGATCTCGAGAGCTGCTTATATAATATATCTGTACTGAAAACACACTGGAATGTTTCACAGTATGGCTTTAAACCAAACCGGATCAAATTACAGGTCAGATCTGCGGAGAGGCGACCCCGCTCACAGTCATAGTACCTGTTTTTTTAGGTATTTTTACGCTATAAAACCAAATGTAATTGAATAAATGTAAAGTAGAGCTGTTTAACGTCACACTGCGGAACATTCCAGACACAATAGTTGACGTCTCCATAGAAACAAGCAGGTGACGGAGCCCCAATCAAAAAAGTGACATAGTGCGGCTTTATTTAACAACCTAAATCCTACAAAACCCACAAAAAGTACAGTTGTAGATTGATAAAAGTGTACGATTTAATAAGAAATGTAATCGTAAAAGACACTAGCAGACTGTTTAGAAAATAGAACAGTGAAAGTTGAAGTACCACTGTCGGTGTTAAGTCCTTCATGATGCTTTTGATTGTGAATATTCCGATCATCTTTTGTATATTTGTCCTCACGGCCATGTGTGTTTTGAGCTCCATGTTGTTTTGCGGTCAGCAGATGTCATGTACATAGTAGAAAGAGTTAAGTTCTGGTCTTAGAGGTCGTATTCTTCTGTACAGGAGAAGGGAATAAATCTCTACACTACAGTGAACTGACTCCGACTGAGTGTTGTTTGTCCAGATTATGCTCTAGATTATTGGTCCTCAACCCCAGTTTTCAGTTTTATATCTGACAATATTTTACACTTGTTTTAGACGTGGTTTAGTCCTGGTTTAGACCTGGTTTAGACCTGGATTTAGTTCTGGTTTACACTTGGTTTAGTCCTGGTTTAGATCTGGTTTAGTCCAGATTTAGATCTAGTTTTAGTCCTGGTTTAGTCTTGGTTTTAGTTCTGGTTTAGTCCTCATTTAGTCTTGGTTTAGTATTTGTTTAGTCCTCGTTTAGGCCTGGTTTAGACCCGGTCTAGTTGTGGTTTAGTCCTGTTTTAGTCCTGTTTTAGTCCTGGTTTAGTTCTGGTTTAGTCCAGATTTAGATCTGGTTTTAGTCCTGGTTTAGTCTTGGTTTTAGTTCCGGTTTAGTCTTGGTTTAGTCCTGGTTTAGTCCTTGGTTTTAGTCCTGGTTTAGTCTTGGTTTTAGTCCTGGTTTTTAGTCCTGGTTTCCTGGTCCCTGGTTTAGACCTGATTTAGACCTGGTTTTAGACCTGGTTTAGACCTGGTTTAGACCTGGTTTAGACCTGGTTTAGTCCTGGTTTAGACCTGATTTAGTCCTGGTTTAGACCTGATTTAGACCTGGTTTAGACCTGGTTTAGTCCTGGTTTAGACCTGGTTTAGACCTGGTTTAGTCCTGGTTTAGACCTGGTTTAGACCTGGTTTAGACCTGGTTTAGACCTGGTTTAGTCCTGGTTTAGGGGCACAGCGTATGGGAGGGAGGGTTTGCACTTTCGCGGTCCAGTCCCAAACCACCCACAGTTGGGTACCGGTTCATGGCTCGGGGGTTGGGGACCTCTGCTGTAGATTATTAATGCAGTGGCACAATGCACACAGAAGCAAAAACAGATAATAAAGGTTAAGATTGTCTGAAAATTCAAGAAAGAAAATTTAAATGTATTCTATATAATGTAATGTTGCACATTCTCAGTATTCTGTGAGCATTAATGATCCTGTTTATGTGTTTGATTTTTAACAAAAAGGTAAGAGTGACAAACTGAAAAACTGTGGGCCTATGGTAGCAACGTGTGACTGTAATCTTATGTGTTAGAGATTTGTTTAGCAGCACAAATCATCTCACCTATTGTAGTTCTAAAGCCCTATTTGCACAGGATAAGTACAACCTGGGGACATCTGGTCATTTGCAAATTATCTCCTCACCTCTGCGTTACTTGCGGCGCATTTGCACGGGATAAGCAAAGTCTGTAAATGATTCTATTTTACTGACACTGACTGAAATTGAAAGAAAAAAGAACATGTTAAGAAAAGAAAGAGATAGAAAAGGCACAATTACAACAACAAGCACTGAGATGCAGATTCACACGGGACTAGAATTATCCACGGACATCTGTGTTTGGCGATATGTAGTAGGTCATTTACGTCACAATTTTTACTTTACAAATGACAGACATGGGGCATTTGCATGGAATTAAGATCTCAGTTATCCTCCACAGTTATTACCAATCACCAAAGGTCCACAGGTAAAACTAATCCCATACGAATAGTGCTTAAGTCAGCTCTTTCTGGTCAGATTGTGTCAGACAGAGCAGTGCCTCCAGTTAGCATCACATCCCCAGGAAATATCAGCTGCAAAGTATGAACATTTGTGAGTTTCAAATCAAGTTTTATTCACTAGCTAGGACCACGCCAACGACAACATAGTGCCAAGTAGTTTATTGATAATGTACAAAGCGAGGCAAAGATGGCTGGGTTGAGACTATGGGTGGGGCTCCGTCTCAATCTACAATTGGCCCAGCCGGAACGGGACCCCCAAAAAGGTTAAAAGAGTGCAAGATAGGATGGGCTGGACAGAGATCATTGAGGTCATAACGAACGTAGACGAGATAGGCGCTGGAGGCCCGATGACTGAGGATCTGAGTTTGGTCGAATGTGCCCGCGCCGATGAGGAAGGAGTGGATGGAAATGAATGCGGAGATATGCTGGAGAGCGTAGAACTTATTGGAAATGTCACTGAACCAGAACCTGGGAGCCATCTGCCCGTATCTGAGGACGAGCGGATCGATGGAAGAGGAATCGGAGGTGTGACTTGGGCGAGATATTTTACGAAAGGTTCGCAGGGACTTATCGGTCAGTTAAGGCGAAGAGGTGGATAGGGAAGGTGTTTCCCAACTGGTCTGTTATACTCCTGCGGAGAGTGATGAGCGAAGACTATAGAATGTAAGGCGAGATCGGAAGCCTGGGGTGGACAAACGGGTCGAAAACGATTGACGATAAGAGTGAATTCAGAACGAGAATCGGAAGGCCGAAGAAGGCTGTGAGGAACATGCTTTCGAGGGTCATGTCCTCGGACGGCGAATAGTATCTGGAACGAAGTGTGAGGATATGAGGTAGAGGATATCTGAAGTAATTGGTAAGCGGTTAGGAGGGAGACAAGGTTCGAACTTAAGCAGTTCTTTACTCAATGGTAGAAATGTGGCAGTGAGACAGCGAGAGAGATGTGCGGTCCTTGCTTGAGATCGTCTTAAAATGATGTTAACACCTGAGAGATGCGCCTGGATGGTGGAGACACAGATGTTCCTGGAGAGATGTGAGAAGGCGACAAAACTGCAGATGGTGCTGACGTTGGAGAACTGAGGGGAAGCTGATGGAGACTGAAAAGAGCTTGAAGCTATACCCCCCGGTCAGGTAGGTAGAAAGGGAGCTCAGGGAGAGGCTGTCAAGGATGGCGAGTTGCGAGATTGAGGCGAGAGGGGCGAGAGCGGGGTAGCTTAATTGAAGATCGTGGCCGAAATGGGGAACTGGAATAAGCTGGACGTCCGAGTACGGAGCCAAGCTTCTGTAAAATCGAAGAGAGAATCCGCAATGGAGTTTAAGTAACCTGGAATATGAGCGGCGCGAATGACAAACTGATTTTTGCGCAGATACTAGGTGAGCTTTGGAGGAACTAAGATCGCGGAGGAGCGAGACCTTCCCCTGTTGATTATGTGGGCTGCGGTGTCGCTGTCGGAATGGATAAGAATGCACCTTCTAGACCACTCGTACCCCCCAAAAGAATGGCTGTGATAACAATGGAGTACAATTCGAACAAGGCGGAAGAGCCATCGGCTGGTCTGAGAGAGTGGAGCTTGGAGGTGACATGGAAGCGGACCGCTTTCCGTACAAAACCCTCTGAAACCAACTAAAGGAGCTGCGAGTGTGAAAGCTGGACATCTTCGGAAAAGATGCGAAATCAAGATTCCATTCCGGGAGTCTAGGCAATGCTTCCGTAGGCAATGCTTCCATAGGCGCATGTCGGATGTACGTGCGTCGATCATCGGTATAATACTCTGAAAGGATTCGACTGATGCGGCTTGCGTGAGGAAATGTGAAAGAAGGGCTTGCCCGGAGGGATGGTGCGGATAGCATAGTTAAGGTGACCTAGAAGGCAACAAGCTGTCTCTTGTTGCATGGGGTTGCGAGAATGAGTTGGAGAGGGGCAGAGAGGTTCGCTAGACCTTTTGGGAGGGAGACACTTGGAATGAGATCGAATCGAGTGAAATGCTGAGAAAAGAGAAAGTCATGACCAGGACGTCGTCTAGGAGGTGTAGGGCGAACAGGAGTTTAAGGTTGCTGATGAGAGTCTGACACGAGGTTTCAGACAAGGAGTCAGAGTTCCAGGGCTGCTGCAGGAGCCAAACTTCGGGTGTACAGCGACGTATCAAAACCCTAACTAGAAGACTCTGAAGTAACGCCAGGAATCTAGGTGGATGGGCAGGACCTTGAAGGCGCTGGTGATGCCCGATTCAGAGGGCTGCGCTCAATGGCCTGCAAGAAGAGTGAGAGATGACATGATTGCTGGTGGCATACTGCACGGAAAAACTGAAGTGGGAATGAGACTGCCGATGCTGGGAACGGCTGCGCCATGAGGGGAGGATAGGTCGATAGTGGGACATTTCTTCCCGGTGTACATGCGTGTGGCGATGCAGATGGAATTGATGCAGAAGTCTCGCGAGGTGGACGTTTGAATTGGCCGATCATGAACCCTTTGGCGACATCCTTCGCCGGAAGGTTGTCCACAGTGGTGGATCCGGAAGCGAGGACTGGGGATTTCTACGTGATTGTGAAGTGACTGGCGGAAGTTCGATGCCAGGGTGAAAACTGTCGCTGAAACCATCGAACAGAAATTAACGAACCGATCGTAGAAATAACTGCAGATCATCCTTCCTCCCTGATGGAGGATGAAGCATCGTGGATCACTGCCTCTACTGATGGGTATGATGCGGTGGGGCGTGCTGAGGAAGCGAGGAATCACAGGCAGAGGGGAAGCGGTGGAAGATGAGCAATAAACCGCTAGGTTCTTCGAGGCTGAGGTATAATTACGGGAGGCGTGACCACTGAGCAAGGAAGCAGGATGAAAGGGAGCTCCAGAGGTCACATGAGAGAGAGGCATGAGCTGTGAAGACCCTGCAGTAGAGCTCGAAATCCGGGACCCCCCAGTAAGCACCATGGTTGATTTGCTGGAGCCTTCCTGTCGCTTGGGTAGCAAATAGAACGTCATATGTGTGGATCCCGGTCTTGCCGAAGTGCAGCACAAGATTGAGGACCGATGCCGATAGTAATCTAACTCCATTCTCTGGTTGTCGAAAGCGGAGCGGATGGCGTTGCAATATAAAGAGAAGGCGAAAGCCGATTTGGTGAGGGTGATATTCTTGAATGGCGAAGGAGTGGTGTGTAGTATTAGCGAGGTGAGGCCCTGGGTGGTTGGTATATCCCGTGGGTGGCTTGCGATGGAAGGACGGCTGGATCGAATGAGCGAGATCGATGTAATAACCAGTAATAATCGGCTACCGGAGAGATTAGGGAACGAAACGAAGGGAACGAAATCGAGGGAACGAAAATCAATTGAACGAAAAATCGATTAAACGAATATCGAGGTAACAGTATTGAGGGAACGAGAGACAAACGATTGGTGGAGGCGACGTAGGAGACACAGTAGAAAACATTGGGTGTTGGGGAAGGGGAGGGAGGGGAAGGGATAGAGCAGAAGAAAGAAACGGATAAGAATGCTCTGCAGCTTGTAGGGTCTGCGGGGCCATGGGTACTGCCCGAGGAGATTGTTGAAGCTGCTGTGGTGACGACGATTGGAGCGCAAGAAAGCCATCTGACTAATAATGGCTGGAATAAGAGAAAATAAAGGAGGGATGGGGGAATTAGATGTGTGTGCATGGGGATTTAGTGCAGCCTGCAGACAGGGATGAGAGAGGTGACCCGTTGGTCAAACACAGAGGGAGCAGGCACAGGGGACGAGACAACATGCTCCCCGCCAGGGGGAGCTGTGGAGGCAGACGTCGGCGGCTGGAACTGCGCGCGCCGGTCGAGAACGAGGAGGGCTGGGAGCCTGCGGTGACGAGGCTCGGACCGAATCTAAATAGTGATGAAACAGCTTGGATTTGTTATCCTGGCGGCTGGGTCCGATGCCTTTTTTTCTTCAGTTCCTGCTGGAGGCCGGCCGCGGTCCGACTTCTAACGTCCCACCTGTTGGGAGAAGCCCGCGGGGATGCGCGGGGAAGCGTGCGCGCGCAGGGACCTGCGCGGTGTAGCGCGGGCGTGGAGTCGAGCTCTGCGGCCGGAGCTCAGGTGACTTCCGAGGGGGCTGCAGTGGAGGCATTGGAGTGACGAATGCGAGGCCCGGGGCTCCTGCCGGGCGAGCGGCGAGCAGGAAGAGGCGAACGAGGGGGAGCAGAGCGAGAATCCCGCTGTCTGCGGAGGAGATTACTACGTGTACGCCCCGGAGAGCTCCGCGGTGGAGGCGTGGGGCTGATGGCGTTCGGAAGTCTAGAGGAGGCACGCCGGCTTACTGCTTGGACCTCGGAGCAACTGAGCGTCGTGAATGTTTCCTGCTCGTGGGTCTCCGGGAACCATCTTCGTAGAACTGCTGTGAGTGTGAGGAGACGGCGGACTGCGACGCGCCGAACAGGTCAGAATCCGAATTGGACGGGTTAATGATCGGCTCGGAACCGTGTCTCGTGTTCTGTCGAGTTCGCCGAGACAAACTGGGATGATGGGAAAGGCTGCTACATATAGGCTTCTGGGAAATTAGAGGCGTGGTCGAGGTGAGTTGTGGTTCGCCGGTGAGAGGAGAGGGCGGCTGAGGCGTGGTCCTGCTCCTGAATCTCAGTTAATCGTATTAACTACATATGCTGTTACCTCCTCAAAAACAGACCCAGAGTTGTGTTTTGTTCCATTCACACATGTTTGAGTGATCCTTTATTATTAGTCTGTCTACATCTCCAAACCTCAGAACTCTCTGTTCCACCTTGTGATGTCATCAAGTGGTAGTTTTTGAGCTACCTTTTACCTTTTATTCAGCAGAGATAGACAAATCCAGGACTGAAATTATTCAAATGATTTTAGGGTCTGTTTACATATGAACACTTGCAGGTAAAAACAACTAAATATTTCATCGGAAGTGCCTTTCGTTTAGACCAGGGGTCCCCAACCCCCGGGCCGTGGGTCATTTGGTACCAGAACCCCCCCTCCCATACACCGTGCCTCTATAACAGAAGAAACCAGGTCTAAGCCAGAACTCAACCAGGATTAAAACCAGAACTAAACCAGGACTAAACCAGAACTAAACCAGGACAAAACCAGGACAATTCCAGGACTAAACCAGTTCTAAATCAGGACTAAACCAGAACTAAACCAGGTCTAAACCAGTTCTAAATTAGGTCTAAACCAGGACTAAACCAAGACTAAACCAGATCTAAAACAAGTGTAAAACAGGTTCGTGAAATATTGTTGGATATAAAACCGGTCCATGGCGCAAAAATGACTGGGGACCACTGGTTTAGACGGTGATGGCGTTTCTGGGGCTTAAAAACACAAAAAATCTGAAACCCCCCTCCAGAGTGGAAAAGTTGAACACGCTCCGCCGTAGCGTTTCCGTCTACACTGCCCAAGACGCAAAACTCTGGTCAGATCTGCTCACGTCGCGTACACGTTTACATCATGTACATCGCCACCTGGCATGCATACCCAATCGAATTCCACACACTTTTGCGTCACCGTATCCACGCAGATTTCCTCCCGAAAACTCTTACTCTAAACGTGGAATAAAAAGTGAAGACGCGACGCCACTTTTGCACCTTCTGTTCAGTCCGTCATCATATAAACGTAGCCTTAGTGGAGGTGTATAGAGTTTAAAAACATTGTGAAACACTTCCTGTATTACCACATGACATCACAAGGTGGAACAGACATCAGGTGTTTTTGGTTTGAGAGAAGAACTTAGTCTAAATGTGCAGGGTTTGTGTGTTAAACGTGTGAATGATGAAAAATAGTGTAATACTGTCTCTTTAAAACAGTCAGATATTTGTATATACGTGTACTGCTTAAGTTAAACCAACATTGTTTTCTCTACTGAACCAAAAATAGCTCTGACGTTCGCGTCGCCGCTGACCGCCATGTTTTGTTTCTCTTCGGTTCGAATGCAAACCAGATCATTCACATGCCGTCCTTTTCTCTCGTACCTGGAAAACTGGTCGGGTGAGTTCATTTTTCTCAGGTATAGTCTATTCAAAGCGACGCACAGACTACAGTTTGTTTTTAACTCTGCTCAGCTCCACTTTGAGGCAAGTTCACGGTCGTGTTGGAAGCTCGTTCTGATTCTGCAGGAACATGAGGGTGCAGTTGGTGAGCCTGCTGGTGCTGACCGTTTGGGTGCTCCACATCACGGCGGATAAGCACGAGGTCATGATTGGAGATGGCCCGGGTAAGAATACTTTAATTTTTTTTTTTTTTTTTCAAACTACACGCCTTTATTGATACTTTCCAACAGTAGCTCAGTTGGTAGAGTTTATCCACTGATCGGTTCGAATCCCGCTCTCGACATAAACGTCATTTTTTGAGCGGTCAGATCCACCGGCCCGTGGGTTGGCAATGTGATTCCGGCTCCCACAGATGAATGCTGATGTTGTGTCCTTGGGCAAGACACTTATCCCACCTCACTCCTAGTTTGTGTGTGTGAATGGGTGAGTGGTTCCTTGTTGTAATAAAATATAAATAAATAATAATAAAATAATAATTAAAATAAATAATAATAATTATTATTATTATTATTATTATTATTATTATTATTTATTATTATTATTATTATTAAATATAAAGAGCTTTGAGTGCCTTTAAAGGTTGAAAAGCGCTGTATAAAAAAATTGGACCATTTGCAGCTGAGGGGTGTGATGCTAACTGGAGGCACTGCTTTGTTAGAAACTCTGTTACTCAAGTTAGAATTGAACTGAGCTTTATTTTAACACAATTCAACCAGAAAGAGCTGATTTGGTTGGAACTACAACAGGTGGAATGATCTGTGCGCTTAAATAAGTCCCAAACAAAATCACAATCATAAGACTGCGAGTGTTAGTCGACAGTTTTTCACTTAGTTACTCTCACCTTTTTGTTGAAAATCAAACTCCTATCAAACTCCTATTTTTTCTTGAGTTTTCAGACTATATTAACACATTTGTGTTTTTGCAGTTTTTGCAATCATGTTGAACATTCCAAGCAGTGCCTACAGTTAACATCAGCCCTCCAGGAAATATGGATGACATCAGCTGCAAAGTATCAATAGTTGTTTGTTTTGTTTTTTTTTTTTTTTTTTATGAATTGAAAACAAAAACAAGATCTCCAAAAAAGTCTGGTGTATGGGTAGGGGCTCTTGGATGGATGGAGGGTGATCAGATTTTCAAACTCAAAAACAAGGACACTCAGTTTGTGGTGGTTGGTAATAATCAAATTGTAAATCAAGTGTAGAAAATTGTTCTTCACTCATAACTCAATTCAATTCAAGTTTATTTATATAGCACATTTAAAACAACTTCAGGTGACCAAAGTGCTTCACATACAAGTCAACAAAATAGAAGAAACAGTTACATATACATATGTACAGAAAACATGTGAAAACTAATATAAAAACACTAAGATAACCTGAATAGCTCGTACTAAATGTCAGGGAGTCTCGTCTTAAACTGCGTTACAGACTGAGAGGATTTGACAGGAAGAGGAAGGTTGTTCCAGAGTCTGGGCGCTGCCACAGAAAAACCTCTGTCACCTCTCGTTTTGAGTCTAGTTTTGGGCACGACCAACAGGAGCTGGTCGGCTGATCTCAGGGCTGCAGTAACTCCCTCAAATAGACTGGACCCATAGAGTGCAAACATTTGAAAACAATTAATAACATTTTAAATTGCACCCGATATAAGACAGGGAGCCAGTGCAGGTCACACAGAACAGGTGTGATGTGTTCATACACTCACTTCTGAATTCACAACTAACATGTGTCAGTGGAGTCACATTTTCTTTTTGGTCATTTTTAAGAAGATTTTCTGTATTTTACCTAAACAAATGACAATTTATCCTTCTCTTTACTGTTGGCAGGGATCAGATTTGTCAAAAATAGGGACACCTGAGACATTTCTTGTAAAACTAGGACTAATTAATGGGTTTGGATAACTCCGCTGGAAACTGGGATGTCTGGTCTCTACTCCTGGGGCCAGACAAGGATACAGTTACTTTTTATTATTTGTTAAGTTTTTTCTTTTACTAAATGCTTTTGCTAGCGTGTCAGCATGATCTCTTAAAAAAAAAATCACTTAAAGGAAAGTAAGTCTTTCCAGAGGGAATAGATAAAGTGCATTTTTAACCAGCCAGTTAAGTTTGGTTTTGTTTCATCATATCAGTAGGTTTTGTACTTTAATGCAGTTTTTTTTTTTTTTTTTTTTTAACAATAGTCACAAAATAATAATAGTTTTCATCAACTTTAACCTTGAAACACAAGTCTATAGAAGCTGAAGTGTTGGTGTAAACACAATTTGACTTGTAGCTTTTGCCGTATCTGTAAATCCTTATTTGAATTCACGCCTCAGGGCCCTGCAGCCTGTACATGTAAATCATTTGCAAAGTGTTCTGTTTTTATAGTGCTGACTGAAGACGAGGCCTTGGAGCAGATCTTCCATGATGATGTGGAAATATCCGATGAGGAATACAGGATAATCAGCAAAGATAAAGGTAAAGGTAAATTCATATTTTTAGGCGTGATGACCTTTGGCCCCAACACAGTTAAAGATGTGGCAGTAATATTCAGTCTTTTTCAGTCATTGTGGAGCTCAACAGTCTCACACATTTTGAAGGCTCCAGTTTCCGCATAGATTGTTTGAAAAATTCCAATTTGACAGTTTAAAGGCACGGCAGAGGTTAACCAGCTATGAGATAATAACTAGTGTTTATCAGTCTAGAAATCTAAATAAAACATGCATCTAAACTTAGAACTCCAGCAGTTTATGGCTATTGGAAAAATAAATAGAACATTTACTCACTGTTGTTTCATGTTCTATGTTAAAATGTTGTTTCCTCATTATAAACAGACCCAGAGTTGTGTTTTGTTTCATTTAATTGGAAAACACCTTGCACCATTGCACCTTGTGATGTCATGTGGTCAATCAGGAAGTGCTCCACGATGTTTTTAAACTCCACACACCTTCACTACATAGGCTCTATTCACACTTACGTTGCAAACCAGGAAGACGTTTGAAAACACACGATGACAACTTACATAAGTCTGACAAAATCAAGGAAAATGAAAAAATGGTCCAGTTTTTTTCATCTCCATGTCATCGTAGCATTCCGTTATGTTCGGCTAATCAACATCTTCAGTTTTCATCATTTCCCCCGCTGATGCACAACTCCAAGTGCACTGGGTACATGTGATTAGAAGAGATGAGGCGACATACGTCTGCAGTCTTCATTTTACTGTTGATCACATTTACTTCAATGGGTTCTATCACCATCGGTAGGCACATGTTTGTCATGTGTTTCCAAACGTCTTCCTGGTTTGTGACGTAAGAGTGAATACATGCATCAAGAATTTCGGACTCCCATTGCATACTGGGAAGGATTTTCCAAAAAAGTGAGCATCAAACCTCCATGTTTGTTTTCCCAGTGGGATGTGTCTATTGACAAAGTCGATCTTTTCAAGTCTTTTGAACCATATCACTTTTGTTTCTGGTTCTGATATTGTCATATTTTAGTTTTGGGATTCGGACATCGTAATTGTGTGTTTGTTGGATCCTAACACTGGAAAACGGCTCGACTGCAAACCTCTGTTAAAACTGTTTCCCTTCCCAACCAAATTGAAAAATAATGAAAGGTGAAGGTGATGGGCAGGATTGATACACAGGAAGGACCAAAAAAGAAACCTTTGACTGCCTAAATCAGCGTTTACAGCGAACATTTTGTATGTGGAGCACCATCAATGTAAACTGTAAGTAAACTGTTTCCCTTCCATTGGGAAGAGAAACAGTTTGAACAGAGGTTTGCAGTCACACACATCTGATTCCCTTTTGCAGTTATGGAGTTCACAAACTTCTGAAGCCCGTTTTCCGCTGTTAGGACATCTAACAACCACACAATTATGATGTCCGAATCCCAAAACTAAAACATGACAATGTCAGAACCAGAAATAAAAGTGATATGGTTCAAAAGACTTGAAAAGATCGACTTTGACAATAGACACATTCCACTGGGAAAACAAACATGGCGGTTTGATGCTCACTTTTTTTGCAAAATCCTTCCCAGTATGCACTGTGCAATGACTGGAAATCCAAAATTCTTGATGCATCTATAGAGCCTGTCACTTGGAAAATTTTGGCCCTGGAATTCGCAGTCTCTACTGAACAAAAAGAAAACTACCACTTCATGACATCACAAGGTGGAACGGAGTATTCTGACCTTTGGAGATGTATGAATGAACAAAACACAACTCTTTTATTTATTTATTTTGTTTTGAAAAGGTAACATTCTAATCTGGCTTAAAACTCACAAGAGTCAATTTTGCATAATGTATGACCTTTAAAACATACAATTCTACTAAATGTTTTGATATATTAGCTTTTTATAAAGTTTTACAAATAGAAGATTCACTTTCAGAACCTCACTGTTGAGTTCCATCAGCCAAGAAACATATAAGCTTTTTTGATATATTTTGTACATGTATGTAATAAAAAGATCATGTTAATGTCATTTATACAGTAGCTTCTGTTTTGTGTTGCAGTTCCCCGCCCCCCACCACCAGGGGCAGTCAACTGAACTACGGCCAATACACGCCAAGCCATAAACCCTCCTGTACAAGCACCACATCTGTAAATGCTTATTATAACTTCCATTTAAAGTTTGACAAGAAATTGTTTGTTTTCTTATTTCTTTCCAAGTAAAAAAAATTATATTTATTTATATCCAACATAAATATCTCTGCAGAGGTGTATCTAAAAATGCACACAGGCCTAGTAAAACTGATTGATCAAGAGTTAGAATTTGGGATTAAATGAATTTATAGTGGACCTGTTATGCAAAATGGTCTTTTCAGAGCTTTTAAAAATGTTAAAATGTTATAGTTGTTGTATTTAGAGTGATTCATACATGTTTGAGTAAGTCTTTATCCTCCTGTATTCAAAACAACATTGTTCCAACCTATCCCAGGTTTTCACCACCACCGGTACACACCCACTGCTCTGTTCTTCTTTCTCTTATTTTCTATTTTATGCCCATATAATGCTATTTTCTGATTTGTTATCATGTTGTTTCCTCATCCCAAATAGACCTGGAGTTGTGTTTTGTTTCATTCACATGTTTAACACACAAACCCTGCAGATTTAGACTGAGTACTCTCCACACTATAGCACTTTGTGATGTCATGTGGTCTTCATCTCTTATGTGATGTGTTTTTGTAACATACTGGAATAAATGTTCAGTCATACATCCATACCTTTTATGAAGTAGCCTAAACTGTGAATAATTAACCTTATATTAAAGGTGCATTATGTACATTTTTGGTTGGGGGTCCGTCACCTGCTTGTTTTTGTGGCAGGGGTGTGTAGTCAGAGCAATCAAGGCAAACAGTGGTTCTCCAAAAAAAATCTAAAATGATCACATGTCAAAAGTATAACTACATAGTTTCAAATTATATCGAAATAATCCTGTTTTCCTTTTTGATGCTTAATAATAATTACATAGATAACATAGTTCTTAAGGCTTAGCTGCATAAACAAGGTGTAGGAATAGAAACAAATAGACCACAAATAGCCCTGTTTGTACTAAGACGGTGTCAAATACTAGCCTGACTCATCAGACGGTTTCACTTCGTAGAAACCATCTGATCTCACAGCATTAGGATTCGTTCGCTCGATGGTAGGCGGGTATTTTTTATATTTAACCAATCCTTGCTATTTGGTCGTGACGTATGTAATGTGCTGCTAATGGGGTTAACAGGTATATTAAGCTTTTCCCAAGAGCAATAACGTATGATAAAATTCACCAAACATTCTCTTTGTTCCGGCTTTAAATCCTCTATCTCAGGAATCGTTGACAACACAGAATATGTCTCTTGACTGATTGGCTGGTGCCCGAACTCACACTTCTGGGGTTCTTGCAAACCATCTATTATATTTTTTCATTCCTGACCTAGTCGCTGGAGAGAAATGAAACTGAGTGAAGGCACTAGGTGTTACCAGCCTGACAATAGTCAAATACAGTACAATATATATAAATATTATTAAACTATATAGTCTAGGTGTCATTAATTTTACTCCAGAATGGATCAGTATATATACAATTAATGTGTGTTACTAATTTGCAACGTAGTTTTCATAAAAAGTGGTGCTATTGAAATGTTAGTGACTAAATATTGATGTCCACCCCAGCTTGCCTTTCCATAAAAGTCACCTCACACTAGTGTTGTATGTCATTTCTGTGTCTGGAATGTTCCACGTTAAAATGTATGACATTAAACAGCTCTAACTTACATTTATTCAATTACAGGTGGTTTTACAGCTCCAAAGTATCTAGAAAAACAGGTATTCTGACTGTGAGCAGTGTCGCCTTTCCACAGATCTGACCTGTAACTCGGTCTACATGAAGAATAAAAAGGTTTAAAAAAGCTTTTGATGGACCCTTCACCAAAAAAGTTACACAATGCACCTTTAGCCTGGTAAATAAGAAGCGCGCTGCTGTTTCCCAGTCTGTTGTGCCACACCTCCCTCTGCTGGCCGTTTGGTGAAAGTGCACGTCCAGAATAGAAACAGCGGAGCTACTTTTAACTCTTCACTGAAACGGACTAAAAATAAACTGGATTTAACTTGTATATTCAACATGGACGACTTCGCAGGTTGTCCGCTCTATATTTCCGGTTGTTCTGGGTAAGAGTTGGACATTTTTGACTGATCGGGACAAATGCAGCTCCAGTCAGTCTGAGGGAAGTCCGGCTGCTGCCATGTGACTCCCCCGCTGAACCCGAGCCCCGCGCGGTATGCCAGCCGTCATGTGGAGCCCGCACACCGGTAAGTGACACCGCCTGCGCCCGGTGTCGTCCAACGGAGCAGCTACACGTCGACTTTCCTGCTCCTGGGGTTTTTCCCGCTTCTTAAATTCAGACTCGAGAGGTAAAGTTTGGACTCGACTCAAGAAAAGTGTGTGCAAACGGTGCGTAAACGGTGCGCTTCAGACGCAGACATGCGCTCTCTGGTGGGACTCGCGGTGATCATGGCGGCGGCGAGCGTGTACCTGTACCTGCTGTCCACGCACCTTCCCCGGGGAGTGAGGCCCAGCGAGCCCGGGGCGGAGCTGGAGGACGACGAGTACAGGTAGGAGCCATACGGGGGAGGCTATACATGCAGTCTATGGGAGAATAGAGGGGCAGGGTGCAGCGGGGCGCAGCATCACAGCACAACAACTATCCAAAAGATCCAAATCACTTTTATTCAGTTACTTATGTATGGACCAATGTTTCCGTGTTGTAACTACTAAGTAAAATGTCCCCAAACAATATGTTTTGTATGATATATATGGATAGGCCTATAGCCCAATAATATTAATAATAACCCACATACCTGTATTATAATGAGGACTAGAATTAATTGTGTCTTGGGCTGAATATGATTTCAAAAAGTAGGCGAATGGTTTCATGATATAACTGATGCTTAAAGAAAGAATATAGAGCTTTTTGTAGTTATTATGTACTTGAGGCTATTTAACTCATATTTGGATTTTATTACATTGAAATAGAACAAAACATACAAATAGTACAGATGACAGGTGTTTGTGTAACTTTTATGGGGGGTATCACTTGCTGCTTTGCCTGGAATGTTCCACAGTATGGCATTAAACATGTCTCTATCTCCATGGAGACATCAGGTCATGCCAACAGGCCAAGTCAGGTCAGATCTGTGGAGAATTGATGTTTTTCAAGTGTTTGAAACAAAGTAATTCAATGTAGTGCAGGTAAATGAGTGAGGGTCACAGTGTGGGAGATACATGTGGGAGAATGTACAAAGTAGTGCACTAAAGGAGCGTGGCGTCACCCACAGTGTTCACTCCACAAATGAAATGAAGCTCACAATGCTGGAAATTATAAGGGTGAATTTGGAGCCAAGCCCCATGTAGAGTGGGTTCATACTGTACAGCAGGTTAATACGAACATTTTAAGGCCAAAATGAAGAACCTGATAGCAGCATTTACAGAGAGAGGGGGGCAGCGATTTTCCAATGTAAAGTTAATTGGAAACTAAGTGGATGGAGCTGGAAACGCCCCCAAGAAAACTTCTTATTTGGAAGGTGGCGGTTAATGGGTTAGTTATGTCCATTTACATAAACAGACTGTGGGGACATGAGAGGCTCAGCAGTATAACTCACTTAAGCTTTAGTCATGGACCCCCCAAAAGAAAGTACCTCAAACCTCCTGTGAGTAACGCGATCTGAGCAAGTCTACTTCCCTGAAAGTACAGCATCTGTCATACACCACACAGCTCTATACTGCACTGTACTACACTGTATACTGCACACTACTGTAGGCTGTGGTACAGCTCTATATAATGTGCTCCACTACACTGTATTTGTTTTAGAGTTTCTAAACCCCAAATCCTTATATGACTAATATATGAATATATATTATAATAATACATAAATAATATATTTTGTATTTGTAAACAAACAAACAAAAGAAAACATGTCTGTAAAATGAAATGTTCTGTCTTAGACAAGTTTCAAAAGCTCAGTGTTCTTTGCTCCGATCTCCTCCACCTGTGTCAGGTTACATAACGTCTCTCACTGAATCAGATTTACAGCTCTGAGTGAGCACAGGGCTCATCTTTATCAATATTATCATTACTGTGTGTGGAGATGTGTGTGTCTATGCATGTGTGGAAATGTGTGTGGAAATGTGTGTGTGTTTGAGGCATGTGTGCATGCGTGTGCAGTAGTGTGTGTGTGGAAATGTTTGTGTGTGTGTTTGAGGTACGTGTGTGTGTGTGTGTGTGTGTGTGTGTGTGTGTGTGTGTGCGTGTGTGTGCGTGTGTGTGTGTGTGCGTGTGTGTGTGTGTGCGCGCGCGCAGTAGCGTGTGAGCCAGATGAGTGAAGGCTGATAGAATATCGCAGAGCCAGTCCCTTTGAGGCCAGACCAGGACCGTCGCACACATGTGTAATTCCTGCTGTGTACAGCAGGGGCCCCGCTGAGCACAGGGCTTCCCAATGACATGATCTACAGAGGAGCTGGTGTCTTATTACCTTCTCAAAGGTTCAGGATGACCTACGTAATTGTCCCTGCCAATCTGAAGCTCTGTGTGCCAAATGTAGCTGTCATCCACTGAGGTCACATCATATCACAGTGTTCTAGTGAGTGTTGTAGTATTGTACGATACGATAACAAGTGATATATTGAAAAAACTGAAACAAACAACAGCTGTTGGCTGGTGTCCAAATGTGGCACCTGGTTTTCCCAGCGGTCTCCCATCCGAGTCCTAACCAGGTCCGGCTCTGCTGAGCCTCTGAGATCTGAGGCTTTGACAGGAGGTTTGGCCATAACTGATTCACAACAGTAAACAGGAAACACAAGGCATGAGCTGGACTTTAAAGAGTGAATCATTTAATCTCCTCCTCCTCCTCTCCTCTTTACATATAGAGTCTTTGCATGTGTCATGTGTTACTTTGAGATGTGATGTGGGTTTGGTGACTAAAGCAGTCTCAGCTCAAGACCATCACTAAAATGATGTTAAGCCAATGTTTTCTACATGTTTACTGTTCATAATACACATTTCAAACATGTCCAGGAACATTAATATGAACTTAAAATAATTCCATGAATTTCAAAACATCTTGAGGTCTGAACAATACAGGGTTAGTTTTTCAGTAATGTTTTTTTAATTTACAGACGACCTTGTGTTTCTAAATAATTGTGATCTTTCTGACTTGATAAATACACCTACTACATTTCTGATTCAACTGCTACATATTATGGAGCCCCAAAAAGCATATACATACATACTACTGGAAGATGGGTGTTTTTTTATGTATACTTTGAGTTTATAATTTGAAGCTATATGCACCCATCTTATTCTTTATATGAATACACCCACAACAGATTCTGACATTAAACCTGATCCTCCTTCAGCACCACGCTGTTCCCAGTCGACACGAGGGGAGTCTGGACTGTCCCCCATGCAATGACAACATCTTTTCTCAGGGGGCGGGGCTATTTACGCACATCCAAAAGTGCCAGCTCTGCACATTTTACCCCCAAATACTCCAGTGTCCAGTGTCCAAACAGCCCACCGCCTCTCCACCAATCAGAGCGTGGCACGATCCTCTGTCGGCCAATGAAAAGGAGGAATGCTGAGGGGTACAGCAGGTGCCTGGAGAAGGCCCTCTTGAGTTTCAGCGGGGGTTTTAGTGCGAGTGAAAGTTTGAGGAGTGGTTTCGGTTTCCTGTTTTTTTAAGTGTCAATCAAACATATCCAGTGACTTTCTTAAGATAAATATAGGGTTAGGAAATTAACTTTGGGAGTCAGCGTGATCAGCTTAGCCTAACATCTAAGTATTTGTGTACTTTAAATTATGTCAACAACAGTCTCTCATTAGTGATAGTGTAATCCATCTGCATAGTAGTGGCATCAACCAACATTTATTTTAGAGACAACTTTTTGACTAGTATTACCTACGAAAGGTCCTATATTACGCAAAATTGACCCTTGACATTACAAGGTGGAAACAGTGCTTTCTGTCTGAGAGAAGAACTCAGACTTACTCACCTAAATCTGCAGGGTTTGTGTGTTAAACGTGTGTGAATGAATCAAAACATAACTCCAGGTGTGTTTGTGATAAGGAAAATACATTCTAACATAGATCAAAAAACAGCTTAATTTGGGCCCTTTATAAATGAAGGTTGAAATGAATTGTACTATATTGCTTGTATTCTAATTTATTTTAATCTAGGAGTCTCCAACCTGTAGCTCGGGAGCCACCAGTGGCTCTCCAGCCCCTTCCAAGTAGCTCGCCAATGGATTTCTGAATTATACGTATTGATGCCCAACTTTGTACACTAATAAATGGATAATGGGTTATGTTTCATAGGTATCTAACTTAGGGTGATCACAGTCTCAAAATAATAAAAAAAAAAACTGGGACACCCTCCGTTTGTGGCAGTTAGTAATAATTAAATTGTGAATCGAGTAATTCAGAACCTTTTTGCACTCGGCCCATTCATGACTAACATCAGTCAGTACAGTCACATTTTCTTTGTGTTTTGGTCATTTTTCAGCAGCTTTTCTGTATTTTACTTAAACAATGTATGTCTCCCATTACTGTTATCAGGGATCAAATTGGTCAAAAATAGGCACAGCTGGGACATTTCTTGTATAAAACTGGGACAAATCAGTGGTTTTGTATAAATCTGCTGGGACAGGGGACACAGGGCTCAAAACTGGACTGTCCCGGGTAAATCGGGACATCTGGTCACAGTAATCTAACTGTCCCTCATCTAAGACTTGCTGAGGCTCTTTTATATGCTAAATTTCTTGTGACTGTTAAAACTAGTAGCTCTCTGGCATTTCTGTTTTGTAAAAGTAGCTCACTGGAGGAAAAAGGTTGGAAACCCCTATTTTATCTATCTATCTCTAATTTCTTACACAGTCTGAACACTGTGACATCTCTATGTGTTTGCATTATTTCATTTATATTTCTTTGTGTGTTTGTGCCAGTCTGAAGTTCCCCTCGGACCTGGATGAACTGAAGGAGCTGGCGTACATGTTGAAGCTGTATAAGAGAAATCACCATGGATACGTGGTTCTGCTCTTCTGCTCCGCCTACCTCTACAAACAATCGTTCGCCATCCCAGGCTCCTCCTTCCTGGTTAGAACCTCTCACTGCATTTGTCTCAATGGGCCTCATCATTAAAGTGTCCTAAGTGTAGTCCTCATATACAGACTGCAGATGATCAGACTGATCTGTGTCAGGCTCCTACATGAATGACGACTGTTATTTTATCTGTTACTGTTTTAGAGAAATAGGTTTACAAGATGTAATGTTTACCAATGTTTTCATTTTAATTAAAAAAGCATAAGAAGAACTTGTGATGTATGTGACATGCTATATTTAAAAGTAATTTATACAACTGCATATTTAATGCAGAAACATGCACATATTGTATTTACACTGCACTTTTCAAGACACCCAAAGTGCTTTAAAGTGCATTTTTCATTCACTCCAAACTCAGTGGTGGTGGTACTGTAGCCACAGCTGCCCTGGGGCAGACTGACAGAAGTGAGATTGCCAATCTGCACCACTGCCTCTCTGACCACCACCATCACACATGCACACAACATACTAAGACCACAGCAACAGTTTGCACTGGAGTCACTGCAGTATTGGTAGTAACCACACCCAGAATGCTACAGCTTTTAATATGTACTGTCTATAGTGTAACAATTATTGTAATGAAGTAACTTAATGTGTGTCCCTGGTCAGAACATGTTAGCGGGGGCCATCTTCGGTCCGTGGGAGGGGCTGCTCCTGGCCTGTCTGCTCACCACCACCGGCTCCACCTTCTGTTACCTGCTCTCCGCTGCCTTCGGCAAACAGTACGTGGTCCAGTTCTTCCCCGACAAGGTGGCCCTGCTTCAGAGGAAGGTACGTAAGCTTTAAACATATACACTTTATCTCCTTCTATTCCATTCACCCTGAGTGTACTCTCATCTGCGCCTGTCACATCTGCCCTGTCAACTTTTCTCCTATCCTCTCTGCTCTTGTCCTCTTTTTTTCCTCTCCTCTACTCCTGTCTGCTTCTTTATGCACCTGTCCACTCTTGTGTACTCCTGTCTGCTCCTGTCCTCTCTGCCCCTGTCCACCCTGCTCCTGTTCTCTGTTCCTGTCTGCTCTCCTGCTTCTGTCTGCTCTTGTCTTCTTCCATTTGTACCTGCCCTGTCTGCTCCTCTCTGCTCCGGTCTCCTCTGCACCTGTCTGCACCTGTCTTCTCCTGTCCTGCCGGTCTGTCAGGTGGAGGAGAACCGCAGCAGTCTGTTCTTCTTCCTTCTCTTCCTGAGGTTCTTCCCCATGACTCCAAACTGGTTCCTGAACATCACGTGCCCTGTGCTCAGTGTGCCCATGCCCATCTTCTTCTCCTCCGTCTTCATAGGTGAGCGTCTGCATGGTCCTGGGCCAGGAAACTGGTCACTTTTAAATCAACATCAAGATTTAATCATTTCTAATCATCGGTGATCAGCTTCAAGGGTGTTTTTAATGGAGAGGTCTACAGCCAATCCTCAGTAAATGCATGTGGTTTGGAGCAGAGATCAGATTTTGGAGGAAAAAATTTGACTATTTTTGTGTTAAACGACACTCTGTTGATCATGTCCATAGAATCTAAACTGAAAGCTCTTTATTTGGCTTTTGAAAAACAAAAATCCAATGTGATTCATCAATTCTCTTGTTAAAACTCAGATAATGAAATGTGTAGAGTCAATCTATTGACTGGGTGGAAACCAAAGGAGAAGTGCCCAAATGAACCAAAACAAACATGACAGCTCCATCAGACCTATTTTAGCATCAGTCTGTTTAGTTTATGAAGATGTCTGTGCTTTTCTTTCATCTGGGTGTAACAAACATTTGATTTTTTTGGTTTGTTCCACTGTTGTGACGCTTCGACCAGTCAGATTCAAATAGTCATCGTGGCGCTTCATGTTTTCCGATCACTTTCAGAGAGCCATCAATGTTTGATAAATGTGTAGAACTCAATTCAGAGTGACACACTGATCAGTCTGGCCTGAGCCTGTGTAGTTTAGACAAGGAGTCTATAAAATGCATATCTAAAGGCTAAAGGAATTATAGTTCTGCATCAACTCGGCGCACCCTGCCATCATCGCCTTGTCGCCGTCGTTTTTGATTTATGGATCTGTGTCGATGTCTATGCACCACAAATTCACCACTACAACACTAGGAGGCTAGGATTTAAAAATAGTGTTTGTGTATTCAGAATGATGCAGGAAAGCGGAGTACTGGTAATGTTTGTCGGATGTAGAGAGGACCAACCACAGCCCTTAGTGTCTGCATCATTTCGACAAGTAGTTAGAAAATTTCGGAGGTGCACGTTGATCGACGCAGACGCTCTGTGGATGGGGTTCATGGCGATGCAGACTCTCTGCATCGTGACACAGACGATTTGACACACAACCATAAATTGGGCTTAATGCATCCCCCTATCAGTCATCTCAGACCACAGATCAATCTTAAAAATTCATACTAAATTCAAAATACTGTACAGTACTCTTAAATCCTTAAATATTCAATTTGTTCAATGAGATGTATATGAACTGTCACTGGCAGAATGTTGTACTAGTACTTCTGTTGTGCCCACCATAGCGGTTAGGATGCATATGGATATTCAAATCAGCAGCTCAATAGTTTTCAGAGTTTATGTCGTTAACCCTGTTATATGTGCCCTGTGTATTCCAGGCCTGATCCCGTACAACTTCATCTGCGTGCGCACCGGCTCCATCCTCTCACAGATCTCCTCTCTGGACGATATCTTCTCCTGGGGAACTCTGGCTCAGCTGCTCGCCATCGCCCTCATGGCCCTGCTCCCGGGGGCCCTCATCAAACACTACAGCAAGGGCCATCTGAGCGTGGACGACCTGGACTGTCACGAGGAGAAGAGATCAGAGACCAGAGACAAGAGACACAAGGAGACAGAGCACAGGGAGCGCAAGAGACGGTGACTGTAGAGCCGCAGAGACTGTAGAGGGGGACAAGATGGACATGCCTTTATAGTGGGAACTAACTGGCTCCCAACTACTGCCAAAGTGTTTACTGTGTCAGGAGAATTCACAGTGCCTTATTTCAGGATCCTGAGCACTTATTTTTATGCTGCATTTTTGCATTTTTAAGAGAGTGGTGCTACATGTCTTACATATTTATTCTCATTCTGTTTTGTGTCTGATGTGAAATGTGCTCACGTGTCTTAATACTTGAGAGAATTTTTTTCTGGGAGTAGTTGAAGTTTTACACATCAGAGGAGAGCAGTAGTTTTACACAGGCCCTAATGCTGCAGAGGTCTGAGATCAGGGACCTCCCCCAATGCACTTAGAATCACAACTGGACTGCAGACATACCAGGACTTCTTTATTTATGTTATTAGGTTCTTTTTACAGACCAAGAGTTTGTTTTCATACCTGACAGTTTGGACTGCTCACTAGCGCTCTTCCTCAGAGTGATCACGTGATGTTGCTGTGTCGTGTCCGGTCAGTTGATTTAAACAGGTTTTGGCGCTGTCTTCCTACCGATGGAGGCAGGACGACAGCGCCATCTGCAGTCCCACTCCCTCAGGACAGTATCCCTGGTGTGTGAGAGTAAAAAAGCCCCTCATCCCAGTTTATAGTCCCGTATAAATCAGATAACCGGACACATCACAGCAACATCACGTGACTCTGAGGAAGAGCGTTAGTGAACAGTCAAAACTGTCAGGTATGAAAAACAAACTCTTGGTCTGTAAAAACAACCTAATAACACAAAATATCGGAAGACCACATTAATCTCATTGGACTTCTTTATTTACATTATATTATATCTTGAGTTTATATTAATATGTATATTAATAACAGATAGTCCTGGTAGCACTTTACCTCACTGTACATTCTGTTATTACACAGAGTATTTATTTCTAGTACTACTTTATTTGTAATATTAATAAACTTAACCCATTCATAACTATAAACACTGTAAATCAGTAGGGAACATGGTTAGTATTTTCTTAATAATAAAAGAGTAAAGGAGACATTTGTAATCCTTGTTATCCCAGTTATCATGTTATCACCATAGATCAGGGATCTTTTTCCTCTGGTGAGCTGCTTTAGGAAACAGAAATGCCAGAGAGCTGCTCATTTTAGTGGCTGCAAGAGGGTACAGTTAGACGCCTATAAAACATAAACCACTGTCTATTTATTAGTGCACAAAGTTGGGCTTCAAAATTATATATTTACAATAGTAGTGGGCATGTAATTAACCACATTTTTGTTATTCAGCACATTGGTATAATTCAGAAATCCCTAGGCGAGCTACTTGAAAGGGAGTGGAGAGCTACAAGTTGGAGAACCCTGCCATCGATAGTACTATCATGCCATCACCATTCTATTACTGTGAAAATCTATAGACTAGTATTACACAATATCACCCACCCCTATGTCTTATACTGTACATGTATGTGCTAAAAAAGTCACATGACCATTCAGATGGATACAGTCTAATATTTGTAAAGGAAAAGCTTTGTTGTTTATTACTGTACATTACAAGGTGTAATATGTTATAACTATACTCAAGTAGTTTTTGCTGTGTATTATTATTGGAGAAATTAGTTTTCTTTTCTCTTTGGTTTCAACAAGTCTTTTTTTGGTGTGTGTGTATATTGTACTGTATATTTCTTATTCCATAATTACTTAAAACAACAGACTCAGTTGTATAGTGGCTTTATTTAGGTCACAAAGTAATGGACCTCATTGGCTTACAACATCTCCAGTCACCATAAACACACACATACACACACACTCACAAAATGATCCAAATAAACAAATGATACAACAAAAATGCAAAGTTTCTTCAGTTGATGGAAGACAAAATCATGCACACGTTCACACAGGCTGAATAAAGGGACTTCTGTGCATAGTGTTCAGGTCAGACACATGAGCACACACAGCCAGAATACACAAAGCACAGGTGGAAGACTGGGCTTAAAAGGTGCACTGGGTAGTTCAGATTTTATAAAACAAAACAATGTGACAAGCTAACTGGAGGCACTGCTCTGTCTGAAGCTCTGTTACGTGAGTTAGACTTTCATTTAAGATTTGTTTTATCACAATCTAACTATAAAGAGCCGACTTAGCTGCAACTACAACACGTGGGCTGATTCGTGCTGTTAAACATGTCCCAGTTACATGCTAGAAAATCAAACACCTAAAGTGGACCGTGAATGCTCATATTCATATTTTTCTTGAGTTTCCAGACAATCATAGACATACAAGAAGCACTCCCAAGCCTGATGATAAAGTATCAGTAGTGTGGAGGCCTGTTATGACTTGATTGTGAAGTGATTTGGTAAGAATTTATTTATGAACAAAATAGTGATGAGGCTCACAGTGAGAGAGGTGATAATTTTTCAATGTAAAGTCAATAGAGGCATCATGAATTTCGGACTTCCAGTCATTGTGCAATGCATACTGGGAAGGATTTTCCGAAAAAGTGAGCCATGTTTGATTTCCCAATTGACAAAGCCGAGCTTTTCAAGTCTTTTAAACCTTTTGTTTCTGGTTCTGATATCGTCATATTTTATGTCATTCCGAGTTTGCAGCGAACATTTTGTATGTGGAGCACCATCAAAGCAAAATTCCATTTGTTAAGTGAGAGGTGCAGAAGACAAACAGGCTAAGCTCGCATTTTCTTGTTCTTGTGGCTTTACAGCAACATTATGTCTTGGTTGCTTTGCAGTGAAAGGTGTTTCTTGGCGAACACCTGGTGCCTTTCACTTTTGACTTTTAAATTCGTAACCGAGGTTGAGAGAGATTATGGTTTTTCTTTGATGGTGTTCCACATACAAAATGTTCACTGCAAACTCGGGATGATTTAGGCAGTCAGAGGTTTCCACTATTTTTTAATTCCTTTGGGAAGGGAAACAGTTTGAACGGAGGTTTGCAGTCACACGCATCTGATTCCCTTTTGCAGTTATGAAGTTCACAAACAAATTTCTCGAGCCATTTTCCGCTGTTAGGATCCAACAACAACACAATTAACGATGTCCAAATCCCAAAACTAAAATATGACAATATCAGAACCAGAAACAAAAGCGATATGGTTCAAAAGACTTGAAAAGATCGGCTTTGTCAATAGACACATCCCACTGGGAAAACAAACATGGCAATTTGATGCTCACTTTTTCGGAAAATCCTTCCCAGTATGCACTGCGCAATGACCGGAAGTGAGAGATTCGTGATGCATCTATTGAAGTCAGAGACAACAGAGCCAGAAGCGCCCCCATGAACACTTCTATTTTGCAGGTTAGCCATGTCCTTTTGTATATACAGTCTATGGTGTGAACGCAGCCTCATACACAGTGCACCTTTAAAGCATCGACACAGACAGCATACTGCCCCCTGCTGTTGTAAACATGAAAACAAACATCACATTTGAACATTATTTGGGAGTTTTCAGGCACATGCATCGCTGTGCTCTGGTCTCCATTACGCAGAGGCCACTTGTGCTTATTTACACCAAAACAGAACTCATAATGAACCGCTTTACACAACAGTAATAAGCATTAAACGTAACAGCAGCAAAATTGTATCTGCATTTTGACCAGATTTCCAGTAAATGTGTGTTATAGTGCAAGTGTGCCAGACGAGCGGCCATTTGAACTGCTTCAGATCATGCAGTTTTATTCGTGCAAAATAATTTTAGAAACAGTTGTAAAACATAAAACATTTGGCTTCTCGAAACACTATCTGGTAGTGCTTGAAATATGAACTATATTTGTCAATTAACGGAATTTGAGAGGATTTAGGCTCAGTTTGGCGCAGGCAGACTTAAAATCTTCTTAAAGAGGAGGTATTAACTGCTAACACATAACATATTTAGATCACCATGTTACCTTTTAGTGTTTTGACATGTTTAATAAGTTTTGGTTTTGTCGCTCTGAGTGTCCCCTTCCTTTGGTCCCGTGCTAAGTCACTCTCCCTTCAGAGCACTATCACAAATGCAATTGGTGTGCATCGCGTGAATGAAACTACTACACATTGCATCAGGTTTGAGTGTTGTAGTGTATCGTTTTGTATCCCGCTTTTGTATATTTTGGGTCGGGGAGAGATCACTAAATTACTCAAACATGCATGGATGACATAAAAAAAATCTTCTTCAGGCATGTTTTTGATGAAGGAACAACGCAATAACATGGTAGATCGTTCCAAAAAGTCAAATTTGCATAATACCCCCTCTTTAACATAAATGACACAAATACTAATAAATAAATAAAACAAAAAAAAAGCTACTTTACAAAAATAATATTAAAACTTCAAATTTCAGAACACATGATCTGAATGAAGTTGGGTTGTGAGAGAAAGTAGTGAGCACTGGCCTTAACTTTGATAAATATATAACAAATAATATAATATAGAACTGTTTTATCCAGGTTGTTACAAAAAATATGTAATAAAATAATAAAAATCTGTCACATTTTGGTTGTATTGTTACATCTTATTTAGACTAAACAAAATAAAGTGTATGTAAAAACGCAGCAACTTGTAAGGGTCTTATGGCGAACAGTAAGATACTATATTGAAATAGCATAAAGGGACACTGTGGAACTTTTTGGGGTTCCCGTTTCCATGGAGTTGTTATTGATTTGCCAAAAAATGTTTCAAAGCATGGCCTCAAATACTACATCTAGCATTACCATAGTGAAAAATAAATCATGTTATTAGGCAGAGTTACAAGTCAAATCTGTGGAGAAGCGATCCCACTCACAGTAATATTTTAGCATTATATACACCTTTAATGAAATATATGATTGATAGATAATAGATAGAAAGCAATAACATCTCCATGGAAACAAGCAGGTGATAGAAAAAAGTTACGCAGTGCTCCTTCAAGGGTTTTAACTGGCTATATGGATTAAAATTACAAACTTTTGGACTTGAAAATGTCTTGAACTTAATTTGGCTTGTAAAATGGCTCATTTTAAGGGGTATATATCTATGAAATAACTGATTTGATAGCATCGTAAAGGCCCTGTACCCAAATTTTTCTCCTATGTATTTGAGCAAAATTCGTCTAGGTCCAGTACATATTGTATAAACAGCTCTTGAGGTCAAAATAAGTCTGCATCTTATTATAACATGTTTGACTGTCTGATAATCAGGAGGTGCTCAATTAGCATGCTAGTTGTCATTAGCTTTGACAGCAAAACTCTGGTCTCTGAAAGTTGTGAAAAGCACTCATAAACTCATCTCTGTGACCACTGCAAACCATTTAAAATAGTTTTAAACGGTTATATTTTTTGTAAAAATCAGGTACAGCTCCTTTAACAGAACAGAGCCTGAATGCCCCAACATAACAACATCAATATTCTTCCTTTTCCTCTTGCTCCATCATGCAGCCTGAGCAGAGGTGGGTAGTATTCAGTCAAAGATAATGTTACTTGAGTAACATTATTCAAAATTTTACTTTTCTAGCAGCATACTTTTACTAGTACTTAAGTAAAATGTTCATTGAAGTAACAGTAGTCTTACGTGAGTAAAAGTTTTGTTTATGCTTCGGACTGTGGGTAAGTTTACGAGTGAAGAAGCTTTATGTGACAATATGAAAAGATTTGACTATTTGTGTTTCTTGCAGTGCTCCTTCAGATTTAGTTTGTCTCATTTTTGTGTCTGTCCTTTCATACTTTGTGCATTATTTAAAGTTTTGTCCTTCAAATTAGATTAAATGTGCACTGTGTAACTTTCTGGATGGAGAGTCCGTCATCATGGAGATGTTGTTTCTTCGCCTCTTTTTTACAGTATGATATTAAACTTATCTATTTCCATGGAGACAAGAATCATGCCAGTTTACAGGTCTGATTTGGTGGAGAAGTGGGTATTGCTTTATTGTAAAAAAAAACAAAAAAAAACAACTATATTTAAATAATGAGCTAGTTTAATGCCATATTCTGGAACATTCCATGGACACAACCACATGCTGGACTTTTACCAGAAAAGTTACACAGTGCACCTTTAACTTTAAATTATAAAATCAGACGTTGTGTCCTGACAGTTACTCTTGAAGTTACTCTTTCTTGAGTCATTTGTTGGGCCACTACATTGTACTTCTACTTAAATAATACTATTTTGAAGTAACGTTGATCTTACTTGAGTACAATTTTTAGCTACTCTACCCACCTCTGATCCTGAGCTGCTTCTGTCCACCTCAGGCTTTCCTCGGTGAAATAATACAAAAGCGTCTCTTCGTCCTTAAAGCTGTACTGTCCAGTCTCATGCTCTATCACTCCTCCCTGCTGTAAAAACCCTCCGTACATCTGCGCCTCCCCCCTCCCCTTACACAAACCCCTCTCCATCAACCACTCCACCAGGTCGCTGCCCGGAACAGGCTCTCCAGGTGCGGGTGGGGGGTGTGAGGCGGCTGGGGTGGAGGGTCAGTCTGGGGCGCGTCTCCGTCCGTGTCCACTGGGGGGCGCGCTAACCTGTCATTATCAGAGGAAGGATTCACCGGTGGGAGCGGTCACACTCTCCCCAGAGCCACTAGAGGGCAACAGGGCGGGGGAGGAGGGAAGGGAGAGGAGGGGAGGGAGAGGAGGAGCAGGCCACAAGAGCAGAAGAAGCAGAGGGTTATTCCAAAGCGTGAAACCGTGCATGTGTTAGAGACTGTGGTATTGCGGTTAAGTATAAATACATTTACATTTTAATATAGAACAGATTAGTGAGGATACTTCATACCATTAGGTTTACAGTTAGTGTTAGTTAGTTAGGCACAATGCTAAAAGTTCAAACTCGATTTTGATACTAAAAAATAGATTTGACACTTAGTACATATTTTCATATCCAAATGATCTCTTTTTTAGAAAATATTCTAATTTCTAACACAAAATAATATGTTTATTATACCTTGTGGTCTTACACTACTAAGATAAAACTCATGGTGAAACTGGATCAGGAAAAGTATCATGTTTTTTTTGTTTTTTGTTTTTTTTAAGTTTTTTCAATACACAGACAGCAGATTTTTTTGTGATTCGTGCATGTTTTTACAAGGCATTGTCATTATTTATTTCCCAAATATTCAGGCCAGGGTCCCAAAATAACATTAAAATAAAAGTTAAAATTAAGTTTAATTATGTTTCTTTGTGTAGTTTATTCAGTTATTTGATCAAATTCTTTTCTAATTTGACTAAATCACACAGTTTTCATTTAAAAAGTGGTACTACAATTAAATATTATAGTTTAAAGATTACATCTTGAAATCAAGGTGCGACCCCCACTTTGAGAATCACTGCTCTATATGATATGAAGTGTATAGGAGGTTAATGGCATTCCAGCTTCAGATCTTATTACATTGCTATTTAAAAATCACCACGTAGGAGCACATATTACAGCTCTCACTTAAAACATGATCTTGTGAAACTGGAGCTTTATTGTTAAAATGCATATAGCTGAAATGTATTTATAAAGAGCTGACCGCAATACACATAAGACCCAGAGACCCAGAGTCCAGGTGCTCACCTCCAGTGTAGATGACAGTTGTACTACAGGCCCAGTGTGACTCATGCAGAGGAACAGGTTAGAAAAGCACTAGAATGTATAAAAAGTTGTGTATAAGGAGAGCCACTGTACCTGCGCCTGTGCACTACGTCCTGCACACACTGCTCTTTGTGGTAACGCACAAACTGAGTGCACGTGAGCCGCACCTCTTCAGGGACACCAGCAGAGGGCAGCTCAGAGCTGTCCCGACCGTGCCATAAAGATAGCAACCTGCAAATACAACAGATAAGAGATTTATACTACTGGGTTGGTTTTAAAAAGGAATCAGTGACTATAGTCAGTGTCAATAAATCACATTTTACAGCACACTACAGTGAGAGTGGCCATTAAAGCCGTGTTTACATAGTGAAGGGTGAAGTGTTCTGTAGAGGCCCAGAGCTCCATATAACCGGTCTGTCTCAAGTGAGATGGATGGTGCACTCATGTCAGTAACACACAGTAAAGAGTGGACATGGACCTTCTCTGAGTTAAGTCACTGTTCCTACGGCAGTCACTGAGTGCAGTAGGACCATTTTCTTTATACATACTGTAAAGTGCCTTTGTACAGCTGAAATGTCAAATCCAGATAAAAATTATGACTTGATTAAAGCTGTTCCATGTTCAACGTTTTACCCAAACAATAAAAATAATAAAACAAAAAATAAAAGTATGTTTTTTGTTTCCATTTTGGATATGTTTATTGCTCTGAAAAATATGTATTCTTTCATCTAGAAAAGCTTGCATCTCCACAAACCTGACTCTTACTTGGCCTGGAGGAGGGCCAACGTATCTATCTACATGGAGCAAGTTCCACAGTTTTCTTTTCTATTTCCATGGCATCATGCAGGTGATGTGCCAACTGCAGAAAGTTACACATGTTGCTTTAAATAGTGATGGTTAAGATCAACCAGCACTGAGGCTTATGAGTCCAAAGAACTATGTGACTTTTTTTTTTAAAAAAGCTTTTACCCTTTGCTTTGATCGCTGCTTTTCTCACTCTTGTCAAATCACTAATGAATCCTGCCAAAGTACACATGCAAGTAAAAACCATTTCAGAAGACTTTATGATGCAGCTCACTGAGAGAAGGCCAAGGCTTGACAAAGCAAACAGTGGCTACTTTGAGGAATCAGAATCTAAATTATTTTTTTAAAATGACAATGCCTACAATGTGCAAAGCATTAAACAAAGACAAAAACATTGCATGAGAGAATGAAAGGCTGTGACTTGTAGTGTAGTACCTCTTTTTGAATGGGAGAATGATGAGGTGTCTGTCCAGGCCAAAGATTCCAAATGACAGAAAACCCTGAAACATAATAATATAGATACATGTATAGACTCTTCTGTCCCGTTGTAATAGTAATATATACCACAGTAGCCCATAGAGTGTTACCTGTCCATAGTTGGCCACAGCACAGAAGAACTGCAGCTCCAGATACAGTCGGCCTGGATCTTTGTTCAGCAGCCACCACATACAGCTGGACAGGTTCTAAATACAAAGTTTATATTAGAATCATACAGTCCTCATATTATAATGTTTTCTGTCAAATATATTAAAGGAGCTCTATCTGATTTGGTGTTTACATAATAAAAATAAAAAGTATCTTGCCCCAGTACAAATACGTTGTAAAAGCAGCTCTTAGGGTCAAAATGAGACCACTGTGTGCATTTTCAATGTTTGTGAGCCTGGAAATAAGACTGGTACTCTGCTAGTTGTTAGTATTACCATGAGTGCAAAACTCCCTTCTGGTCTCTCAAAGTTGTGAAAAGTGCTTACAAACTCATTGTGGTGAATAACTTGGATGCTCTGAATGCAGGTAAGTGAAGAATAAATTTGGACCACTGCAAAAAGTTTAAAATGAATTAGTGTGTTAAAGACAGTGGTGAAAATCAGGTACAATGCCTTTAAGTACATTGAAAAATGAAAGAGGTGCTTTGAACAGTTGATGGAATTGTTAGAGAAAATTAGCGGAGGACATGGAGAGGATGAGGAGGCTGATGGTTCTGTTGCTGTGGTGGAGAAAGAGAAAAGGACAGCTGTAGCTAAAAGCATGAAGGCTTGAGTATGATAATATGAATGGTTTGAGAGCTGATTGGTTGAGTGGCAAAGGCAGCAGCTGTGATTGGCTGACAGTAGCAGACAGGTGAAAGAAGGCAGGAAAGAGATTCTTGTAGTCTATGTTAGCATGTCCAAAGTAGTTCTTACTGCTAATAGGCTAACGCTGAGCAGCAGACAGAGCAGCACATGTCTGAGCGTCTGCTTCTCATCTGGAGGGGGACCAGGAGGAGGCAGATTCAGGGGCTGCTCGGACAGAGGAGGACCATCCGACTGGGCTCCATCATCTGAAGAGAGCGAGAGCTTCACTGGATACTGAAAATCTATTCTGTAAATGTGATTTGGTGACTTTACAACAGACTGTAGAGCAAAGCCAAAACTCATTTATGCTCCAAGAGTAGAAACCATCACTGCGTTTATACTTCCAAATGTTTCTAATGTCAAGGCTGTGTTTAAAAAAATCACCAGAGGGCGCTAAAGGTCAGTTTGAGAATTGACCAAAACGGACAAAATAGGACAATAAATAAACAAACACTGCAGGTTTTAGATCATGTCTGTTAGAAAAGAGTCAAGGAAAATGAGGTGAGAGAAGCATTCATTTATCTTCTACTGTCGAACTGTGTTCACTATTGCCCCCAGTGGACAGCTCATGTACAGCTTCATTGCTAAGATTCCACATGTTCTGAGGAGATGGACCAAAATACAGACATAACAAAGCAGAGGATAGACAGAAGCCTCTATGTGCATCCGTATGAGTCTAGAACATAGAGCATAAATGAGCCTTTATTGTCCAAAATCCAAACCCGACACACACCTGAATAATTTCTGAGCCTAGCCCAAGTCTGCACACTCATAGAACTGGAGTTATATTATGTAACCTGTAAGTTCTGAGTGAAGTTTTAATGTAAGAATAAGCCTGTCTGAGGGTTTCATATGTTTACAGGTGCAGTGTTCTAGTGTGTTTCTTGCACCATTAGCCCTGACCCCTGACACATATTATCTCTCTTTCGCTTCTTCATTGACATCTCTCTGTTCTTCTATGCTCCTCTTCTTTTACATCAGCCACACACTTTCATTCAGACGTCTTCTATTCTTATGTTGCGTAATTGACCACCATATGTACTCAGAAGTTAAAGATTCTATCTTGAGATGAAAAAAAAAGAATAGAGATGGCTCAGCGTGGTGGTTCATTCAGAGAGAGCGTATGGGGCAACAGAGCAACACACATACAGCTAGACTATGATAATTACAATATCACCGTATCATTCAATATACGAAAGCTGGAACAATATTTGTGGCTCTATATGTATTTAATATTGGGTATTTTTTCTTCACAACAGTGGGAAGATTTTTGTCATTTTTATGTAGTAAGATAAGATTTGAGCTGTAGAGAGTAGAATAACTAACTTATATGGCTAATTATCTGCTCATACTGCCATGTATTGTTTGCAGCTCAGGCCTTTTAAAGATATTTTCTATTTATAAAGGTTTACTGTGATTATCCTGCTTTGTGTCAATGACATATTATAATTTATTGCAATTTTTCTCTGTAGCAGTATATTGTGCTTCAAAATTGTGTGACAGGCCTATGTACAAAGTAATTTCCAGCTTTGTTGTGGCCTCATGCATGATCCAGGGAAGTGTTCTTAAATCTATTATCACTGAAATCAACACAAAAAATATTTCATTGAGAGTTGAGAGTTTATTTACCCAGGTGGTTGTGTTCTCTTTGGGTGCTGCCGATCATGTCAGGTATGGACTGAGGTGGAGAGCCATTCTGCATGTCTGGAATTAAACAGAAAAAAAAAAATCAGGGCTTGCAGTTTCTATATTTATATCACTATAGTTTATTTATTTGCTAATTTGCTAAATGACATTCAGAAGGAAATATACAGCAATATGATACAAAATCACACATCCACGGTGTACCTGAGTTAATGCTGAAGGCGGAGGGGGAGCTGATCAACAGGGGTGGCTGCTGAAGTGGCTCCTCCCCTCCTCCAGGGGGCTGCAGGTCGTCTGTGAGGCCGGTGACAGCGGCTCTACCCAAAGCTTCGTACCCGCTCTGCTCCCTGCTGCCCTGGCTCAGCCCCATAAGAGAGAGCGCCCCCAGCAGGAGACTGACTGCTAATACAACTGCACTACAGATGATCTACAACGGACAAAGATGTACATAACGTGCATATTTTGGCATTAACTGTTTTTTATAAGGAACTTTCTAAGAATCTGAGCCATGGATTTAAAGTTTGAGGTATTGCTGTTTGAGTAGAGATTTAATAATCTGTCCAAAGTTAAGTGGTTAAAAATTCTAAAAACATCATAGGCCTAAAATGTAATGTTGGCATGGCAAAAAAATACCAGACTGTTACATACTCCAGTGTTCCAGAAACCTTTTTACAAGAGATGTAACAATAACCGAAATATCGTGATATTGTATCATCAAAAGTCTTACAATAATACCGTGGGCTGTCACAATATATAGAATTACAAGTTTGTTTGTTTAAATGCACTGTTTTAAAGCTGCAATAGCTAATAAACATCAAGAACTACATATCCCATGATTCATTTCAGCGCAGACAACATGAGGAAATAGGTTTTTACTTGAAATCATGGAATTATGACAATAATCATTTTGTCAGGGTATTTTAAAAGCAGAAATGTGTTCTATCTACTATTATGTCAGCCTCTCCAAAATATCACAGTAAATATCGTGCTGTGAGATACATATCGTGATAATATCGTACCGAGAGATTTGGATATCATTACATCTCTACTTTTAATGCCAAATATCACCTTGACCTTCCGTGTGCCACCAGATCTAAACCAGGTCTAACTATTCCAGGTAAACTAGGACTAACCAGCTCTGCAATAGGACTACACTTCTGCCCTGAACAAAGACAAGCCTGAATAGGGACAAAAATGTGGATTAAATAGCCTGTCAATTTGAAAAATGTTTGTAGAGGAAACTGTATTGACATACCATCAGTACGAGTGTGTGTGTTTATGCTTTTTGGATATAGTTTTTAGCTTTTGTAGGTTTAAGAAATCCAACTAACCTGAGCTTTGCCATAGAAGAAGGCAGAGTCTATGGAGTCTGTTCTTTCTCCCACAAGCAGAAGACATCCCACCATCAGGAAGGGTACTCTGCCAAACAAACACACCCGTCACATTTGGACTGACAACGTATCAAAAAGACACATTATGCTTTCTTTCTGGTAGTTAGTAGGCAGGTACAAACATACACATACATAGATTGATTAGTCTCTTTATAGTAGTAATTCACTGTAGCATGCTGCACAAAGGGGCTAGGGGATGACTGAAATTTTCTGAGCACTCAAGTCTCCAGTGAAGGACTATAGAGGATCAGGATCTAAGTGAGTTACAGGCCCTTTTTCCCCCATTTATTTGAGCAAACTTCTAGCAGTATAGATGTATTTTATAAGCTGCTCTTGAGGTCAAAATATGCCCTCTCATTTTATTGTCAGATAATCAGGAAGTGTGTGTTAGCATGATAGCTGCTGTTAGTTTTACTGTCCCGACAAAACTTATAAATCGTGGTGAATAATTAGGATAGTCAGAATGCAAAAGGTAAGTGAGGAATAAATTTGGACCACTGCAAACTGTTTAAAATGAACTAGTTCTGTTTTTCGCGCAGACTTACCCCCAGCCAAGGACCATGAAGACCCCTGGCCTCAGCCTCAGGAGGTCATCTCTGTTTGTGAGGGCCAAGCACAGAGGGATCAGACCTGAAACCACAATGTCACGTATGTTAGACTTATTCAGCACTATTATTATGCCTTTACTGTAGAGACTCACCAGTCCAGATGTAAGTGCTGTATAATGAGCCGTAGAGCAAAGTGAAGGTGATGACTTTGCCCACCAGGTTCTCCTCCTGTTTGACCAGGAAGTTCCACAGAATCATACTCACACACACCAGGAACTGTTGACAGACGAGAGGAGGTTACACTGACAGTACAAGTAACACAGTTGTTTCAACTTTCCCCTTGCTATATTTTTTTTGTTTGTTTTTTGTTTTGGAGTACTTTATTGTCCCCGCAGGGAAACTGTCCGTTGCACCTTTCACCCATTCTTTCAGGAACAGTGGGAAGCACATGGAGCGCCCGGGGACCCATCTCCATGACCTTGTTACTTGGCTTGGTCAGGACTACCTCAGCTGGAGGATTTATTATTATTATTGTCTGTAGTAAAATGTATTAGTATGGTATCAGAACACCAGCATTTGTAGCATTGTGTGAACCACCCAACACACTGTAAATAGACACATTCAGCTGTTTATTTTGTTCAGTGGCAATACTTGTTAGCAGTGTCTAGTTCAAGTGTCACCTTTTAACCCTTTCACAACTTTACAAGCTTCAATATATTCTAAATTAAGGTAAGATGATATAATATGATGCTTCTGACCTGAGCCAAAAACAGATTCAGGGCAAAAACATGAGGAAGCCTGTTGAACTTCCTGCTCAGAAGCATCACAGCTATGGTCCACACCTGCACAAAGAGAGAAGGCATGTCTCAATATATAATATATACAATAAGTACTGTACTATAGATTTGTAAGACTGTAGCTCCTTCTGACCAGAGCGAGGAGACAGATGATGCTGATGTTGAAGCTGACGTTCTGCAGCTCTGTGATGAGGGGGGTGGGGTCCATCAGAGGGATTGTCAGTAACCATGCCGACACATACATGATGGGAGCAGACAGGAACGTGCTGATCACCATGCCTGAAGTCACCTGGACAAATGTAAACAGTCAATTTAGTGCCTTGTTCATTGATTTTGCAGAAATTTGTGATGCTTTTTAGTTTCCTGTTATATTTTGTCTACATCTTCTTTCCTCGTTTAGCAGTCATATTTTTTGATACAGATGGATTATGCATGCAGTGAGATTCACTGATGACTCACATCTTCATAAGCGTTGAAGAAGTGTGTATTCTGGATCACAGGAAAGGTGTCCTGGATCAAATGCAAGCAGCAACTTCTAATCTAAATCCTTTTAATCCTTCATATTACTATTTTCATTTGTGAAAAATGGCTAAGTGACAATGTTTTGTAGAGAAAAAAAGGTAAATAAAAAACTACAGGAAGTTGTGCGGTATGCTTGGGGATAGAAAGTAGGTGAAAACGGCAATTTTCTGACCACTCAAACCTGAAATACAGGACAATACAGGATAACTATGCATGACCAACTATAAATACAATTTAGTTTAAGCTTTTCATAAGGGAAAACTGTTATAACTATGGTAAAAAGCTAGTACAATGTGAAACAAGCTGTACATACTGTATTACTGAACAGTTTTTATTCTAAACTCATATATTTTAATGTTAATTTTATGATGATTACTTATGTTTTTAATTGTTTGTATTGTCTTTCTTATTCTGTAAAGCGCTTTGAATTACACTGTATGCCAAATGTGCTATCTGAATAAACTTGCATTGACACAATGTTTATGAGGACTGCTATGATTTCATACATAAGACACTTACTATTCTATTTCTGGCGGTCTTACATGATCCATAGAATCCAGTATAATTCAGAGTAACTTTCTACAGTATACAAGTATAACATACCACTTCCAGCTCCATGTTGTAGTGGGCTGCGTAGATGGCCACACTGGGGGCTGTGGGGAAGACTCCGTACAGAAAGGCAAAGTTAGACAGACTGGTGTGGTTCGGACTGCTGCTGTTTACTCCAACATCCAGGATCTCCACCATGTCCTTACACACCAGAGGCATCACCAGACTGGAACACATACAGAAGATTTTATGGACTAGGTATGAGCCAGTAATAATTATAAGATATTTTATTTTATTTGTTAGGTAAAAATTAGGGATGGGACAAGAAAAAAAAAAAAGAGGGTTAACTTGACTCCTCTTTAGAATTTTTAAAACCAACAAGCTGTGCAACAAAGATAGCAAAACTATAAAATGAAATAAATGAAAAATAGCAAAGCTAAAATAGTGAAATGAATGGCAAAGTTTATTTATTATTATTTATTAAAAATTATATCAAAATCTTGTCTTGTCTCGTGGACCAAAACTTGTGACATGTGGCTCATTTCATCCATAGTAAATGAGCAATGTTACTCACAGTTTCGCTGTAATTAAAAGGATCAAAGCAACTCCAGTGTCCCGAGTCAGTTTCCTAAGCTGGCCGACCTAAACAGACAAGACAAAAAAGGCAAAAATTTAGGTCAGGATGTAAGTATATATGTATATGTATATATGTGTGTAACTCAAATTGTATAATTTATATGTATTAAAAACTCCTCTCAACTCTTTTTTTTAAACCACAAACCAATAAAGGAGCGGTGTAGTCACGTTTTGTGCAGCTGTCTCTTAATATTAAAGTGTTAATATAAAGCTTTGTGTATATATTTTAGGCAGCAGATTGACCAAAACAAAATATAAGGCCAAGAGTCTCTAAAATGTAAAAAATGTTGCCTGCTATAGCATCTGTCTCTACTATCTAGAATGTATTCCTCTATTTAAGTCACCCAAAGGCAAACTGACCATAGAGAGTCCGAGGTAGAACAGAGCCGCTCCTCCAAAAGAGTTGGCGAGTCCATCAATGAACTCAGAGAGCACAGCTGGGATCCGCTGCCCCAGAGCAAAGTGAGACACGATCCCCACTATCACCATGAACACTATGGGGTTTTTCAACACCTGAGCACAGACACAATTATAGTATTGTAGTATTGCCGTATTATATGTAGTATTACAGACAGATTGGGCAGAGTATCCATGCATTGTACTAAAATTGAAAGTCCAAGAAATGTTTAAATTAGGTAAAAAAGAATTTGGGTAAGATATTACTGGTTGCGTTCACCAAATTACAAAATATAATTTTATAGAATAGGCACAGGCATATACAACTCTATGAGCCTTTCACTCATAAATAACAAAACATAATCTTATATTTTTTGTGACTGATTTGGTCACAAAAAATATAAAAAATATTTAAAATTCTTTCAACAATGGCATCTTTTGTGATTTTTTTTTTGTTCATTTGTTACACACACAATAATTATAAGTATTAGTTTTCTTTGAGTGAGCTAAATAAAATTTCTACAAAATCACGGATCTCTGTCAGATGAAAGCTTGCATGATCTAATAATGGTAAAATGGTATAACAATATTTTTGGAGTGTAGCTGTGATAATAAAAATAGTACCTGAAGAATGACAACGGCTACAATGGCTAAAGTGCTGCGCTCGGGGTGGCTGGCCTGTCTCCACCTCTGGATCTCACACAGAGCAAAGCCGATGGGGTTCAGGATCATGAGGGACACAGGGGCCACCAGGTAAATGTACTGCAGGTACTCTGGGTATGTGCTCCGGTACAGGGCCTCCACTGCTCACACACATAATCATCATCGTCACAAGATCTCAGTCTTTTTCTCCACCTGAATGTACCTCCTTTTAATGGTTGATAATTCTTTGACAAGTCCAGTATTACAACCTGTTTTATAAATGCACATTTTCTTAAGACAGTTTAAGCCCATCTATTTAGAACTGCTTTTAATGTCTAACCTACTTTTAAATCATGCCGATATTTTGTTTTTTATATGTACTTTTTTAATTGTATTCTTTGTACAGGGTCTTTAGGTGTTTAGAAAAGCCCTATATAAATAAAATGTATTACTATTATTATAATTTGCATAGATTTACAATTTAAGTCTATCTGTCTCCCATCTGTCTTTATTGAAGGGTATTATTGTGTACTATGGTCCAAAGAAACAAAGAAATGATCTGATAAATGCTATTTGAATCAGCTGCTGTGTGAGCTCCACTTGTCCATGTGAGAACTGATTGATTTTATGTTCAGATTGGGGTTGTGTTGGGGCGTGTTTGGTCAGAACAGACTTTGTGCTTAATTTGCATTAATTCATGATTCATGTGTACATTTTTAGGGGATTCATTTCATTATTTATAGGTGGACTGCAACATGCTGGACTCCATGTTGAAGTACTATAAACTACTCAGCCTGGAATGTTTCACAGTAAGGCATTAAACCCATGTATCCACATGGAGGCAAGGAGGCCAAGGTAGATCAGGTTGGTGGAGAGGCAGGCCCACTCACACAAGAAGGCAAGTTCTTGAGGTGTTTCTGAACAATAAAAATCACCTCCAATGAAATAAAAGCTGAATAGACTTTTAATGCCACACTCTGGAGCATACCAAACAAAGCAATAACATCTCCCTAAAGATAAAAAAAAATATGTGCCCTCCAAAAGAAAAGTTACACAATGCACCTATCTATTGTGATTGTTTCTTTTACAGGTTAAAATGTGGCATGAAACACTGCAAAAATATCTTATCTTACAAAAATAAGACAGTGGGCCTCACCTATGGGGTATCCCAAAGCAAAGTCGTTGCTCTGAGTGGCAAAGATGGCGTAGAGACCGGCCTTGCTGTACCTGCTCTCTGGGCTGGCCACCATCAGTGTGAGCACACACACCAGCACAAACACTGTCACCTGTGTATAAGGAAGCACATGGAGACAGTTTAGTATTCCAGTTTTACAGATACAGATTTATAGGTACAACAACATCCACTTGAAGCACTAACTTAATCCACTGCACCGATGATGAAAACAAAAACACAATTCATTCATCAGTGTATATTCACTAACTTACCTTTGCTACTAGAACACTCCACAGAAATGCCCAAATGACATCCCCAAAGTCCAGCAGCACCATGTTTTTAAAGAGCAGTGCCGGGAGAGCAAACTTAGACACGAAGTTACCCAGTCCCTTCGCTTGGGTCTCTGTAATGATGTCAGTCCTGCAAAGTAAATGGAGAATGGTTTTAGAAGCATCTAACAATACCCATCAAAAACCGTGGCTCCATTTCTTGCGATCGCTAAAATTTGTAGGCCTCTGGTATTTTCATTTTAGAGCTCACTGGAGAAAAAGGTTGGAGACCCCTGGACTAGTGAGCCTGGGGCCTGGGGAATTTGGGACTTGTGTTCCTATGATTTTATATGTAACATATTACAATTACATGGCTAGAATTATACTTGAGTAAAAGTAGGTTAAAAAATCTACTCAAAAGTATAACTGCCACCAAAGATACACTCAATTATACCAATTCAAGCATTTTTTGTGCACACTCTCTTTTCCACTCCTGTTTATACCTCCCAGCGATGTATCCACACATGATGATACCGAAGCACTCCAGGAGAGCAGGAAACAGTTTGTCTATGGACATCTGTGGTCCAGCCGCAGACCCACCCAAAGAGCTGTGGGAGATGTTCTTCCCATGGATCAATACGTAGCTGTTTACAGTCTCCATGGTGACCGGAGCACACTGGACAGGGCCGGAGAATCTGCAGGTCTAGAAGAGGAAGCACATGGACTGCATTATATATCACAACTGGATCAAGACAGCAATTTGAGTCACAAAGGCAGCAGTTATTCAGTGTTTCTGGAATACGTGTATATCACTGGTGGTATTTGGGCTGCTTCTGGTGGTATGCAGTGTCCACTGCAGTTTTAATGTTTGTAGTCCTCTTTTGGGTTAATCATCTTTGACAGCTGATGCAGTCTAATTTAACCCAAATTTAGGTTTGATAAAGTCCTGTTGGTACTTGGAAAGCTAAATATTAAAATAGCTATTAAAATAATACTTACAAAAATAGATATCTATCAAAATCAAATCAGAATTTGAAACCTTTTTTTCATCCAGCTTTAAGGAATATTGTAAGCTAAAGACAATGTATAAATCAATTGTTTGGAGTTTGTTTTTGGTTTTTAGGTAGAGTGACTGATGTCCACAGTTTTTGGTAAGTTTATCTAGATATTTGTAAAAAATTATAAGCTTCTGGTCCCAGTATCTAAACATAGGCAGAAAAACTTAAATTGAGCAACAGATAATAGCTATGAGTAATGCAAATGGCATCAAAATTGCCTAAAGGTTAATGTCACCAACTTTAATTAGCAGGCTGTTTCATTGTTGAAAAAATAAATATATTGAAATCAAATGTAAAACATAGACCCTATATTTGAACAGTCAATTATATGGAAGAAATGCATGTATTGTTGGTATATCACATTATTTAAATCTAGCCAAGTTAAAGCCTGGAAAATCTCGCTATAAATAATTAATAACAAAAAAGATTTGCATGGCTACCTCCCACGATGTTGAACACAGTTAAAGCATCAGTTTGTCAGTTTTTCATACAAAAACAGCACAGTTTTAATGATAAATCTGCATGAACGCTAATTAGATGCCGCGCAAAATCAGCTATTGTCACCTCCAGCTGACTGGGCTAGCAAGGTGAGCTACATGCTAAAAACATGACGGCTAATGGCTTCCGCGTGCACATCTGGCATTTTTCATTAGATCTACACATTTTGCAGTGCTTACCGATTGGATTTATGTTGCTGTCATTGCACAAACGCTGTCAAGTCTGTGTGGATCATCTTCGCTCGGGCAAAAGCCGTGTTTTGCAGATGAAAAGGGGTTGAATCTGACAGCTGCCCGGAGAGGAAACGCCCCGCGGGAGTGACGGACAGGTCAGACAGCCAATCACGAGGCAGGATTTTAGAGAATAGGCGGGGTTAGGGTTGGTCATGTGACAAAAGTGTGATTACTGTAATTATGTAAGTGAATAGTAATTATATTCGCAAGGAAATTAAAGTAGTTTGGTAACGTCTCAGATCAATGTGTCTTTAAAGGGCTTATGTTTATGTTCTGATCTATATTATGTTTTTGTAATGTTTCCTCATCAAAACTATACCAGGGATTTTGTTTCAGTTCATTCACACATGTTTAACACACAAAGCTTGCATATTGAGGCTGAGTTCTTCTCTCAAACAGAAAACAGTCTGTTCCACCTAGTGATGTCATCTGGTAATACAGGAAATGCTCCACTGTGTTTTAAAACACCACACTGATTAGAATCATTTGGATGATTTCAGGCCTGGAATTGTCAATCTCTACTGGACAAAAGGTAAAATGCAGCTGTTAATTGAAAACTACTGCTTCATGACATCAAAAGGTGGAACAGAGCATTATGAGCTTTGGAGATATAGACAGACTATTATATATATATATAGAATAATAAAGGGTTACTCAAACATGTGTGAATAAAACAAAACACAACCCCAGATATGTTTTTAAGGAGGTAACATGGTGTCATGTGATAAACAGGTGAGCCTACTGTAATTATGTAAGTGAATGGCAATTACATTTGCACAGGAAATTAAAGTAGCTCTGAGGCGTTTCAAATCAAGTTGATTCAAAAACAGAAAGCTGCCCCACGACCCACCCTGGATTAGTGGAAGAAAATGGATGGATGGCATCTAATGGCTACATGTGTGGACAAGTGCACATGGTCCCTTTTGAATGAACAAACAATGTAAATGAGATCTTATAAAAAAAGAAGGTTAAACAGTATATATAAAACTAAAACTATTCAAATACATTTAAAATAATTTTAGCACAATTGTCACCTCTATAGTAATTTATTTTATTTATGTATTATTATTATTATTATTAGTAGTAGTAGTAGTAGTAGTACTAGTACTAGTATTTTGTAAACAATTTAGACCTCTGATCCTGGCATATTCCTTTCAGCCACACATGCTGAACTGTACAAATTCAGTTGATAACAAAAGTTGCACCTTTCAGCTGAATTTTTTTCAGTAGAAAATAGGTTATAAAAACTACAAAAGTCATTTCTTCCAACGTCAAAATCTACTTAAGACCTAATTAAAATCCCATGTTCCTTTGTTGTGTTACAGCCTCACGTATGTCTTAGTCAGATCGATACAATCTTCCCTCACTACATTAGTAAAGTGGGTCAGTCTCACCACAAGTCTCATTTTAAACCGCTACTGAAACTCAAAACACTAAACTCACATGCATAAATTTAAGAGCTGTCACGATATCAAACTTCAGTGTTATGATTATTGGCCTTGTTCACATGCACATCAAAATCTGATTATAATCTGATTTATGGACCTTTAAAATGCCATAAATGACATGTAAACTGCAAAATCGCATGTGAGTATAGAGGGACCATGATCTGAAACATGCCATTTTAAAAATTTTATAACCCCAAAAATTTGATAATTATTTGACTTTGAGTGTGCATGTAACCGCAGCTATTGTGAGAAGAAACATCACATTTTAACACATTTTTACAATTAATGACACACAACAAAGCAAAATTCTTAATTTGTCTTTTTTTTTTTAAAGGTCTTATTTTGTGTAAAATTGCTTATTATGAGCTTTAAGTCATGTTAGAACATTGGTAACTCCTCAAAAACATACCTGGAGTTGTGTTTTATTTCATTCACACATGTTTACAGTACATCTTCAACACTCAGAATGCCCTGTTCCACCTTATGATATCATGTAGTGGTAGTTTTCAAGTTAGTTACTTGTCATGTAGTGGTAGTTTTCAACAGCTACTTTTTACCTTTTGTTCAGTGGAGATTGGCATTTCGAGGACTGAACTCATCCAAATGATTTTAATGAAGGTATATGGAGTTTAAAAACACAGTGGAGGACTTTCTGTATTACCACATGACATCACAAGATGGAAAAGCATGCTTTCTGTTTCAGGGAAGCCTGTGTGTGTGTTAAACATGTGTGAATGGAACAAAATATAAGGTAATTCTGGGTATGTTGTATGATGAGGAAATATATTATATATAATAACATAGATCAGAAAATAGCATAATATCTAAAACTGTATCTGAAAACTAACAATACTGACTTTATATCACTGCAGGCAGTATGAAAATCACTCAATATAAAGATGTAATGCTTTCCTGTGTTTTCCTATAATGAGTTACCCATTACATAATTACAAAACAACTACTACTGGTATATTATTGTCAATATTAAAATAAGACATTGAATACAAATGGGTGTGCTTAATTCATCAAGTTTATTCTCAGTGTAAAAATGAAAGTGTTATCAAAACCTTCTCAGTTATATGCAAATAAAATACATTAAAAACATAATTGGGGATCGTCATGCATTGTAGTGTTCTGTGGTTTGTAAAATCATAAGGCAAAAATCCAAACTGCAAGGTATCGCAATGCAGCTTCATGACATTCCCAAAAATAAAAAGAATATACGTTAAATATATACATTTCAATTGGCTTGCCTTTAAAAGAAGTAGCGTCCTTCTGTGACATCAGTGGTTAGGTAGGATAGAGCTAAAGCTGCGTAAAACTAGTACGTAAACTATAATAGAATTAGCATTATAGATTATTGCATGCAGCTAACTAATACAGTACTCGAGAAACTAAACATTTCTATCACAACAGTTTTTCAATCTGACACATCTAAAACATTGTTAAAGGTGCACTGTGTAACTTTTTAGTTGGGGATCTGTCACTAGATCTTGTTTTTGTGGATATATCATTTCTGTGCCTGGGATGTTCCACAATATGACATTAAACAGCTCTACCTTATGTTGATTCAATAACAGGTGGTTTTATAGCTCAAAAATACCTAGAAAAACAGACATTCTGACTGTGGGCGGTGTCGTCTCTCCACAGATCTGACGTGTAACTCGGTCTGGTTTGGTGAAACATTCCAGACAAAGCAATAACATCCATGGAGAAAAGCATTTGACCCTCCACCAGAAAAGTTACACAATGCATCTATAATAACTATGTTTTAATTTGTAATTTAGCCTTGTTTTGGTCCTGGTTTTAATCTGGAAACAATCTGATCAGTAAATAACACTATATATATTTGGTTTGAATTCTATGAGCAGTGGTGGGAAGTAATGCAATACTAAAAATACGTATTTGGAATTCTAATTTTGAGGTGAGAAAAAGAGAAAAAATGGCCATGTGGTCTGTGCATGTGCGATTTTTGCTTTTTATGCGAAGCAAACCAAAACTAGTGAAGTTGCCATCACTGGAAATACAAGATAAAGTCTGCGTTTAGTTAGAGACTATTATTTTTCTGTCTAATAAACTGATAGTAGATTTAATCCTATGTCACGTTTTGACCACAGACTGTATAAAGAAGTGGACTAAGGAAGTGTGACGTCATCCATAGTGTCCAGCTCCGGTCAAATGAGGCTCACAGATGCTGGCAGTTACAGGGGCAAATTTGGAGCCGAGTTCCACATTAGGAACAGATTTATGGACAAAACAGCTAAATAAAAACACCAGGAGCATGTAGAGTGAGTTAACATAAACATCAAGACCAAAATGATGAGGCTCACGGCAGCAGTTACAGAGAGGTGTGATGTTTTTTCAATACAAAGTGAACTGGAGCCAGAGTCCATGGAGCCAAACGCACGCCCATGCTCACTTCCTATGTGGAATGTCATGGCTAGCAGGTTAGCAATGTCCATTTATATATACAGTCCGTGGTATCTACACTATAATGTAACACCACTAAATGTGATACTAAAGTGTTCTAATTATGCAAAATACAGCAGTTGCATTCTAACTAAGTATTTTCCCCAACACTGTCTAAAGTTCAGGATATCGTAATCTTACTTTGGTATAACTCTACTTAAAACAGAAAATTGGCTGACTGTAAAATAAACTGCTACCCCTGCAGCTTTAGGAATAACTACAGTCATTAAACACAGCAAACACTTGGATAGAACAGTACAGCACCAAGATAAGAACAAAGGGAGGGCTTTTGGAGAAATTTCTTTTCCTCACTGAATGTCTCTTATTCACTGTCCGCTACACAGGTGTGTGTCAGTGCAGGATTCGATGGAGGTATCTGTCCGGGTCTGCCTCCCCTCCTCCTCCTCCTATTCCTCCTCTCCTGCCCCCCACTGCCCCGCTCCTGCCTGGCCGCTCCCCTGGTTCCTCTCTGGGTCCTAGGGGAGAGGGACAGTCCCAGCTGTGGTCAGCAGGGGCGCTGTGGTGCAGGTCGGACTCGGGCTCGCTGCAGGGGTCTTCAGGGTCTTTGTCTGCAGGACTCTGGGAGCTCTCTCCAATCCTGAAACAAGTGGAGGGAGCTTCACTTTGCTGTTCCAGCTACAAAAGACTACATTTTTCATGTTTTCATAGATCACAATTGGAGTGACCACAATCTCAAAAGCAGTACAATATTATTGCAATTTAGTATAATGAAATGAAAAGTAGTATCCTGGGTCAGAAACACATGCTTGGAACACCAATGTTTACTCATACTAAATAAGTGACATTCCACTCTGATGTCAGCAGTAACAAAATAGCCTAATGTGTTGGATAACACAGTCGTCGTGGGTTAATTCATAGCCCAAAACCTAGTCCAAAACCTGCCACATAGACCTGGTTGATTTCTTTAAATTTCTTTACATTTTTCTCCAGCAATATGATTTTAATTTTTTTTCCCCCCTCCACTAAAAATATTCTGTGGTCTACAGAAAAAATGTAAGGATCAAGGATCATATTTAAACCATCGGCCATTAGAGAAACCTTTTAGGAATGAAATAAAACAAACTACTGTATTAAATATGCACCCCCAGCTTACTATGATATCACAAATTTCAAAGCTGCATGGCCCAATTTTCAATGCAAGAAAGTGGAAAAAATAAAAATTGTTTTTTTTTTTTGTTTCTTTCTTTTTTTCAAATTTAGTCAATCAAATTAATAATTTTTTTGTGCAGATCCACTCCCACAGGAAAATTGTTCTGAAAGATGGATATTTTTTCTTTGGTTGTTTTCTGTACAAATTTAAAACCCTATCGCATAACTGTAATAGATGTATGGAAATGCTGTTCCATTGACTATAATGTCATAAAACCTCCTGACATTTCTGCATACTCTCTGTGTACCTGAGGTGGTTGAAGGCTCTGATCCAGTGAGCTCCCAGTGCATCTTTTCCTCTGCTTCTCAGGCCCCTCCTCTGGCCTCGTGCCCTCAGAGCGATGAGGGCCTGTGCCAGCTCCGCCTCATCCCCTCTGCCCCACACCAGCTGTGCCCTCTGCTCGGCATCCTGGTCCCCCGCAGCCCTGAACAGCCTCTGCAGCTGCCACAGGTGCACCGAGCTGAAAATGTTAGCAGAGCCCGCCTTCCTGCTTCTGCGATCGCTCAGTCTCCACACGGACGAGGGCCCAGCCATCACCGCCCCTGAGGAGGCAGCAGGGGGCGCCGTGCCGGAGTCCATCCACACCAGCACCGGGGACGGGGGCATATATGTGCACTCAGCTGGGAACAACAGGAAAAGTACAGACAGTTATTATACTGATTTCAGTGATTCTGTGACATAGAAAGGACTTAACTGAGAAACCACAAACATTCTATTAAAAGTCAAGTCATCTGAAGATGGTTTAGTCCTGGTTCAGTCCTGGTTTATAGACCTGGTTCAGCCCTGGTTTAGTTCTGGTTCAGTCCTAGTTTAGTTCTATTTTAGCCCTGGTTTAGTCCTGATTTAGTTCTCTGGTTAATAGTCCTAGTTTATAGCCCTGGATTCTAGTCCTGGTTCAGTCCTGGCTTAGTCCTGGCTTTAGTCCTGGTTCGGCCCTGGTTTATAGTCCTGGTTCAGTCATGGTTCAGTCCTGACTTAGTCCTGCTTTAGTCCTGGTTTAGTCCTGGTCAGCAATAGTTAAAGCAACAGTGTAACATTCATGACCTAATTTGAGCTCATTAGTACCAATCCTTGTCAAATTCTATATTCATTGTCCGTTTAAAAACCAATATCTAATTTGTCTGGCTGCTGTAACTGAATAATAACAACTGGATTTATTTGGAATATAAAAGCATTAGTTAAAATAATTAGTTGCATTTTTGAGTAAACATATAGTGCCATATTTTTAACCTAATTTTGCTCTTTAATTCGACTTTTTTCATGAGTTTGTTGAAAAAAACAAACCTGATGCACTGAGGATAAACTGTTAATATAAACCAACCCTATTCATTTCATTCAAGGAAAATATATATGTAATATCTGGTATATTCTTTGAACAATACACTGTGCTGGGTCATGGGGACAAGTAAAGGCAGCCTTATGATCTCTTATCTCATGAGCAGAGAGCTGAAAATCATTAAATAAGTATGACTAATGTTGTTCATGTTCCACTGATTCTACAGCAGTTTGTACAACAGTAATATTATTTTGTGACTGTCCAAAAATACATATTCTTGTGTATGTTTTTCTTCTTCTTCTCTCTTTGTTTTTTTAAATTTTTTTTATAGAAGTGTATTTTTTAACTGTGCCTGTTTGTGGGCACAACATATGCTGTTTACACCATAATCACAACGTCATAAAGGGGGAAATGAAACTCACACTAGGTACAAGCTGGTGGTACACACTGGTGGCCTTTTTGAGAGAAAGAGTGCACAAAAACCCAGCAGTTTCAAATTGATATTGTTTGCAAAAATAATTAATTTGGGGAAAAACATGTGGCCAAAACTAACCGTTATAGTTTACGTTAAAATGAGTGTTAAAAAAATCCTACTTCACAGACTTATTGATCAAAGGGCCCATATTACACCACAGTATTTTCTGATCTATGTTGTAATGTTGATTCTTCATCACAAACATATCTAGAGTTGTGTTTCGTTTCATTGATTTGCACACATTTAACACACAAACCCTGCATATTTAGGATGAGTTCTTCTTTCAAACTGAAAACACTTCTACCTTGTGATGTTATGCGGCAATACAGGAAATGCTCCACTGTGTTTTTAAACTCCACTAGAATCATTTCGATAATTTCAGATCTGGAATTACCAATCTCTACTAAACAAAAGGTAAAAGGTAAATAATAAAGGATTACTCAAACATGTGTGAATGAAACAAAACACAACTCCACATATGTTTTTGATGAGGTAACAACATTATTACATGTCAATCTTATTATCAGCGTGGTATCAAAATCAGTATTCCTTAGTATTGAAATTGAAATTTTAGTGTCACAACAACACTATTTCAGATACTTTTATAGGCCTGTCAGGATAATTACAATATTGACATATGGTTCAATATATGATAAATAGAACAATAATTTTAGGGGGCAGTTTTTATTGTCGTACTTTTTCTTTGTAGTAGTGGGAAATTTTCGTTTATTTTTTCTGCAATATGATTAGATTTGAGCTATACATGGTTGAATTGTGAACTAAAATTACAAAAACAAATGAGTTAAGTGTTGTATTCTGCTATTTATTTATACAGCTCAACAATATGTAACAATATTTACATTTAGAATGCTTTTTGTGGATAATTTTGCTTTCTGGTTTGGTTTAGATTATTGTTTATCATCTATATTGACTTAAAGGTGCATTGTGTAACTTTTCAGGTGGAGGGTCCGTCAAATGCTTTTCTCCATGGAGATGATGGCATTAAACCTTTCTTTCTTCATGGAGACCAACCCAGACCAAGTTACAGGTCAGATCTGTGGAGAGGTGACCCCACTCACAGTCAGAATGCAGTTCATCAGTTTTTCTAGGTATTTTTGAGCTATAAAACCACCTATAATTGCATAAATGTAAAGTACAGCTGTTTAATGTCATACTGCAGAACATTCCAGGCATAGTAATGACATATCCATAGAAACAAGCAGGACAAGAGTGGACCCCCAACCAAAAAGTTACACAGCGCACGTTTAAGCAATATAATCGCACAAAATTTCAGCGTTTGTTATCGTGACAGACCTACTGTTACACTTCCATACTAATTACTACTTAACCTTTCAGTTTACATTACCAAACCAAATCTATTATAATTACTTCTCCATTTTGTGCCACAGCATTTGCATGACTTCTCATTAGCCTATGCACAGACAGTATCTCTGTGTTCTCCATTGTGACGTCTGTAGTAGTAATGAGAGCCGTATTGTAAGTCATCTGCGCGCGCTTTAATCCTCTAATACAGGAGTGAGTGTGCGTAAACCACTTAGTGCAGATGGTTCCTCTGTCTGCTCCTGGGTGCATGCGAAAATATAGGCCACTCATTAAGGGGAGAGGGAGTTTCAGTTTCATTTGTCAGCAGTGGTGAGGTCAAACGGGTCCCTGGGTTTCAACTGAACAGTAGGATATGACTTAGTAGATGTTGTGTATAGTGTTACAAAGAGGTTAAGATACAGTTTTAATCCGAATCCTATTACCTGGAATATGTTTTTTGCATTTTCTTGTCTCTTGAATAAATATATAATAATGCTTCATTGAAGTCTGATTAATTTTCACAGACATCATACCAAAATTGATTAAATTAAAATTAAAAACTTCAAACTAAATCTGGAACAAACCAGGGTTGAAACAGGACTAAATCAGGACTGAACCAGAACTACAACAGGACCAAAACAAGTCTACATGAGGATTAAGCTGGGCTGACCCTAGACTAAACCAGGACTGACCCAGGACTGAACCTGGACTACAACAGGACTACAACAGGACTGCAACAGGACTAAACCAGGACTACACCAGGACCAGGACTACACCAGGACTACACCAGGACTAGGACAAAAACAAATCAAATCGACATCAGGACTAAACTGGGTTAAGTGGGAGCACCACCTTATCGAACTTTGGAACTGGTTTGACAGTAATTTAGTGCTGAGTTAAACCTGGTTTAGCTCTAGTTTAGTCCAACATTAAACCTAGTTAGTTGCTCTTACCCTACTTTAGAACTGGTTAAGTCCAGTTTCATTCTTGTTGTCCTTTTCTTTAGACCTGTAGTTTGGACCTGGTTTGGTCCTGTAGTTTAGACTTGGTTTAGACCTGGTTTAGTCCTGTAGGTTAGCCCTGGTCCTGTGGTTTGATCAGGTTTAGTCCTATAGTTTAGACCTGGTTTAGTCCTGTAGTTTGGACTTGGTTTAGTCCTGTAGTTTGGACTTGGTTTAGTCCTGTAGTTTGGACTTGGTTTAGTCCTGTAGTTTGGACTTGGTTTAGTCCTGTAGTTTGGACTTGGTTTAGTCCTGTAGTTTGGACTTGGTTTAGTCCTGTAGTTTGGACTTGGTTTAGTCCTGTAGTTTGGACTTGGTTTAGTCCTGTGGTCTGGACGTGGTTTAGTCCTGTGGTCTGGACGTGGTTTAGTCCTATATTTCAAGACCTGGTTTAGTACTTGTTTAGTCCTAGTTTAACAGATTTCATTTTAGGTAAAAATTTGACACTTGTAGTAAAGTATTATCCATGCAAATCAGCAATTGTATTTTATATTTTAAGTCAATAAACAAAAAACACGTTTCCTATGTGCAGCTTTACTAAAAATATCTTACTACATAAATTATTAATTCTAACTACTGATTGTGTAAGATCAAGACAGCATGTACCCACAGACCACATGCATAATCCAGTGTAGTTACATAGCTACGCCTACTGAAATACTAGTTGTGAACCAATATTTACATTAATAAATCTAAAATAAAGGAATAATTAGGCCCAGTGTGCAAAATGCAAAACGCAGCATGCCCTATTTATATTATTTTTATTATAAAGTCCGTGCGTAAATTCGTGTTTTCTTCACAATTCAAAGCTGCAATTCAATGACGCGCCTGCACCACTCAGTCACACGTCGTCAACAACAAGGTTTTCTGGGTTGAATTGCCAAACAAAGAGCAAAAAAGCGAATGCATATTGTTGTAACCGTGCAGTAGTCTAATCTTACCGAAGCTAAAGATATTTTAGTGTAAGAATCATCGCTTTACCTCAAACGAACAGCTCCGAATGCGTTCCTCTTCTTCTCATTTCGCTAAATACAGTGAAAAAATACAGTAGCGTTCTTTCTTTTCACCTGCGATCCATTTGTGCCCTCTATCCACCTGTCAATCACGCGCGTCGGCCAATGCGCTCTCCCGTGCGTCATTCAGAGCGCTAATCCCGTCCAATAAGGATCGGAGGGAGGCGGGGTTTACAGCGCTAATCCCCGCCTTTTGAGCGACGTGGTATTGACGTCAATGAGTTTGGCAAACCTTGCGCCTGTCAGATCTGTGAGGAAGAGGAGAGGCATGTGATACGCGCAAGCAGTGACGCAAACTAATGGACACTAAATACACAGATTAAGATTAAGACATGAGTGCACTGCTGCTGACTCCTGGGTGTAGAAATGAAAAAAATGTGGAATAAGGGGTGCTATAAGTTTGGAAAGACCCGTGGGAAGGACTTGAGGGATGTCTGGGGCAGTCGTGGATTGTAAACGGAGTAAAAGTAATAAAGTACTGAACTTAGAGATGCATTGTGTAACTTTTGCGTCCGTAAATGCTTTGTCTGGAATGTTTGACGGTATGAATAAACCTTTCTGTCATCATGGAGACCAAACCAGACCATGTTACAGGTCAGATCTGTGGAGAGGCGACCCCGCTCACTGCCAGAATGCTATAAAACCACCTATAATTGAATAAATGTTGTTGTTTAATGTCATATTGTGGAACATTCAGGGCAGAGCAATTACATATCCATAGAAACAAGCAGGTGACGGAACCCCAACCAAAAATTTACATATCACCTTTAAGTAAGAAAAAACTGAAACTGTACTTTACTTAAGTACTTTTTAAAGTGAATATTTTTTTTACTTTTTCTTCACTACATCTGAGAGCAGGTATCTATACTTTCTACTCCACTACATTATTGAACTGGACTGAAAAGTAAAAGTATTTTTTCATAATAGTGTAAGACCAGCTGAAAAGGCCAAGTGTTTATTTTTTTAACACATTCTTAATATGAGCAAACAGAAATATACAAAGAAAAACAACTAGGAAAAAAACATCAATTCATTTGTTTCTGTTGAACAAAATTCAGCACAAATCTGTATTGAAATCACAACATTTGAAGCTTTAGATCTGAAAATCTGCGCAAAATACTTTTTACTCTTTAAGTACATTTTTAACAGGTACTTTAATACTTTAACTTAAGCAGATTTGGTCATGTGATACTTTTTTGTGAGTAGATTTTTGCTCCAGTATCTGTACTTTTACTTAAGTAACAAAATCGAGTATTTCTTTCACCACTGGGCTAGGGTATATAGTTGCTGTTACAATCTTTTATCTGAGTATTATCAGTGAGTAGAGAAGCCAAAAAATGTTCTCAAGTAAGAGTAATGTTACTTCAAAATAATATTACTGAAGTAGAAGTACCTTTAAGTTAAAAATAAAAATAAAAATTGTATCTGTACTTTACTTGAGTACTTTTTAAAGTGGATAATTTTTACTTTTTCTTCACCACTGAGAGCAGGTATCTGTACTTTCTACTCCACTGCATTACTGAACAGGACCAACGTGTTTTTTGTAATAGTGTAAGACCTGCTAAAAAGGCAGAGGGTTTATTTTCATATTCATACATTACACATTCATAATCTGATCAAACAGAAATAAAAAAATCAACTAGGAAAAAACAATCAAGTAATTTGTTTATGTTGAACAAATTTCAGCACAAATCTGTATTAAAATCACAACAGTTGAAGCTTTATTAGATCTGTTTTGTTTTGCAAAAGTTAAACATAAGTTTTCGTTTTTAGCCATAAGATTTGGATGAGAATTAGAATAACTTTGGTCTGAAATTCCGACAGTTTGATTACCCGTGCGTAATCTGCGCGGTACATGTTGTTAGCATTAGCATTAGCAAGTGTCTCGGTTGCTAGGCGACGGGGCGGCTCCGTGGGCTACACCTGTCACATTTCAGCTACGGTGAGGGCTACAGCCTTCACAGCCTTCGAAAGCTGCCGCCCTTGAATTGGAACACGGCTAATATGAATAAAAAAATAAAAAATAAAATAAAGGTCTATAGGAGATGTGACGTGTATCAGGTGGAGGTCACGTGTACCAGGTGGAGGTCACGAGTTTCCGGTCTGGAGTGGAGCGCATTTATCATGGGACACATTTACTCATGATGGCCATAGTTATCCTGCCACTAAAAACAGTCTTACCCACTCCACAAACACCCGAAGCTAATTATATTACAGACTGTTGATGTGAATGTCTGTCGATAGTCAAGTCAAGTCAGTTTATTTATATAGCACATTTAAAAACAACCATAACAAGTTGCGCACACAATGCTTTACATCGTGAAACATAACATAGTGAAACAATAACACAAATATAAAATGTATAAAATATTACATAAGAGAGTGACTTGATACACAAAGATAATAGTCTAAAATAGAGCTCGTGGGCTGTTGAAAAACTGTTTTTAGGAAGGTTTTAAAATGAGGCAGGGAGGAGCAAGATCTCAGGTGATGAGGGAGAGCAAAGCTTGGGGGCCACAACAGAGAAAGCTCGACCTCCCCTGGTTTGAGGTGGGATGGTTGGATGGACAGTAGGTTGAGAGAGTTTGACCTGAGAGACTGGGAGGCTGTGTGGGGGGTTAAAAGATCAGTGATGTACTGTGGTGTGAGTGAGTTGAGTGATTTAAAAACAAATAATACAATTTTAAAATAAATTCTGTATTTAACAGGTAACCAGTGGAGTTTGGCTAGGATGGGTGTAATATGGTCTCTCTTTTTGGAAGCGGTGAACGTCTGGCAGCAGCATTTTGGACTAACTGTAACCTATTTAGGGAGGATTTTGGGAGGCCTGAATATAATGCATTACAGTAGTCCAGTCTATTTGTTACAAAAGCGTGTATGATTGTTTCAAAGTTACTGCGTGTTAGGATTGGTTTTAATTTAGCAATTTGTCTTAGCTGAAAAAAATCAAGTTTTAACAACATTTGAGATCTGTTTCTCAAAGTTTAAAAGAGAGGCCGTAAAAACACCAAGGTTCTTTGCAGAACTGTGCAAATTTGTGGCAAGAGGCCCAAGGTCAGATGTGAGGGTGTATTTAGTTCATTAAAAAGTCAATACATGTTTGTCCTGTCCCCGAGTGGACTCAGTACTGATGCACATCACCAAAACCATGGCGACCAAACCCTGAGGGAACTGTCTTTATTTTGTATGGCATATATTATCAGAGGTGAGTAGAGTCATGATAGATGTCAGAATAATTTTATTATCCCATATTTGCTAAATACTTGTGTGATATTCTAGGCCTATGAGTTAACCATTTATGTACTACAATTCTTTGATTTATAATGTACCAATCACTTGTATGAATATGAATAACCTCTTTGTGTTTGACAACTGTGCAGTGACCTATCGCTCTTGTGAACCTCGAGATGATTCCTCACATGAAGCCAACTCCCACTGTCACACATGCAAGAGTTATGATGGTGTCTGACTATACCTACGGCACCTCCTGATTGTTAATCATGTTTTATGTGTTTATACTATGCTTAGCTGCATCAGTTTCTTATTATGTCTTTGCTGGTTCCCCCTTCCCCTTGAGAATTATCATTCTGTAACTAGGGCCTCCTAATGAAATAAAAGGAGGAGAGCGGCCTTGAGTCATCAGAACGTGTGGAGACTGTTGGTTTTGATGCCCACTCTCTGCCCGTTCTCCTCATGAGTAAAACTGAATTAATCTCTTGTCTTTCTTCTTGTTTTAAATGTCTAGATAAACCTAACATAGAGTAGCCAAAAACTGTACTCAAATAAGAGTGACTTCAAAATAATATTGCTCAAGTAGAAATACATAGTAGTAGTCTAAATTATAGCGTAAAAATGTATGTAGGAAAAGTAATGGTAAAACTAACTGTAAGAGTGACTGTCGGGATGTGACATCAGGAATTAAAACTTCTATCATCTACAGGAAGACAAGCAGATGGAGTCACGAGTATGTTACAAATCAGATCTGTGGAGAGGTATGCCTGCTCAGAGTAAGAAAGTTTTCTCTGACAACAAGTTTAATCTCAAAACCAAGTCACTGCAGCTCCATGAAGCAGATGGTGGACCCCTCATTACAAAAGTTACACAGTGTTTTGTATTTATTTTGCACTTATATTGCTGAACATATAACTTTTTTTTTTTTAAGTAGGTGCGGGAAGAGACCAAAACCCCAACAATGCTTATGCTTAATCCAGGATGCAGGATGTGACCAAAGTCTAGGGTTGAATAATTTGGAAATTGTAATGGAAATTTATATTGTGGAAAGATTTCTCTCAATCTGTCTTTGTGTAAATGAATGTGATTTCTACCTGAGACCAGACTAAATATTAACATGTGTAAAAACTCAACAGATTCAACTGTCCCCACCCTACAGGAAACTGGGTGTTGTCTTTGTTGTCCTCAAATGTATGTTATCATCAGCCTGTGAGACAAGTGTCACTCTGCTTTGATATGTATGTAACTTGTATTTTTGTGCTCTGGGGAGAGACTCGGGGCAGAGACTGGGGTGTAACATTGGAGGGACATACTACTGGGGAGGGGAGGATGGTGGTTCGTGGCCAGGGCAGACCTAGGCCCTGTCCATATCTGCTGAAACAAGAATAAACCTTTGTTTGTATTCCAAAAACTCATTGGGCTTCACAAATTGATTAATTATTTATCATCAAGAAATACATAATTTTTTCCACAACAGAAATATTTAATTGCAATTTTTCTGATAACCACTGTGATTGTGATTACGGTGGTCTATGTTTTGATAATAGGATTCAGTTCAAAGTTCACAATTAAAACCTGTCCAGAAGAACTGACCAAAAGACTGAAATATGAACAGATCTAAACTAGGGGGTTGGCAGCTTTTATGCAGAATAAGAGCGGATATTTTGTTGTTTGTGGAGGAAATCATGGTACTCAAAGTAATTACAACCTTTACGATTGGCTAATTGCGTCAATTCAAATTAAGATTGAGATTTGTTTGTAATTGATCTTGCAATTTTACCACAGCTATAATCCAAATTTCGTGCTCTCATGTCTTAAATCATTGTAATAAACATTGTAATTAAAAATACATTTCAAATTACTGGCGTTGCCACATGGCTGCAGGTTCCACATCAAGTTAAATATGCCACTTAAAATTTCCAACAAATAACAGCGACTATTTTTTCTTCCTAGTAACTGACAGGACCTTATATAATCCCATAGAAAGTATTGACGGATTGATTAGTTCATTAAAAAGTCAATACAAGTTTGTCCTGTCCCTGAGTGCACTCAATACTGATGCACATCACCAAAACCACAGCAACCAAACCCTGAGGGAGATGTTTTTTTCATTTTATATGGGATATATTTAAACAAAAATAAAAAAAATAAAAAAATAAAGTGCACCTGATCTTCTGAGACTGTTTAACAAATTAATTAAATGAGTTTCTAAAAAATGTCTTCAATGTAATTGCTTAATTCTATAGGCTATGTTCCTTCCCAAACACAGACTTTGTTTGTGCTTTGTGTTAAGTAACATTTCAACTCAATTTTGATACTAAGGAACAGACTAGGTACTCAATACTGATTCTGATACCACAATGATTATTAAAAGAAAAACACTTTTTCTTTAGACCATTGTTTCTCAATCAGGCAGCAAAATCCTGCCTGATCTGAGCGAGTGTTCCTGCAGCTAAAGTTGAGAAATTCTTGCTTTGTTGTCTAAAAAGAAGGGTGATAAATCAGAAAAAGTCAGTGCACTTCAAGATACTTATGGATCCCTTTTACTGCTGGTTCAATGACTGTTTTTCATTGTTTAAAACTTGAGTAATACTAATTGTTCTGAGACACAATCACTCAGTCAACAATAAAATATCCTCATGAATGTTTAGTGATGGGCAGACCCACCTTTATTTTATGATTTATAAATAATATCTATTGACTTGGGTCATGAAAGTTTGTGACTTTTAAACTATGGGTCCACAGAAAAAAGAAGAAACAGGTCTTTAGACAATAGGACATGATTTTTAACATCATAGTACTTTCATCCAGGTAGGTTCCATAGTGGTCCATGGGTGTATACTAGTCCATGTGCTCTTATACTTGTTCTGATACAGCTCAAGATCATTCTAAAACTATTCAGAAAAGCCTAATTTCTGTCCTATGAATGTGACTTTTTTAGTATTGATACCTGCTCAAATAAGTGTCTTGATTTGATACTAATTTTTAGTATTGATTAGTATCTGATTTTCGATATTTTTGACAACCCTAGTAGTGCCATTAGTAAAGTGGGATACTGCAAACATGTTCACTATAAATACTATCAAACAAAAGCAGCTGTAGGCCTATTTATGATTTGGTCAAAGGTGCAGAGTAACAATAAAGGATTGCTCAGACACGTGTGAATGAAACAAACACAAGTCCAGGTCTGTTTTTGAAAAGGTAACATTATAACATGGCTTAAAGCTCACAAGAGTCAGATATAGGAGTTTTAACTATCCCATGATGACAAACAGGTGACGCAACCTGGCAAGTAACAGGTCAGATCTGTGGAGAGGCAACCCAGCTTGCAATAAAAATACGGGAGTCTACAGGCTTGTTCATTCAGGCTTGTTCCAGGTGTGCAATTTTAAGGCTTTTTGTCTCCACCTGCTGGTCATTTGACACAAGTGCACCTTCATGGGGCACTGTAAAATGGACAGTGAGGAAGTCCTTCAGTTAAAGTCGCTGTATCTGATTTTTTTTTACCTTCTTAAAAACGTGAAAAACAGAATTAGTTCTTTTTAAATGTTTTGCAGTGGCTCAAAGTTATTCCTCACTTACCTTATGCATTCTGAGCATCCGAGTTATTCACCATGATGAGTTTATAAGCACTTTCCACAACTTTCAAACACCACAGCAGAGTATTTCCATGCAACTCTATACTATAAATAAACTTAATACTTTGGATATTAACGTAAGGTAATTGTTAAAAAAAAACAAAAACAAAAACTGTTGATCTCCTGACACAATGATGTTTCATGCCAAAAAGTTCACACACTATATTTCTATATTTTGTACATATAGGCGACATTTAGACTTAGACAAACTTTATTGATCCACAAGGGAAATTATTTGGACACAGTAGCAAACAGCATATTATAATAACAACAAATTGTATAATAAATTATAAATTATAATAATAATAATAAATGTTTAAGAATAGTTGATACAGCTATCAGAAAATTGTAAAATCTGCCAGAACTTTGTATTTTGCTGATAACAGACACAAACTACATGTTCTTTTTAGAATGGTAAATGCAGTTCGAAATGTCCCCCAGTCTGATAGCTTCGAAGCTCCCCCTTGGGTGTGTGAATATTTTTTGAACATCTTTATAAACAAGGTTCAGACAGCGAGAGCTCTTATCAGCACTTCACCTGTGCTCCAGTCTGATGTTGTCACAGGTCTAGTTTGTTTCAGTCAGTTTGAGCCAGTGACACTATCTTGTTTGGAAAAAGTGGTCCGGGAAATTTAGCCTTCTGGTTCACACAATGACCCTATTCTTCCTTGCCTGTTTAAAGAGGTCTTTTCCACCATAGCGCCCTGACGTACCTAGAGTGGTACCTGCTACCCTTAAATATGTTGTTGTCAGGCCTTGATTTTAACAAGACTTCATATTTTCAAAAATTTTGAAAAAAAAAAAAAAAAAAAAAAGTTCTAATCAGATGAAGGCATTTTTAAAACAGCATGAGATCTCTGAGGTTTTTCAGTCTGGTTTTAAAAATCTTCACAGTGCTGAATCAGCATTGATGAGGGATTTTTAAGATATTCTTGTGTCTACTAACTCTGGTCACACCGCTGCTCTGGTGTTGTTGGATTTGACTGCAGCGTTTGACACAGAGGACCACGAGATCCTCCTGTGTTCCCTGCAAAATTGGGATGGCATCCAAGGAAATGCTCTGGAGTGGTTCCAATCCGACTTAGCAGATAGAAGTTTTAGTGTTCAGGTTGGTAATTGTGTTTCATCCACAGCTGCCCTGTCATGTGGTGAGTACCAAGGATCCATTTTTGGACCACTCCTTTTTTCACTGTACAGCACCTACTTCCTCTAGGATCTGTACTCCAAAAGCATGAGGTTTCATTCCATCTGTTTGCTCCTCTGTTGGATTGTACTGATGATGTTAAAAAAAAAAAAAAATTATGATAAAAAAAATGAAGTTCTTTTAATTGGTCCAAGTAGTGCTGGTAGTGATGTTTATGAAACCCACTGTCACAAACTTGGGAGTGAGACTGATCAAGACTTTAAACTTGACAAACAAATTAATGCCCTTTGAAAGGCTTTTTCCATTTGAGGCAACTGGCAAAGATAAAGTCATCACTTTCATGACAAGACTGGGTTACTGCAATGCTCTCTATCTTGGCATAAACCAGTTCTCACAAGCATTCTTGCAGCTAGCCCAAAAAGCACAGCTGCTTGTCTTTTAACTGGTTCATGAAAACAGGACCACATGTCCCTCATCCTGTCTGCCCTGCACTGGATTTTAAAATACTTTTATTTGTCTTTAAATGCCTAAATACCTCTCTGACCTGCTGGCACCATCCTCTCCAGTGTGCTCCATCAGATTTGCTGACCAGGCTCTGCTCATGGTTCTTCAGTCCAGGAGAAAGCTTAGAGGAGACAGAGCATTTTCTGTTGTTGGGCCTAAATTATAAAATGAGTTGCCTATTTACATAAGACAAGCTGACTCTGTTCTTGGTTTTAAATCACTTGTTTACCACACACTTGTTTTCTTTGGCTTTTGACTAGTTTTGAGGTCTTTTACGGTTCACTAATTGTTACATTTTTTTTTTTTAACTGTATTATACATGTGTTTATCTTTGTGTACAGCACTTTAGTCAACTTTCTTATGTTTAAAAGTGCTTTAATAAACTGGATTTGAAATTATAAATAAGTAGCAGGAAGAGACTGGTGTCAATTAAGGCATAATTATACAAAATATGTAATGTCCCTTCAAATAACAACTAAACTAAACTGGGTTTTTCCAGCTCAGTCTGTAGTTTCCATGATTATTTCTTTTGCTTTCACTTTTGTCCCTTAAACCTGTTGGAGCAGCAATTAAAGTCAGATTCTATTCTTGTACACTGTCCCTGCCCCCTCTCAAAACACAATCACATCATTTACTGACTTTACTTAAAGACAGCTTTAAAGGTGTATTGTGTAACTTTTCCGACAAATGCTTTTCTCGTCTCCATGGAGATGTTATTGCTTTGTCTGGAAAGATTCACAGTATAGTATTAAACCATTCTACCTTCATTGAGACAAAACTATACCAAGTTACAGGTCAGATCTGTGGAGAGGCAACACCACTCCCAGTCAGAATGCCTGTTTTTTTTTGTTTGTTTGTTTGTTTTGTTTTGTTGTTTTAGGTATTTTTGAGCAATAAAATCACCTGTAATTGAATAAATGTAAGGTAAAGCTGTTTAATGTCACACTGTGGAACATTCCAGACAGAGCGATGATGTATCCATAGAAACAAGAAGGTGACAAACCCTTCACCCTCCAGAAAAGTTACACCTTATGTCATTTATGTCACTGTCATATGTCATTTTATTGTTATTTTCATTTCTATTATGATTTCACTTATGTTATATGCTCCATTGTATATGAATGTAAATCTTTACTTGCTCAGAAATAAATGTATAAATTTAAAAAAGAAAAAAAAAATTGTCAAAACAGATTAAAGTAAAAACATGCGTTGTTCTTTTTGGATGTTTTTACTGCAACAAACTTAACCTGACTCTTACTTGGCCTGAGCCTTACATCGATAATTGAGTCTGAACAGAACCTGTGTGGGAGCTCTCATTTAAACCATACACGTGTAGTAAATACTAGTCTAATAATAATATAAAGTTATATTATAGATCTATGAGTTAAACTTATGAACAGGCGGAAAAACAGGAGAGGATCTTTGTACCAGAGATCCATCTGAACGTGTCAGCAGAGTGAGCGCTCTTCGTGTGTGGCTCCAGAGCTGATCTATGTTCGTTGTACAGTAACTTTCAGTTTCCCACGCAGCTCTCGCGGGTGTTGTCGGGAGTGGTGGTGTTGTTGCAGACTGTGGATGCGGCGTTTGTCCTCTGGTAAATCTATGCGTGTTCTGTGTCTTTAGCAGTGGTGGATGAAGCACTCGGTTTGTTTACCTATGTAAAAGTGCACATACCGGTCACTCAAGTAACCTAAAAGTAAAAGTATCATATGAAAAAATCTACGTTAAATAAAAGTATTAGTACCCGTTTTAAAGTGTAGGTCTTCTTGAAGAGTAAAACGTAAAAGTAGCCTGATTCCTGCAGATTTTGTGATCTTATGAAGCTTCGAAAGTAGTGATTTTTTGTGCTCAGTTTTGTTTAACAGAAACAATGGATTTTTTTTACAGCTGCTTTGATTTGTATAGTTGTATTTGCACAGTTTACAAACGTGTTAAAAATGACCCCTCAGCCTTTTCTGCAGTCTTAAATAGTGCCCGACCGATATGGATTTTGCTGTGGCTGATATGAAACCGATATAATGGTAGATGGAGCTGCCGATAGTCGATATAATCACCGATATATTTTGTGATGTAAAAATTCATTCAATCTTGAATTGTTTAAAAAACTTAGATTTGGCTCTAGTGGATTCTAAATTGGGTTTATTTACGCAACATTTATTGTTATTCTGACTCTTTACATCATATTTACATACAGTAGATTGGCCTAATGGCATTTTTGCATCACATTCTAGCTACTAGTGATGGGTATTCCAGTTTTTTTTTGGAGAACCGGCTCTTTTGGCTCGGCTCACTAAAGCAGCTGGCTCTTTCGGCTCCCAAGCGACTCTTGAGATTGTTTTGTTGCAAGCAGGACTAAACCAGAACTGAACCAGGACTGAGTGTCGGGACTCGGTCTCTATCTCTCTCCCTCTCTCGAGCCCAATATTAGTCCTGGTTTATTCATTTTATGCTGAACTGCAGCCAGATATGCACTTTTTTTATCCTGTGCACACGCAGATTTCTGAAAGTTTCGTTTTCAGCAGCTGCTGCTGTCAAACGGGTCTACAAGCGGCCTGAAGAGAAAAAGTGAGAAAAAGAGAAAACACGGCTCCCAATAAGAAGCATGATCCCGTTGTTCGCTCTAAGAGCCGCTTCGATCGCGACCGACCCATAACTCTTAGCTAGTAAAGAAACTAGCGCTATTAGCCTTTAGCCGTAAAAACGTGTGCGCCGCGGTAATTAATTATATGCATAAATGTGGATCATTCACACGTCTATTCACAGCTCGTTTACATATCAATGCAGGTCCAGTAACAAATATACAGCCAATATAGTCACTTTACAATAGATCAACAGAAAACAGCCTGTTTATGTGCGGGAGCTACAGCAGCTAATCGCTAACAAATAACAAAAACTAGCATCAAAGTCAATGTATTTCCAACACTCACCGCTCACACAGGCTTCTCCTCACATCACAAGTCTGCACTAAGAAATGTCCTTTTAATCCAGACTCAAACCGATTGTCCGTAAAAAGAAAATAATCTCAGTGTTGCGCACCGCTGCGGGTGTAAACAAACACACCTGAGTGAAGTGACGTGACTCTGGTGGTGTGTTCAGGGACAGTATGGACACACACACACAGACAAATTACACCGCAGATAAATACTGATGCGGAGCCACATATTAGGACATTTATCTGTCTGTAAAGTGGATTAAAATAACATAATGCAGAGAGTCTAAGATTTATAAGGAGGTATAACATGACCACGTGAAATATCGGCCCATATCAGCAAGCCGATGGCCGATATGTCTCCAGGTGCCCATATTGGCCAGCCGATATATCGATCGGACTCTAGTCTTAAACCAGTGGCGCCTGTGGGTATGAATGTGCGTGCCCTGAATGTTCCAAGTTTTGCATGGAGGAGCACGACGTTGATTATTGACCAAACTCTTCACTTATTTACCCAAATACCAGTCCTGGGAGTGCCGCGATAATAACTCTGAAAAACAAGTGCTCACATCCAAGTCTGTGTCGAGGTCCTCACTCTTTTGTCACTCATCTCAGTCAGTGCGTTCAGCAGGGATTTGTACCGGTCCGCATAATCAAACGTTTTAATTCTAAACAACATGAGAAATTAAACTTATTCAGTAAAGTAAGACTGAAGTGAGTGTTGACTCTTCTGCAGTGGGTCTCATTCTAGGTACACAGGAGTTCGCGCCCATGTCCTCAGTTTATGTAAACAGCTTTGCAGAATAACTACTGACACCTCACAGAGTTAGAAACACACACGAGCCGCAATGCCGCTCTTGACTGTGTGCACTATCCCAAAAAGTACAGATTATTTTTTTATTTAAGTTCAGTACTTTACTACCATCCATCCATTTTCTTCTGCTTTATTCGGGGCTGGGTCATGGGGGCAGTAGTCTGAGCAGGGACATGCAGATTTCCCTCTCCACACACACTTCTTCCAGCTCTTCCGGGGGGATCCCGAAGCGTTCCCAGGCCAGCCGAGAGACATAGTCCCTCCAGCGTGTCCTGGGTCTTCACCGGGGCTTCCTCCCAGTGGGACATGCCCAGAACACCTCCCGAGGGAGGCGTCCAGGAGGCATCTGGAACAGATGCCCGAGCCACCTCAGCTGGCTCCTCTCGGTGTGGAGGAGCAGCAGCTCTACTCTGAGCGCCTCCCATGTGACTGAGCTCCTCACCCTGTCTCTAAGGGAGGAAACTCATTTCGGCTGTTTGTGTCCATGATCTCGTCCTTTTGGTCATTACCAAAAACTCATGACCATAGGTGAGGGTAGGAACATAGACTGACCGGGAAATCGAGAGCTTTGCCTTTTGACTCAGCCCCCTCCCTCAGTGCCGATGCTGCACTGATCCGCCTGTCAATCTCGCATGCCATTCTCCCCTCATGCACTCTATCCTGGAACGCGAGGATGGAGTACTTTACTATTTTTTGTTTTGTCTTGTTTTTATACGTAGACTAAGTGACATCAACATCCTGTATGTCTATGTTTTTGAAGTCCAGGAAAGTTTTCACAAAGCAGGACAGAACATGTACAAGAAAAGATCAGAGATAAAGTTGGGGTGGGCCTGAGCCTGTCATGTGTGCAGCCACAGGAAGTCTTAAAGGTGCATTGTGTAACTTTCCTGTTGGAGGGTCCGTCACCTGCTTGTTTCTAAGGATATCTCATTGTTCCACCTGGACTGTTCCACAGTATGACATTAATCAGGACTACCTTACATTTATTCAGTTACAGGTGGTTTTATAGCTGGAAAAAAATACCTAGAAAAACAGGTATTCTGACTGACTAACTTGGTCTGGTTTGGTCTGCATGATGATAGACAAAGAAATAACATCTCCATGGAGAAAAGTATCTCACAGACCACCCATCAGAAAAGTTACACAATGCACCTTCTGTTCTGTTCTCAATGACATCTTTATGCAGTGACGCAGTAGGACAGCTAGAGTGGCATCCTCCCCGGATGCAGATCAAATGGGTATTGTGGCCCATGTATTGAGACGTACCGAATCGTGAATCACCAATCAAACTGTATCATTGCATCCATAGTAGACATTAAAGTTCCACAGTGCAGCTTTAAGACTCCTGTTGATCCAGGGACACAGACCTGCTCCAGCAAACCCTAAACCATAACTGTTTCTTTTCAGGAAAATGGAGAACAGACCAGGACCAGCTGAACCAGGACTAAACCAGGACTGTCACAGGTCTAAAGCAGGTCCTGGCCCCAGTGGAGTCTCTCTGTGCAGTAACGACTCCAAAGACTTGGGCATTAACTTCGAAAAAGGACAAACTGGATCCTCTGCAAGATTTAAAGAGCACTCACATCCGAGGTATGGACTGAACCAGGACTAGACCAGGACTAAACAGGACTACTCAATACTAATTCATTATTGTTAATAATGATGAACCCAGAACTGAACCAGGACTGAACCAGGACTGAACCAGGACTAGAGTAGGACTTAAGAAGGGTCATGTTTGTACACAGTCTGCATTAATGAATATTTCTTTAAATGTTATGGCTGGCTACAAGTGCATTATGTAATAGGGTGTATAAAATTGAAGGCTCTAAAATAAAATTTAAAAATGCCTGGATTAAACTCACCCGTTAAAGTTGCATTGTGTAACTCCCAAACAGAACCAGACCTGACACATTGATTTTTTAAAATTATATTTTTCACAAAAATGTATTTGTTAAATTCTCTGTTCTCATGATTAAAAAATATATATAAATTATATTTCATATAATTTTGTTCTCATGAAGGTGTATAGGTATATTATCAGAAGTAATTATTGATAAATGGCAATATATCATCCGTTGTTTTATTATGGGGAAATTTTGTGATAGCGAATCGAGACATGCATATCATGATATGTATGTATGTATTGTATTGTCAGGCTGCAGGCAATGCAGACTCCTGCTGAATTCATGCTAGATCTGTTGAACATGGAAATACTATGTTCAACATAATATCCAAATCCACTCAGTTTATGGGTTCATGTCAGTGAACACGATCATGGAATAATTTAGCTCCATAAAATGCTTCTTTATAAAGACTAATGAATATTTATATAATTGTACTGTTGGCATTGGTGCAAAAATAAATAACAGTAACTGTTAACAATTACTGTACTTTATTTTTATCATTTTGGCAGAAAGAATGAATAATTTTTACATTGTGGTTATATTGTAACTATTATTATTACAGCCAAACAGATTGATATTGTGGCACCATGTATCGAATCGCAAGGAAACTGTATCATTGCATCCAAAGTTCCACAGTGCAGCTTTAAGACTCCTGTTGATTTAGGGACACAGACGTGCTCCAGCAAACCCTAAATTTTAACTGTGTTTCTTTTCAGGAAAATAGAGAACAGACCAGGACCAGCTGAACCAGGACTAAACCAGGACTGTTACAGGTCTAAAGCAGGTCCTGGCCCCAGTGGAGTCTCTCTGTGCAGTAACGACTCCAAAGACTTGGGCATTAACTTTAAAAAAGGACAAACTGGACCCTCTGCAAGATTTAAAGAGCACTCACATTTGAGGTATGGACTGAACCAGGACTAAAGCAGAACCAAACAGAACTATTCAATTCTAATTCATTATTGTTAGCCATGATGAATCCAGGACTGAACCAGGACTGAACCAGGACTGAACCAGGACTGAACCAGGACTAAACCAGGACTAAACCAGGACTAATCAGGACTCTGTTGTTATTGATCGACAGAAACGAGGATTCGAGCGTTCCCATTGGTCAGGAGCCTCAGGCAGAGCTGGACTCCATCTTCCAGGTCTGTGATGTCAAAGTGTTTATGTGATTATTGAAAAGACGCACACATGTGTGACACATGGTAGGCCTGTTAAATAAGATTATTATTAGATTTTTATTTGTCATGGCATTATAAACTGTTCATTGTATTTCAACATCGGCTTTACCCACCATCAGCTCCAGTGTCGTATCTGTTCTGTTCTCGGTCAGGAGTCATTTTGGTGCCTTTGTCTCCTTGTATGTGCGTTTTGCTTTGACACTGAGCTGATTTAAAACACCCGCTGCACAACAAGGTTAAACCTGTTCAATGTCCAGACACTGTTGGTGCAACATTCACACACGTCCTGTCAGGAGAATGTCTGGAGAAGAGCTGTGTGACATTGTGTGTGTGAAAATGGCTTTAATCTTTAGAATGTGATGTTTTTATAAAGGGTGCAACAATATTGGGTATAGTCAAATCGTCTGTGGGTGCTGTGCGGCTCTGACTCTTGTATCTCTATGGTTCTTGCCATAGACTTTATATATGAATAGACATGGCTAGCTATATTTACATTTATTAATGTTCAAAATAGCCAAATAAAAACCCCAGGATCATGTAGAGAGGGTTAAAAATACATTTTAAGGTCAGAATGATGAGTCACTTCGCGCTCATGCTTCCTGTTTGGGACCCACACAGCTAGTGCGTTAGCTATGTCTATTTATTTATACAGTCTGTGCTTGTCCCAAGGGTCACTCCCACTAGCGTTAGCAGCAGGTTTGATTGACAGTGTTGCTAAGCACACAGACCGCTGGTTTGGCATGGGGCAGGCACTTAGCAACACTCTCAATTAAAGCTGGGAAGGGCCATTACTTTCAACAGCCTTCGCTCCTGATTGGCTCTTTGATTTCGTGCTCGGATTTCCAAACATGGTTCCTGGTTGCATGGTTAGGCTGCTGCCCCCCGCGACCCGGCCCCGGATAAACGGACGAAAATGGATGGATGGTTCCTGGTTGCAGATTAGCAACTATTAATGGTAGCTTCGTTGAGCTTAATTTGGATGCTATAGTGACGTCACACTTCCTCGGTCTACTTCTGTTACACAGTCTGTGGTTCCAGGTTCTGGAGGAGCAGGTCCTGAGGTTTGTAAAACAGCAGCTGCAGAGGCTTCACAGACTCCTGGCCTCAGATTACCCAGAATGCCCCGAGAGTGAGGAGGAGGAGGAGAGCCGAGAGGTTCTGACCATCACCTTGGATTTCCTGAAGAAGATGGACCAGGAGCAGCTGGCCCAACGCCTTTTCAGCAGTAAGAACTTCCAGATGCCCTCCCATCCTCCTGTATCCCTGTGTCAGATGCCCTCCCATCCTCCTGTATCCCTGTGTCAGATGCCCTCCCATCCTCCTGTATCCCTGTGCGTCACTGTGTGAGGCAGAGAAAATGTAAATGCAGTTCTTTAGTTGATGCTCTTATTTATCATGACAAGGAGGAAGTAAACTGGTAAACTGGTAGACCACTTGCTTTGGAGAGACAGGTGTAAACTTTTTGTGCCTCAAAAAGATAAAATAATGAGTTGTTTCCAAAGCATTGTTATAGATAGTGGTGGAAGGTATGAATGAAGTACAAGCAGTAAAGTACTACACTTAAGCACATTTATTAGGTATCTGCCCATTTTAAAGTGGATTTTTTTTTACTTCACTACATTTGAGAGCAGGTATCTGTACTTTCTACTCCACTCCATTTTTTAACAGAATTGAAAAGTAAAAAAGAAAAAAATTCATATGATTTTAGGGGATATTTTTACCATGTTTGTTGTAACATTCTGACTTTTGAGCTTTTGAGTTAAAGCTTCAACTTTCAGCAAACAATAATAAAGAGAAATAAATTAAATAAAAATGTATTTGTATTGCCATTGTTGACCAAAATCTGTGTCATTTTTAATCAATAAAGTTAACACTTTAACAAATTAACAACAGTTTATCATGGCACAGTAAGTCACTGATGTACTGGGGCACCTGGCCATTTAGAACTCCCATGAACATGATTTTAAAATCAATATGGAATTTAACAAGAAGCTAGTGCAGTGAAGATAAAATAGGTGTGATATGTGTTCGCCTGTTAGCTCCTGTTAAAAACCTTGCAGCCAAGTTTTGTACAAGTTACAGCCGCTTAAGGGTGATGCATTAATAAATCTAAACGAGATGAAATAACAGAGTGAACATTCATCTCAAGATCAGCATTTGATCAAATTTGTCTCAGTTTAGAGATGTTCTGTAGCTGTAAAAGCGGTTGCAGAATTGAAAACTTGCATGGAACTGTTTTCTGAGTAAAAACAGAAAATAGAGTCTGAGTAAAAGTTCGCCTATATTGCAAGTTGCATCACTTGTGTATTATGAGCTCATTTGACTAAAGCCAGTGTAAAGCCTAAAGCAGTTTTAGAGCATTTAAAAGTTAATATTTTTGTCACTCCTGTGTCTATCAACTTAAAATTAAAAGTGGCATTGTGTGTGTGCAATTGGCTTTTGTATCAGATGCTCTCCCATCCTCCTGTATCCCTGTGTGTCAGATGCCCTCCTGTATGTTTAACATATAACTCTTCTGTCTTGTTTAAAGGGAGTAAAGTTGGATTCAGAGATAAACTGAAGTGTGATCTGAAGCAGAGGTTCAGCCGTGTGTTTGAGGGTGTCGCTAAAGCTGGAGACTCCGCCCCCCTGACCCAGATCTACACAGAGCTTTACATCACAGAAGGCGGAGCCTCAGAGGTCAACCAGGAACATGAGATTAGACACATGGAGACCGCATCCAGGAGAGCAGTCGTTCCAGAGATCACCATCACATGTGAAGAGCTCTTTAAAGACCACCCACATTCACCAAAGCCAGTCAGAGCAGTGCTCACGAAGGGTGTGGCCGGCGTGGGGAAAACAGTGTTGACTCAGAAGTTCTGTCTGGACTGGGCTGAAGGCCGGGCCCACCAGGACCTCCAGCTGCTGTTTCCGTTCACTTTCAGAGAGCTGAATGTGCTCAGAGACACGCAGTTCAGCCTGGTAGAGCTGCTGCACCACTTCTTCAGTCCATCCAAAGATCTCTGCAGCTTCCAACAGCTCCAGGTGCTCTTCATCTTTGACGGTCTGGATGAGTGCAGACTTCCTCTAGACTTCAGCCGAACCCAGGCCTTGAGCGACCCCACAGAATCCACCTCAGTGCACGTGCTGCTGGTGAACCTCATCAGGGGAAGCCTGCTTCCCTACGCTCGTCTCTGGATAACCACACACGCCCCGCCGCGGCCAATCAGATCCCTGCTGAGTGCATCTCCATGGTGACAGAGGTGCGAGGGTTTGCCGACCTGCAGAAGGATCAGTACTTCAGGAAGAGGTTCACAGACCAGGCCATAGCCATCATCTCCCACATCAAGAGCATCCGCAGCCTCCACATCATGAGTCACATCCCAGTCTTCTGCTGGATCCTCTCCACAGTTCTACAAAAGCTTCTGGAACAAGCAGAGAGACAAGAACTGCCCCGGACTCTCACGCAGATGTACGTCCACTTTCTGGTGGTGCAGGCCAAAGTCCAGAATATCAAGTATCACCAGGGATCAGGGGCAGATCTTCACTGGACTCCAGAGACCAGGGAGATGGTGCGTTCTCTGGGAAAACTGGCCTTTGAGCAGCTGCAAAAAGGAAACCTGATTTTCTATGAGAGTGACCTGGGTGAGTGTGGGCTGGATGCTGCAGCGGCCTCAGTGTATTCCGGAGTGTTCACACAGGTCTTCAGAGAGGAGCCAGGCCTGTACCAGGACAAGGTCTACTGCTTCATCCATCTGAGTGTGCAGGAGTTTCTGGCTGCTCTTCACGTCCATCACACCTTCTTCAGCTCAGGAGAGAACCTGCTGAAGACACCACACTCCTCTGAGAGCTCTGACCCTGAGTCTTACCCTGAGGCAGCCTTCTACCGTTCTGCTGTGGTCCAGGCCTTACAGAGTCCAAATGGGCACCTGGACCTATTCCTGCGCTTCCTCCTGGGGCTATCTCTGCCGACCAATCAGAGCCTTCTGCAGGGTCTTCTGTCTCAAACAGGAAGTGACAGGACCAATCAGATGACAGTAAAGTACATCAAACAGAAGTTGAATGAAGAGGGTCTGTCTGTAGAGAGAAACCTGAACCTGTTCCACTGTCTGAACGAGCTCAACGACTGCAGTCTGGTGCAGGAGATACAGAAGAACATGAGAAAATACCTCTCTGATAGAAACATGTCTCCTGCTCAATGGGCAGCTCTGTCCTTTGTCTTACTGTCCTCAGACTCAGACCTGGAAGAGTTTGACCTGAGGAAATACCAGGCCTCAGAGAGAGCTCTCCTGGGTCTAACACCGGTGTTCAAAGTTTCCACCAAAGCCCTGTGAGTCCAGACTGTATTTAAACTCTTGTGTGGAGGTTCTAGTCTCTAACGTCCCTCTCTCTCCTCAGTCTTTGTGGCTGTGGCTTGTCCCCTCACAGCTGTGGTCCTCTGTCCTCAGTCCTCAGCTCCTCCAGACTCACACATCTGGATCTCAGTCACAATGATCTCCATGACTCAGGAGTGGAGCTGCTGTGTTCTGGACTGAAAAGTGCCCAATGTAAACTGGAGACGCTCAGGTGAGATGCTCCCATGATGCACTCTGCCCCCCTTATGTCCACATGAGTGTAATGCTGTGTCTTTAGGTTGTCTGGGTGTCTGATCTCAGAGAGGGGCGGGGCTGCGCTGGCCTCAGCTCTGAGCTCCACCCCGTCCCACCTGAAAGAGTTAGATCTGAGCTACAACCATCCAGGACCCTCAGCCGAGCTCTTGATGGCTCTACAGCGCCCCCTGCCATCTGTCAGGTAAGACCGCATTTGCCCCCTGCTGTCTGTCAGGTGAGATCGCCCCCTGCTGTCTATCAGGTGTGGGTCCTGGTCTGTGATCCATGGTTGATCCTGGTTTCTGGTCCTGGTCTAAACTGGACTTGTGTGTTTCAGGCTGGATCCTGCTGGAGAGCGCTGGATGGTCCCAGGTCTGAGGAAATGTGAGTCTGCTTTTATTTCATTCACACAGAAAAGTGCAAATAACAGATCAGACAATTTCCTTAATTTTACATTTTTGGTGAAGTTTATCAGTTAGCTCAGACATGACCAGTAGATGTGACATAACAGTTACCTAGCAACCATACTGTAAACAATGGCCAAAACTAATCTCATTTAATATATTTCAAAATATATCTAGCATAGTTTTCCTTTACTTTTCCTTACAAGTGTTTGCTGGTGAAAGACTTTTTAACTAGTATTTATCATGTACGATCCCCTGTGGTAAAGAAGTACTAAATTTTGTTACTTAAGTAGAAGTACAGATACTTGAGGAAAAAAAAAAACTCAAGTAAAAGTAAAAGTATCACATGCAAAAATCTACTGAAGTAAAAGTAGTAAAGTATTCTTTTAAAAAAATACAAAAGAATAAAAAGTAAAAGTATTTCTTTCATATTTTAATGTCATCTATAGCGTCAAATGTAATGATTTTGATAAA